>NW_027526460.1:148376534-148861534 GCF_048455015.1 Haemaphysalis longicornis | reverse complement strand
TCTAGGTAATTCGCCTTGCTGGATAGACACTATGTCGGTGGTAGCGTCATTGAAAACCATTATTCCTGATTTTTCTGCACTGAAATTTAATCCGAGGTCAGTGACTTCCTGGCCGCAAATATTTATTAGCCGCTGCATATCGGTTTGGTTATCAGCTAAAAGAACAATGTCGTCTGCGTATAACATTCCCGGAATATGCTGTTGTACCACTTCACCTTGCAGCATATGGGTTAGGCTAAACCCTACTTGACTTTCTTCCAGTTTCTTTTCTAACCCTGCCATGTAAAGCATGAACAGTATTGGGCTCAAAGGGCATCCCTGTTTCAGTCCCCGATGGATGTTGACCTGCTGGGCGCATTTCTGTCCTTCCCAAGTAAGGTGCACTCTATTGTCTTTATAGAATGTTATAAGGAACTGTACTAACTCGTCATCTAATCCCTGGAGTTTCAGCATTCTCCACAGCCGTGCCCCTTTAATGTCCAAGAACGTAATCCATAGTGGTCTCTTCTGTGCTTTCGCAATTTCAATGCATTGCGTTATCACGAACCGCTTCTATGCGCAGCGCGCCCGAAAGAGAGGAGACCGCGGAGAGAGAGAGTACTGCACATGCGCACAGCGCGCTGCCGCGCGCGGTGCCGCGCGCAGCGTGACCGCAGATGTTGGGAGAGAGTGTTCGATATCGGAGAGAGGAGAGGAGGCGAGCGGAGGAGAGACGCAGCTGTGCGGACGCGGACGACGGACGCACGCAGGACAGGGCCGCCGGAAAGAGATGCTCCTCTCAGCGTCGCATCTAAAACACCTAAGCCAGCCCCAGCTCCAGCTGAGCGCAGCTTAATCAATGCAAAGCATTCTTGTTTGGGTCCCGGAATGACGTTATTAGTCAAAAAGATAGTGGATGTGCAACAAAAACCGGAGCTTATTTCGACGCGACAACGGCTGCCGAAAATATTGTTAGTATAAATACTTTTCAAGTGCATCTCGGTGCGGGAGCAGTTGCATGATCATGGAAGCCTTCCATTATGTTGCGCACAGTTGGAGTTGGGTTTTTTTTTTTTTGGGGGGGGGGATGATCTATAAAACAACACAGTCTTCTCTACTCCTCAAAATTAGTAGTGTATTCGACGCATAACACAAGGTAACATGGTCCAATCCCGCATGAAGCTTTATTGTCAACTTGCTGCAGTGGTAACAATGAAGTCAATCAAATGTCAACAAAAAAGGCGCTGGACGCACGTGTTACACCAAAGGCGAAGGGAACCGCAACATTGCTTTGGGCGCTACCAACAATCGTATAGCGCTCCGCGCTAGGTGCTGCAGCCTGGAAAACTGGCACGTATTCACAAAATGAGAATATGTATCTACCCAAGCTATCTCGGCAACAGGTCCTAGGCAGGGAAGTGGAGCGCGTCGATATTTTACATGCACAGCTCGCACGGACAATTTTATTTTGCACCCACCTCTCCGTAAGCTTGAACCGTGCCGCCCAGACACAAAGGTTTTCTGCTATTTGTACGTGCTGAAATGACAACATGGTGTAATACCACACACAAATGTAGAAAAACACATGTTCTGTCCTTGAAGCCAAACAGCCTCTCAAGCAGTAAACAATGTTTTGCTGTCTGGAATAATCGTCATGCCTCATGACGACCAATGTATACCATTATCCGTTACAACAACAATTATCTTGGTTGAGGGCATTAAAACCATTGCCTTTTCAAGAATTACCTAACTGACTAACTCTGGCGACACTATATAGAGTTCAAGGCTCGTTTTGCGAAGCATACGTTGCCATAGAACTTCCAGGCACGGTAACGCTCAAACTGTCTCCTTCTCCACGTGGGGCACTAATTTGTGCTTCTTTCCAGCGAAAAGAAGGCACTTCCATATAAAGTAATGATGCCATAATCACTTTCGTCCGAAGCAACGGATCATAGCGGCAGTTTACGTTGGACGTTATTTGTACTAACTCAAACGTTGGACGTTATCTGCGCTACTTAGCGAAATGCTAAGTAAGAAGAATTAGCCGGGTGCAAAGTGAGCGTGTCCCAAATACGTAAGAAGAACCCTCCTTTCTCACTGGAACACATTCTTGTCGCAAACGTATGGCGAAAGAAATGTTATTAAAAGCATGACTCACCTTTTACCACGTTGACTTTCTTTGGTGGGAACAGTGGCTTGGGAATCTGGCCAAGAGCCCTATGATGCGGAGCCACTCTGCCGCTCACGATCCGGTTAGCGAGAACCTCAATGCCCCACACGGCCTGGGAAGTGTCTTTGACAACCAGTGAGGGCTTCTTGTTTCTGAAGATCTTGGCCGCCTGGCTACCTTATATCACCACACACTGTGTGAGGTGAAACGGAAAAATAGAAACAATAAAGGTGAATCTAATTATACCAGATCAAGTGCATGTTGCCAATTTGGCAAAAATAAAAGGAACGTCCATGAGAGGTAAAATGACTTTTTGGAACTTTTCGTTGTTCTAACTGAATAAATGTAATGAGAAAACTAATCTATGGCTGGCAGTAACGTAACACCCATTATCGATAATATGTTTTATATTGGAAAAAAATCATGCTCATCACATGTGGGCGTATCAGAGCACATAGCTGAGTGCATTGAAAGCAAACTAAAGCAAGCAACTAGTTGTCATTCAAACATGACTCGAAGTCCCTTTTTGGAAAGGGTAAAAGCTGCTTTGAAAATTAATGTGGGTTAAGGCAATGCCAACAAGCAAAAACTGGGGCAAATCATTGATTTATTGTAGGGCTTAAGACAACTACGCTACACAGGCGATGACGTGTGCCATAGTGGAGGGCTGTGGACTACTACACTTGGTGTCTATAACGTTAGCCGAAATCTCGAACCCACTGGCGTTTTCGCCGAGGCAAAACATTATTTTTCCTTCAGTCTGTGCGCACTGAAGCGGGAAGTGGTTCCACTGACTAATAATCTATCAGTAAAAAACTGGTGCAGAAAAATGGTAATTTGGATTGTTATTTTCGCCCTCTCCAAAAGTGCAAAAATACGTGCAAGTCTCACGCTTTAAATTCTGGTTTTCTTCTGTCCAATCATTTGAACTTCAAGAACTCTCAGTTATCCAAATCCTTTTGATAAAAATTCTTGGGTGTGCTGGATACTGGGAGCATATCCAGCAGCCCACGTACCAGAAGAGACACAAAAAAACGTAACATTATCATCAACAGTTAAAAACGAAAACAGGCACTTACAGATCCATCGGGCAGCTGTGTGAATTCCTCAGGCACTATAAAAGAACACCAACATCCGATCAATTCTGCCTTCGGTACTTATGTGCTAACGCATTTTTATGAACAGGTGATAAGATCACTTATCAGGGTGAAATAAAAAAATAGCAAATACAAGTCCTTACAACTTTCAGACATGTTGACATTTCTAGCATAGTTGCTGCGTTCAGGCTCACTACTTTGATTGTTGAGTAAATGCCACATATTTCCGTGACGAAGTCGAAACTTGCTTGCATGCCTATAAGCTAAGGCAAAGAAAGGCGTAAATCCTACTAAATAAAAAATCACAATGCGCCCATTCACATAGTCAGTGCCTTTGTCATGTAGACTAGTCTAAAGCAGAGAAAGCTGCAGCCATGGCTTTTGCTGTATTTTCAGGACCCCAAGACGGTGGCGATTGCAACGACGATTACAAGCACGTCTTTTGTGATATGAACTTACAAGAAGACGATGCATGACTGCCGAAGTCCAAAGTGGATGCAGCAGGAGGAGCCCCGGGCACGTTCAGAGTTTGGGTACCTTGCAGCAGACAAACGGAACATATAGACAGAAACAGAACAACTGCACCTCAAACCGCGAAACAAAACTGGTCTCATGTATGCATTTTCTAATTTTGAGAGACAAAAAGCTAACCTGGCAGGTGTGTTGGTGATTCCTCCTCTTCTAAGGGTGAATCTTCTGACCTTTCACTGTGTTGTGTAGAGGCAGCTGTAATGTAAAAATGCATGTTAAGTAGAGAAATTATATGTATCACCTCACAAAGATATAGACATTGAAAGTAGCCTAAAGATTAGCCTTTGATGTCATAAGCAGCTTACCTGTGCCCTGTTGGTACACTGCACTGAGCATATGCCACTGGAATACATAAAAGTAATTTTTTTTTCAATTCAATTCAAGTTTATTTTTCCCAGAATCAACTGGACGACTTCCTGTCTAAAAGCTGCTTGAACAGCTTGACAAAGGCCAGGAAGCCGTTACAAGGCACAGCAGACAGGGTAAATAAATACAGCTGGAATAAGACGCGTTTTTGCTCAAGATTCACAAAAATATTTCATAAAGAAACATATTTCGGGAAGAAAGGAAAAGAAACAAACTTTTTGACTGGATCAGAAGAATTCAAAATTTAGATTCATTCTCACGCAGAAAATTTATATACACCATAATCACAATGCAACAACTACAAAAGCAGAAACAAACATGATGCACAACACACTGTACAGGCACCCTGTACATAACAGTCAGGTCGGACACGGAAGCTAGATACAATAATGTCTGAACACTCCAGATATCTTTTTTTTTCGAAGCTGCCTCCTGCTGTATCCAGTAGTTTCTTGGTGTTTGTTTAGAGTCATGGGAATATTATGAGCTAATGATTGAAACTTATAATTTGTACGGAAGTGTGGTACCGCCCATATATCGGTGCAGCGAGTTTTGACAGCCTGTGAGTAAGGTTGTAGCGATGCCAGAAAGCAGAGGTAATTAACAATTTTGGTTGATGAAAACTTGAACATTTGCAATAGGCGAAACTCGTACATTTTATCGGCTCGTAGCAAATTATGCTCTTCAAAGGCTTCTCGGGTTGTGTCTGTGCGATTTAGGTTTGATATCTGTCGAACAATTCTTTTCTGTATGGTAATAATCCTATTCATGTTGGTTTTAGTTGTTGTAGCCCAGACCAAACTACAGTAATTTAAGTATGAATAAAATAGGGCGTAGAATATTTGAAGCTTTTGTTTTAGCGGAAGGATACTACGGCAACGCGATAGTAGTCCTGTAACTGCCGACTTTTTGCTAAGAAAGTCGATTTGAATGTCCCACTTTAAGTTTGAAGAAAAATATACTCCTAGAATTTTGTGGTCACTGACAATGGAAACAGGCTGGTTTTCATAACTTAGCTGATGAGAAAAAGATAGTTGTTTGTTTTTAGCATGGAAGATGATGGCCTTCGTTTTCGTTGGATTAATTCTGAGCCTATTCATTTTGCACCATAAAGTTGCCTTGTTAAGGACGTCATTGCATTTTACAATTATGTTATCTAGATTAGAACCAGAAACAGTGAAAGTGGTGTCGTCCGCGTAGATCATAAATTTAACTTCGCCATCAATCTAGACAATGTCGTTTATGTAAGTAATAAATAAAAGGGGACCCAACACACTACCCTGAGGTACTCCCTGCGAGGCAGGTAAAAGAGATGACTTGTGGTTATTAATAAAAACGCATTGCTGTCGGCCGTGCAGGTAAGAGTCAAGCAAGGCCAAAGGTTTTCCGCGAATACCGTATTGTGCAAGCTTAGCAGTAAGAAAGTCATGGTCAATTAAGTCGAAAGCCTTACTGAAGTTCAGAAAAAGACCTACTGTATACAAGTTTTGTTCAATGTTTCTTATGATGTTTTCTTTTAGGGCCAATAAAGCCAACTCTGTGGATTTCCCTGCCCGAAAGCCAAATTGAGACTCAGCACTTTTTTTGCATCTAAAAAGTTTGTTAATCGGGAACCTATAATTTTTTCAAGCCTTTTGGAAAAAACAGGTAGAACAGAGATTGGTCTGTAATTGGCGGCATTGTTCCTGATACTCTGGCCCTTTTGATGGCATCGGGAAAAATGCCAGAAAAAGTTGAAGATGTGAGCAAGTGGGGAAGTGATAAACGGCAAGACATATTTAACAGGTCGAATTTGAATGTTCTCAATATCCAGTGACTTGTTATTTCGCAAAGTCATAAACGTATTGCGGATTTCATGATCGTCTGTAGGTTTAAGAAATATACTATCAATATAACTGCTATTGTGACTGCTGATATCAGGTGGGCAATTATCTGTTACATGTGTGTTAACAAAGTGATTATTTAAGTAGCTGGCAAGTTCTTTTCCTTTAAGTTTACGGTTGCCCACAGTTAACATTTCCGCAGCAGACCTATTACTATTCCGACCTAGGACATCGTTTATCGTCTTCCAAGCAACATCAGGGCGTCGCTGAGTAATGTTTTCAAAGATATGTTGATAGTATTTATTTTTGAACGCCGCAACTCTCTGTTCAGGTGATTTCTGAAACGTTTGAACTGTTTCAGCTTTCCCTCCGAGCGGGTTCGAAAAAAAGAATGATAGAGGTGATTTTTAGCCTTTATCATTTTTATGTGTTCTTCAGTCACCCAAGGCTTCCGTATCTTTTTCAATAACTTCAACACTGTGAACGGAAAGTGACGTGCGTAAATGCGCACAATGGCTTGCATAAACTCATTGTACGCATCATTTACATTTTGTTTGTGAAACACAGACGACCAGTCATGGTTCATTACGTCTTCTTCAAATGATTCGAGCCTGTCTTGGATGACCTGCTGAACAATCAAAGGCACATATCGAGCATCTTTTTTCACGGAAGATGTGTGGTAAATGGAAAAGACCGGACAGTGATCGCTCAAATCGGATGCTACTGTGCCAGCACTGTAGACAGTAGTTTCAATATTGGTAATAAGCAAGTCAAGCGCAGAAGAAGTAGATTGTGTGACTCTTGTTGCAGTGCTGATTAAGTTTACGAAACCATACGCAGAAATTGTATTATTGAATTCTCTAACAAAGCGATCTGGGTCCAAGATATTCAAGTTGAAATCCCCGCCACAAATTAGATTATAATTGTTCTGTCTTGCGAAATCTAAGAACTCTTCTAGGAAATCTAGAAAGTGCAGAAGACTTCCTGTCGGAGGGCGATAGATAACACAGATGATTTGCTTTTGGCATACCAAGGTAAGTACTTTGTAATCATCGGTAACTTGTGAGAATTCGGATAGTATTTCGCACATTTTTTCGTCAGTAACATAGATAGCCACTCCACCCCCTCGTTTGTTGGCACGATTTACGTAAAATGTATTATAACCGGGTAAATTTAACATTTTAGAATCGCTTTGATACCAGGTTTCTGAAAACATGATTACGGTAAACCTAAAACAAAATTGTTCTAAGAACAAAGCAACGGAATCCTCTTTATTACTAATAGAACGTATAATAATATGTACGACCGATTCACACGACAAATCCTGAACTTCAACTTTGTGTGGCAGACAAAGTTGGCTTTCTGGTTTTGGACAGAAGCGGTTTTTGTTTTGTTCAGGGCTCTACAGCCGGTCTTGCCGCTTCAGCATTTACTACGCTTGGAGTGCTGGTACGCTTCTTCGCACAGATCTTGCCGAGATCGTTTTCGTGCGTTATTTACACAATAGGCGAGTCATCACTTTCCTTCGCAAATATCTTTCCATTGAACAACCAGACGCTTTTCCAGTGGTGTTCGTGCTTCTTTTTGACGGCCATGGCGATCAGTTTCTTTTGTGCGGGGCAAAGATCTTCATTAACACACACTCGAGTGCTGTTTTCAAGCCCGAGGTCATCGTTGGTTAGCCGAGTTTTCTTTGCTTTCTTCAGCATAGTGTCACGTTTTGTGCGCGACCTGAACTGGACAATGATATGGGACCTATCAGCGTTGCGAGTGGGCACACGATGACAAGAAAGAAACCAGCGGCAAGCACACGCAGGACAGAGAAGGAGGGATACAAACACAACGCTGGACTACCAACTGATTTAATCGGGAAAATACGATACACTTATATGCAAAACCACGCGCACGCGCACGCGCACGCGCACACCTTGACAGCATGAAGAGACAACTTTATACAGCTAGGAAGTGAAATTATTTATCTGTTAGAACTACCGAAGGAACGCTGACACATGTCTTCTTGTTTTTTTCTTATAAAAAACGCCTCACGTAACTCACGCTCACGTCTTGATTTGCCCCTCCCCACAGTTACGGCATGGTGAAATTTTGGAACACAATCCTGGCAGCTCTTTGTATGTAAAGCTAGATTGCTACCCGTGCCCGAACTCAAAGTTGCTCGGTGCTGCCTCAAACGTTCATTAATGCACCCGCCCGTTCGTCCAATATAAATTTTCCCGCAGGACAGTGGGACGGAGTAAACAACACCCACCGCGCACGACGTAAACTTTGTTTGGTGGTTAGTCTTGCAGGGGTCGCCTTTCCGATGGCCCCCAGTAATTTGGGAACACAGCGCGGAAAGTTTTCGTGGTGCTGAAAATACCATGGTGACACCAAATCTTTGCGCAACATTTTCAGTACATGCGGTGTCCTGTGGACGTAGGGAATCACTTCCACCTTTTTTCTCGCATTCTTCTCTGGGCAGCAAGACTTTCCAGGAGGCTTGTTTAATTTCCTACTCAAAGATTCCCCAACCGCCAGCAACATATGAGAGGGAAAACCAGGCGCTTTCAGGCGTTTTACTTGCTCTGCAAGGCTCACCTGCATGACGTGTGGGCAAGTTTTGTTCAGGGCGTATAGAAAACAAAGGTTTGCAATCCCTCGCTTTACCAACTTTGAGTGTGCCGAGCTGTACGGCAAAATCGCCTTCTTAGACCTTGGGCAATACTTTCAACACACGTGCTGGTCGGGCATGAAGTTAATTTCTAAATCTAGAAACCTGATGGTTTTGTCAGGGGACTTCATGCGTAAAAACCAAGTTCTGGGAACAGGCAGTAAACAGGTTTAAAATCTGGTCCGCTACACAAGCGAGCTCGTCCGTATCTGTTAGCTGCAAGAAGACTAAAAAATCATCAACATATCTAAAAACCCAGACAATGCGGGAGTCTTGTATTGAGCTGTGTAGCACTGTGTCAAACTGGGCTAGAAATATGTCACGCAGCACGGGCGCGACGCAGGATCCAATGCATATGCCACGCCGTTGAACAAAGAACCCGTCATTATGTTCAACGATCGTAGAATTCAGGTACACTTTCAAAAGTTCAAGGAGAGAATCCACCGCGATTCCAGACTTATTCTGAAAGGAAATCGCACCCGTTTCTTCAATAAAATCCCGCACAGCCTTAAAAAGTTCATCATGAGGGACTGAGTAAAACAAGTCCGTAATGTCTACCGAGAAGGCAGCATTCGCACTGGGAAAGTCCCCCCGAAGACATTCAACCAAAGTCAAACAACTTCGCACAAGAAACGGATCTGTAGCCACAAGACCCTCTAGCGATTTCTTCAAATAGTTGGACACCACTTTTTGCCAAGATCCTTCTTCTGTAACAATCGTTCTGAACGGAAACCCAGGCTTGTGTGTCTTTGCGGTAAAGAACACACGCAGAACGTCCTGTTGGCTCTTGCGCACTTCCTTTTCTAGCCGCTCCAAACCCAACCGGTTAATGAGACTCAAGGCCAAAGCCTTTGCCTTTCGCGGTTTCAATTCACACTTTCTGAAATTCTTCTCAATAGCTTCAGACGCTTTTCTCTTGAAAGTGGAAGAACGTAGAACCACAAACCCACCTTCCTTGTCGGCCTGTGCAAGGGAAAGGTCCTCCTGTTGGAAGTGATTAACCAAGGGGCGCAGATCCTTGTTAGACCCATGACGGGCAGTCCAGGTCCGACTTAGGCACTCCACTCCCTCAGAAACACAATGGGTCTTCTCTTCAGCAACGACCTTATCCGCAACTCTGTGCACCGCAGCCAGAAGTTCATGCTTGCGAGCCCGAGGTTCCAAGGAGAACTTGGGACCCTTTTGCAAGAGGTTGTCAAATTCTGAGGGGAGACAGGCTCCTTCCAAGTACGTCACGGCAAAGGCCTCCACCTTTCCTTTGGCTTTCTTTGGCAGGGACCGTCTACAGTCATTCCCGTAAGTCTCTGTGAGAAGTGCCGCAAGACGAAGCTGCTCCCGGAGCTTGTTTGAAGCCGCCCATGGATGCCCGATCTGGAAGCAGAAGTGGCGTAGCCAATTCTTCATGTGTCTGATCTGGCGGTGGAGTTCCGACTTCAGGATCGCGCAAATACGCTTCCAGTGTCCCGAAGATGGCTGAAGATGGCCAAAGAGCAAGAAACCTCCGTGGGCTGAATCCCGCATTTCTGATGATAAGAAAGCGAGCGAATCTTGCGGCTTGTCAAAGCGATGGTGCACACGCAGTTCGAGAGCACATCTGAGTACGCATGAGGACGAAGAAAGGAGCCCAATGTACAAGAATAATAGTTCAAGAGAGTGAAATGCTGGGCTTGTTGGTTCATACTGTTGCAAAAAAGAAACCAGCGGCAAGCACACGCAGGACAAGAGAAGGAGGGACACAAATACAACGCTGGACTACCAACTGATTTAATCGGGAAAATACGATACTCTTATACACTTATATGCAGATTTGGTGTCACCATGGTATTTTCAGCACCACGAAAACTTTCCGGGCTGTGTTCCCAAATTACTGGGGGCCATCGGAAAGGCGACCCCTGCAAGACTAACCACCAAACAAAGTTTACGTCGTGCGCGGTGGGTGTTGTTTACTCCGCCCCACTGTCCTGCGGGAAAATTTATATTGGACAAACGTGCGGGTGCATTAATGAACGTTTGAGGCAGCACCGAGCAACTTTGAGTTCGGGCACGGGTAGCAATCTTGCTTTACATACAAAAAGCTGCCAGGATTGTGTTCCAAAATTTCACCATGCCGTAACTGTGGGGAGGGGCAAATCAAGACGTGAGCGTGAGTTACGTGAGGCGTTTTTTATAAGAAAAAACAAGAAGACATGTGTCAGCGTTCCTTCGGTGGTTCTAACAGATAAAGAATTTCACTTCCTAGCTGTATAAAGTTGTCTCTTCATGCTGTCAAGGTGTGCGCGTGCGCGTGGTTTTGCATATAAGTGTATCGTATTTTCCCGATTAAATCAGTTGGTAGTCCAGCGTTGTGTTTGTGTCCCTCCTTCTCTTGTCCTGCGTGTGCTCGCCACTGGTTTCTTTTTGCAACAGTATGAACCAACAAGCCCAGCATTTCACTCTCTTGACGATGACAAGCCTCGATATCAGCGTCGTCGATCGGCTCGTTTATGGCAGAGCCAACTTTCGAGAGGATTTCAGTTACGGATTCATCGTCTTTTCCGATTACGCCCTGTATCTCCAGATTAGTTTTCCTAAAGTACAACTCCATGTGAACAAGTCGCGTTTCCAAATCTTGCAGCTTGCGTTCCATCGCCGCGTTCTTCGCGTGAAGCGCCTCGTTCTCAGACGCAAGCCTTACATTCTTAGTGGTTTCTTCGTTCAGTTGCTTTTTTAGGTCCGCAATGTTTCCATGGGCAAACTCGAGGCTTTGTGCCAAAGCTTGCTGTTCGACTTTCAGTTCACGAAAGTCGTTCCGCATTTGGCGTTCGAGCGCTTCGCGATGTTCTTTCAGCTCAACCCTCATTTCGTCCTTTAGTTTCGCAAATTCTGCTTTCATCTCATCTTTCATCTTTGCTGTTTCCTTAGCCATTCTAAAACCCCTTACACACACCGCGGTATGTCACACAAACTATGACAATTCTTTGGCAAAAACAACACAACTGGGCAGGAGCGACGAGCGTGCAACAATTTTTTGGGAGGGGGGATTTGTGCGTTTTTGGCACTAACCTGAAGTGTACGAATGGCCGTGATTAACGTGTCCGGAAACACGCCCGTCGCTACTGCCAAGTGTCGCGCCCACGAAGAGACAGATGCTTTTGAAGGGTCCACGCTGTGACGTACAGGCCCACGCGGCAGATGACTGGTGCAGCCGACGATAACGCCTTCCTGGTGGCAGATGATCTAGACTTGGGCTTACACACGTAAACGTGTGCTGGGAGCCGGTCTTCCTGGGCGCGTTGTGCGGCTGCGTGGCAATAACCTGCAGTGTACGAATGGCCGTGATTAACGTGTCCGGAAACACGCCCGTCGCTACTGCCAAGTGTCGCGGCCACGACGAGACAGATGCTTTTGAAGGGTCCACGCTGTGACGTACAGGCCCACGTGGCAGATCACTGGTGCAGCCGACGATAACGCCTTCCTGGTGGCAGATGATCTAGATTTGGGCTTACACACGTAAACGTGTGCTGGGAGCCGGTCTTCCTGGGTGCGTTGTGTGGCTGCGTGGCAATAACCTGCAGTGTACGAATGGCCGTGATTAACATTTCCGGAAACACGCCCGTCGCTACTGCCAAGTGTATACTTAGTTAACCAGTTATGTGATTTGGTTACTTAATTAAAAAGGCAGTGCCTCTAATGCAAAGCACTGTGTTCTTTATATTGTATACAGAGTCAAAGATTTTACTGTAGACTTACCAGCCAAGTGCTGGTCCTGGTTTGTGTTTCCTTTCCCCACTGGAATAGAACAACCAGTGACAGAAATTATGGCCGTTTATTCCAGAATTAAAACACAATTAGTATAAAAACAATCACCTGCACACTGACTTAGATATCACAAAAGGTCTATGCTCTGAAAAGCATACTGGGTATTAATGCACTACAGCTAAAAAAACTAAAATTCCAATTCCTAATCGTGGCTGGGTATTGCAACACTGAAAACCTTCACTTATTTGCAAGTGCTATATATGGAGCAGCTCCCACTTTTTTTACCTTTCTGTCTCATTAAAAATTATGAAAAACAACCGTGCGGAGATTCCTTTAAATTCATACTTACACTGAAATATTTTATTTTCGAGGCATCGCTGCAAACAAGACACATGCCCCTTCAAAAATTCTTTATCTTCTTCAAGTTTCTTAGCCTTCTCTTTCCACATTTTTAGCTCAGCATGTGCTTGCCGCAGCTCAGACAATGAGCAACGAGATTCATCGTCGCTCGATGAGCTTATCGTTTCCCACCGGGACCTCTTTGTGTTCTGAAAGTCAAAACATTCTACATTACATACAGTTTCCTCTTGCTCCACGTGCAAAGATTTACTTACTTCAACGTGGTGGGTGAAGTTCTTCGACAATCCGTCCTTAGCACTGTCATGAGCGCGCTTCTGGTGCTTTTTGATGATACGGTTGTAGCCAGCCGTTTTGCCATCACGTTACTTCTTCTGTGATACCTGGTTCAGAAAGAGCCACAACAATCATTTCGTATGTAACTCAATGCGCGCATTTATCAACGCTAAGAACTGCCACTAAAGTGTTCGCCACACTACCTGTTTTTCTTTTTTTTTCGCTGCCGTTCCCCATCATCCGAGCTCAGCTCATCGAGATTTCTGGTTTTAGGGAAAGCAAATCGCTTTGAGGCTCGTTTTTGTTCGAGTTCTTCCCGGGTTTCTAGCGAAAAAAAAGCACAAGTTACCCCGCTTTGAAAGGGTTTGATCCAGCATGACCTATGTATTTTGGTAACTACGAAATGGCAGCCCATATATATTTAAAGAAAAACTCCAGAAGTTGCCCTTATTATGCCAAGTTGGTCAAACATATGGCACACTTATTTTGGTAAGTGTCGAGCGTTCCGTCCAGACGGAACGCTAAGCACTGCTAAAGTTCCGCTCAGACGGAACACTGGCAATGGTCCTGGAATTTCTCGTCCTGGAATTTGGTGTAGCGGTTGCGCTGCTGCCTACGGACGTTGTACACCCGGGTTTCATTCTCCCAAGGTTCTTTTTTTTTGTGGCCGTGGCTAGCGTATAGCTACACTTCATGCCCACTTCACAATATTTTAGCAAGAGCAGTCGGTCGTTATATTTACTCAACCGGCCGAACCGCTACAACTCACTGAAGCAAAGGCCGACATAGCCACCGCTAGGCACGCCCGATTTCCTGTAAATATTGACAGTGATTAATGAATTACCACTGACTATGGACGGAACTTACTAGTGACACTGACATTCCGTCTAGAGAAAACTTTAGCACTTGTTATCGTTCCGTCCAGACACAGCCTTTTGGCAAATATATGTTAGTCAATGGCCGAGCGACCGAAGTTTCAATTCCGGAAGCCCACGGCACGGCTAATCTTTGCTGCTGTACTCATTAACAATTATTAACAATTAAAAGTTTCATCTGCTTTACAGGCACTTTAAAACTGAGTTTGGAAGCTTTTTTTATTCACTGCACGAGTGAATACGCTGCAATTATATAGCCAGGCCGTTTCATCAATTCAGGCCGCAGATTACTAAAAAAATTGCTAACACCTTTCCATATTTATAATATCGAACCTTACAAATACCACGGAGTTGTAAGCTAGCGATAAATAACTTACCGGCAAGCAGCAACACGTGGGCATCGTAGAAACCCGCGTTTTCCCCATTTCCTTTGCTGTCTTCGTAGTATACGCTGTACGAAGTCATGCGAGCGAAGTCCTCAACATGTGCCGGCTCGAAATCCTCTACATCGATTGCCGGCACAACATGTGTACGTTTGTTATCGTGGTCGTGGAGAAATGTCACGGGCGCAAACATCTCACACCCACACGCACGTGCACAGCACAAGCCGCAGGACCAGAGTACCGCGTCCCGACGTGAAAATAACCACCTTCACAATAGAGCGACGGGCAAATAAAGCTCAATTTTCAAAATACAAAAGCAGGAACGGGAGAATCAGTCTAAATAAAATGGTTTTTATTTAAAATATATTTCCAAAAACAACTTTCGAGAACAAAAAAGCGCCTCGTTGTCATTTCTACTCCGTTTTTCACGTTAGGTTTTATTGGCTTGGCTCGTGTCGGCTATTGGCCGTCGTTAATTCTACGTGTGTTGTGTTGGTATCGGCCCGTATTCCCGTCTCTTTCGTTGCAATGTGCATTGAAAATTAGGACAATGCATACTCAAAAGCGCTACCTCGACCCTGGAGGCAGAGTTGATGTTATTCCGTACTCCACTAGAAGAAGGCTGCAGGAAGAGACCCCACATAGCACAAATGCGGAGCCTATTGAATGCGACACATCCGTGCCT
This sequence comes from Haemaphysalis longicornis, assembly GCF_048455015.1. Taxonomy (NCBI): domain Eukaryota; kingdom Metazoa; phylum Arthropoda; class Arachnida; order Ixodida; family Ixodidae; genus Haemaphysalis; species Haemaphysalis longicornis. The sequence continues at coordinate 148,846,586 of NW_027526460.1, read as the reverse complement.
TCGCCCAGTGCCTCTGCGAGTGCAGTTGACTTAGATACACCACTGTCGCCGCTACGGCCTGATGATTTCTTGTTTGATGATGATGGACTTCCAGAGCCTGCACATCTTCAGGAAGACTTCTTCGATGCTGGTTGGCAATCAGAGGATAATGCTGAGTTAGGTCCTAGTGACTTGCTTGCGTTGTCTGTCAGCTTCGTGACACAACATGGCCTGTCCTGGAGCGCGGCCGAAGACCTTCAAAAACTAATCTCCTATGTTCTACAACGGTTTGACGTGCCGGCAACCAAATACTTATTCAAGAAAAACACTGCTCTTACCATGGAAACGACAAGGGTTCATTTCTACTGTTATGACTGCATGCAAGAAAAACACTGCTGTTACCATGGAAACGACAAGGGTTCATTTCTACTGTGATGACTGCGTGCAAGTAGTAGCCGAAACGTCGGGCTCGCTTGCGGACCGCAATGCGGTCCACACCCAATGTCCTGAATGCGGCAGATTGTGTGACGGTCGCACATTATTAAATGATGGCAACTTTTACCAGAGCTTGCCCACGAAGCAGCAGCTGACCTCACTAGTTGCCGCCAACGACGTGTCTACAGCCCTCAGCGAGCGCCTGAAAGACATAAATAGTAGACCTGACGCCAGCACGGTATTGTGGGACATTACCGATGGGTTAGTGTACCGAGCAGTCCGTCAGAAGTTGAACGCTCACGACTTAACTCTTACCATCAACGCTGATGGTAGCCTACTTTTCAAATCGTCAAAGTACTCCATTTCGCCAGTTCAGATCATGATAAATGAGCTGCCTGAGCATCTCCGCCACGAAAATGTGCTTGTTTCCAAGTTATGGTATGGCCAAACCCATCCGGATATGAATCTGTTGCTCAGCAGCTTTGTGGAACAGATGGAGGACCTATCAGCTGAAGTCATCACCTGGAATGCTGACTCAGAGACTGTCCAGTCAAGGGTATGCAAGCGCGCTGTTCTACAGGGTGCACTTTAATTAGAAACAAAAATATTTGTTAAGCGTGATAATGCATTTTCTCATTGGCATTCTCATCCAACATACACTGGATTCAGTGTTAAGATATGTCACTGCTGTACCTAATTAGCTGCACAGCTGAGAAGTACAGGGTTAATGCTAATGAAAGTACTTGTGCAAGTACTGTCATTAGCATTAACCGTATCAAAAAATGCATTACAAAAGGTAAGCACCCCTTTCACGTCGAGAGTATATTAAATATTCAAAAGAGGCCATCTTTCAGTACTATTTCACATTGAAGACTTCTAGTGTACCAGCATTTCCTGCATGATCATGTCAATGTACAGTGGACTGAGGTTACGCAAATAACTCATACATTTTCTAAATGCTTTGTTTCTACTTCAAATTTACTGCCTCAGCTGCTGTGCGCATTCCCCGGCCAGAGCCATCATGCAGAACATGTACCAGCTCAATGGGCACTATGGCTGTGGGTGGTGCCTCCATCCTGGAGAGGTGATTTATGGTAAGGGCCTTTTCAAGAGAATTTAGAAAGCCATAAATAGTATTTCGGCACGTATATATATTGCTGCTTCATTTGTGGAGAAAAGCTATCAAACTAAGGTTTGAAGAGGGCTTTGAGGTTTTTAAAGCGAACTTCAGTGTGAAGGGAAGGAAGCATCACAACAATTTAAACCCCATAGATTTGTGCGTGGACACATACATTTAAACACCACCAGTTCTAGAAGCCATACCTTTTAAGGCTCCTGTGCTTCTGCACAAAATGCACAGTTATTGAAACCAAGAAATGCTTAGTATGTCACAAATGTATTAATATGTTTGGTATTTTACTTGATAATCGGCATTAACTTGTTCCCGGTGCTTAGTGCTGTGAGTGAACAGTGAAATTCTGTACTACAGTTTGATGACTGCTGCCAATGTTGAGGTTTAATTTTTGTACTTCCTCATAGGGACTGTGAAGTACACTTTTGGCGAACCTGTGCCTGAAAGAGACACAGATGAAACACTGGCGCAGATGATTGAAGCAGCAGCTACTGGAAAGCCTGTCCGGGGAGTAAAGGGACCAACACCATGGATGAACCTTGATCATTTTGATGTGGTATGGGGATTTACCCCAGACTACATGCACCTTGTCTTGCTTGGCACGACACGTCAGCTATTGGATCTATGGTTAACCAGTGTGGGAAAGCCATTTTACGTTGGCTGTAAAGATCTGTTCACACAACTCAACAAAAGGCTATGTAGCATCAAGCCGCCGTCATGTTTGCATCGGCTGCAGCGATCACTTTCTGTGCGAAAGCCTTGGAAAGCCACGGAATGGCTGCAGTGGCTTCTATGCTTTTCGTTGCGATGTTTACACAGAATCTTAAAGCCACTATATCTGGAGAACTTTGCTTTGCTGGTAAGGGGTATAACTCATTTGCCCCAAGACAAAGTGACAGAGGAGGCTGTTTCTGAGAGCATCGATTGCCTGGTGCAATTTGCCCTTGACGTCGACACTCTCAATGATACGGGGGCAATGACCTTTATTGTTCACCAGCTTCTTCACCTGCCCAAGTGTGTGCTCCATCATGGTTCCCTCAGGGCACACTCATGTTTTGCTTTTGAGTCAAACATTCGTCAGGTGAAAGACCTGGTGACATCGGCAAAAGGCGTTCCAATGCAGATTGTGGAGTGTCCCACTCTGCGGAGCTCCTTTGCTGACCTTAAAGGGACACTGAAGAGAATTTGTCAAGCTCCCGTTTTTGCTTGCACTGCGTAGACTGGCTCAAATTAGCACACTTTTCATAGTTTATCCGGTTGACAAAATATTTTACAAAGCGCGAAAGAAGAAAAACTACCTAGCGCGGTTTGCGGCGGCCGCACCAACTAAAGGCTGTGACGACGGCAGGAGACGCACCGTGATTGGACGATGCCCAAGGTGAGCAACCAAACAAGTTTCGGTTTCGGTTCTGTAAAACCACGTGCTTGATATCCGACGGCATCCTTGGATGGGCATTCTCAATACCTCAGTAATCGTCGCCCCGCGCTTCTGCCATGTTGTCGGCTGTAAAATGCATAAGATAAGCCTCCCAGGACGGCTTGGAATCGTAGCAGTCACTAGCCTAGACCTACGCAGTGGTTGAACGCCCTCCGTGTCCCCGCAGACGCTCAAATGACATGCGCTTTTCCCCCATATTTCGAGCTTGCTCACTCATGCCTGTATCGTAATAAGCGTGTTCGCACCAGGCCAAGGGTCTGTTGATTCTGGCCTGTGCCCACTGCCCGCAAGCAGTCGGTGCTGATGGCAATAGCACGCCAACGAGAACTCGCTAGCCCGCCAGTGTCAGCCTGCGCGCGTTCTGTGAACTACTTCGTGGAGCAATGAATGTTGCGGCCAAAAAAAGGTGAACTCAGTATAGAAAAAATCGGCCGTAAACGAAAAAAACTCCCCCCACCTCCCCGAAGGGGATCGTGCGGAAATGCGAATGCATTGGGTGCACCGATGAGTGCGCTGCGGCAAGCAGTCACGGAGAGAGGTGCGCGCTCCACTGCATTTATATATATTTTTCCGAGTGCAGCGAGCGGAGAGAGGGTACGCGGAGAGGAGAGAGAGACCCGCGCAACACGCCCGCCCCCGCGCGAGCTCTCTCTCCGCCGAGCTCCGCGATGCGAGCGCCCTCACACGCCCCAGCGCGCTCCTCCTCTCCACTCACTCTCCGCTACTCCGCCCGAGCTCCGCGATGCGAGCGCCCTCACACGTCCGCGCGCGCTCCTCCTCTCCCCTTGCCCTCCGCTACTCCCGCCCGAGCTACCCCCTGCTCCGGTTGCTAGGCGCACCACAGCTGTTGCTAGGGCGAAGGGAGCGCGTGAGATAACACCTGTGCGCGCACGCCGGCCACCGCACGACAACCCCCGACTAAGAAATGTATGCGCATTTAAAAGTCAACTTGTAAAAAAAAAGAATATACCCCCGGGGATGCGAACTGGTGACTTCCAAAAGTGTTGCACTGACATATCTAGCACTCCAGACTAGAGTTCCTGTATATAGCTCCCGCAGGGAGCTAAGAGTTGCGCGACCCTTTTCCACGCGCCGCCGTGATTGCGGCACTCCGGTTATCATCACCGCGCAGAGAAGCCCCCACTACGGCTGCGCCGCAGCCGCCGACGCGGGCGGCACCGCGCCCCGCTCGGGAACAGCAGCAGCAGAAGCGTGAGCGACATCGCAGGAATCCAGCGTAGCCGCCGTTACATTCTAGTACACCATACCGCCGTAAGGGGCCGCCGACCGAAGCGCCCCCACCGCGCGTCGGCCGCCATCGGAATCGTAGCGGCGAAGCTCCTACACTCGCGACGGGCGGCTTTCCCGCTGAAATCCGGATAACAAAGATGGCGGTAGGTCGCGCCACTATTAGCTCCCTCCGGGAGCTATATACAGGAACTCTACTCCAGACCACTCGGCCACGGACGAGCACTGCTGGCCTTGGAAATATAAGGTATATAATGTATAACCATTTTACACTTATTTAGTTTTAGCATTTCAAGTGGTTTAGGTGACTATTTGTCGTATTGCGCTCGTGCAGTAAGCGCCCCCAAGTTTCCACAATATCTCACGTCTAGCAATTGCATTTCTTAGACGGAAAAGCGTCGCAGATGCGTTGTCGTGCTGCTGACCGCTGTGCTTGTTCACCGAGCGCAAAAATGTGCTTACTGCACCCTAGTTTTACGATTTACGGTAAAAATATCAGTTGATTTTTTTTCCTTAGTACATATATTGACTTCGCTGACTCTTCTCCCGCCTTCAAGTGGCCTTATATTTTCCTACTGGCGTACCAGTCAGCGAAGCGACGCATGTGCGCTTGTGCAGCGCTTGTGTGAAGCGACCTTGACTTGGAGCTACAATGTACAAACTAACAAAGTAAACAAAGGCACATTCTTCCATTCACAAACGTGTCCTGGCTTCGTTTCAACTGAGCGAATGAATTGCGATGACCCGTCGGCGACCGGCGGACGAAACGCTGGGTCGACTGACTGTCTGAAGGGCGGGGAGCCGTGCAGTCGCGCAGTCAATTGCCAGCTCATCTCCTCCCGACGTCACACGAAAATGTCCCACAAAATGGGCGAGGCGCAGACAGGAGGACATCATTTTCGAATTGATTTTTCTACTTAATAAATTCGCGTAAACGCGCTCAGAGTGGGCGAAAAAGGGCCTAGGGACTCCGGACTACAATTTGAGCTCGTAATCACGCAATGTTTACAAATCACTACGCAAGTTTATTTAGTAAAAAATTGAATTCGAAATTGCTGTCCTCCTCTCTGCACCCTCACCCATTTTCTGTGGCGTTTTTGTGTGACGTCGGGAGGAGACGAGCTGGCATTTGGCTGCGCTACTGCACGGCTCCCCGCCCTTCAGACAGAGTCAGGCGGCCGAGCGTTTCGTCCGCCGGTCGCCGACGGGTCGTCGCAATTCGTTCGCTCAGTTGAAACGAAGCCAGGACACGTTTGTGAATGGAAGAATGTGCCTTTGTTTACTTTGTTAGTTTGTACACTGTAGCTCCAAGTCAAGGTCGCTTCACACAAGCGCTGTACAAGCGCACCTGCGACGCTTCGCTAACTGGTATGCCAGTACGAAAATATAAGGCCTCTTGAAGGCGGGAGAAGAGTAGGCGAAGTCAATATAGGTACTAAGGAAATAAAAATAGGTATTAAGGAAATAAAATCAACTGATACTTCTACCGTACAGCGTAAAACTGGGGTGCGGGAAGCACTTTCTTGCGCTGGGCGAACAAGCACAGCGGTCAGCAGCACGACTACGCTGTGATGAAGTGCCCGTGGACGACGAGGAAGAGGAGACCGAGCGCGCAGCTGCGGCGAGTGCGTGCAGAAAAAATCGAACCAGGCCGGTGATCAGGGGACGCCTGTGACGCGCTGGGCTTGAGAGCGCGGCCCTGTGACGGTTTCTGGGAAGACCCGGAGCGCAACCGCTGCTGTTCCCGAGAGCCGTCCGCCCGCTGATCCCGACAACCCGTGGGCTGGCCGTGCCTGGAGCTGATGACGCGCTGGGCGAGAGAGCGCGGGTCCGGATTCACCTGGAGGTGGAACCCTCCGCTCACAACCGCTGCTACGCCCTCGAGCCGTGACTCATCGGAAAGGTCGACGATGCCTGCCCAACGTCCCGCGCTTGGTTACGACGGGGCCTAGAACCAGTCATCGAGCCAGCCTCGCCGTGACGTCCTCGTCGACTCCGCACGCTCGGGACTTCAACACCTCGAGGGGCTTGGACAAAACCCCGTAGGACGTTTATTTTCTTTATTGCGGACATTTTGCCGTTAGCCTCTTGCCTTTCGTAACGCTTGTATCTTTCGTCTCGCGTAGTTGCTTTCGTGCACTAACTTCTGCTTCTTTCGTGTCATGCATAAAGCAACGTTACTTGCGCACGCACTGGCCACTGACTCGTGACTTTCACGCCAATCCTGGGCCCATTCATTACATACGCATCTGCGAACGCTTTTCCGTCTAAGAAATGCAATTGCTAGACGTGAGATATTGTGGAAACTTGGGGGACGCTTACTGCACGAGCGCAATACTACAAATCGTCACCGAAGCTGCTTGAAATGCTAAAGCTAAATAAAAGGGTAAACCGGTTATACATTATATGCCTTATATTTCCAAGGTCGGCAGCGCTCGCCCGTTGCCTAGTGGTCTGGACCGCGAGGTAAGTCATTGTAAGTGTTTAGAAAGTCACAAGTTCGAATCCCCGCGGGTACGTTCTTTCTTTTTAAGTTAACTTTTCCGTTTTCCGCCGATGTTTTCTGTGCTGAGTTCGCCTTTTTTGGGGGGGGCTGCAACGTTCATTGCTCCACGAACTAGTTCAAAGAACACGTGTAGGCTGACACTGGCACGCTAGCGAGTTCTCGTTGGCGTGCTGTTGCCATAAGCACCGACTGCTTGCGGGCAGTGGGCACAGGCCACAATCAACAGAACCTTGGTCTGGTGCGAACACGCTTTTTACGATACAGGCATGAGTGAGGCAAGCTCCAAATATGGGGGAAAAGCGCATGGCATTTGAGCGTCTGCGGGGACGCGGAGGGCGTTCATTCACTGCGTAGTCCTCGGCTAGCGATTGCTACGATGATTCCAAGCCGTCCTGGGAGGCTTATCTTATGCATTTTGACAAGAGACTGAGGAGGATGACAGGAGCAAGTGCGACTAAGTATTACTGGTAAACTACAATCGTGTACATACAAAAACCATGTGCACATCACTAAAAAAAGCAAATTCCTGCCCACAAAACAGTCGTGCACAGGCACATGGTAATATTTGTGACACAGCTCATGCCCTCGTGTACAAAACATAACTAGAGATCGGAACGCACGAACTACAGGAATTGAAATTTAATCAACTGTTGATCGTGCCTATGAGGGCTTATTTTTAGATTCGTGCCTACATTGGCTTTTTGTTGATCTAAAATGCCTTTTTAGGCTTGCTGAGTCCATTTTACATAACGTGTTGCCCCAAAACATGCCATCAGAGTCCAGTCTTCCGAACCTATACCTGCTATCAATGTGCAAACACATAATGAAGGTTCACAACTTAGTGACTCATGTATATGGATTTCAGTGGACAGTGTATTACATGTGTCCAGATTGAAAAAGTGTGAGGGCCACACGAACTATAAGCCTTTCGAGAGAAACTTCCTCCTCTCGGAAACAGTGCAAGGAAGGGAGCAGATGCATCGGCAACTTTGAGAGCAGAGATTTTTTAGCCTTAAAGGGGTCCTGAAATACCTTCCGCCGATGCATGGATGTACATGTCACCAAATAAAGCAATGTATTAGCAATCCCCTCCCGCAAATATTTTGTTAAAGCGATGAGTATTAGCTGAGAAATCGTAAATCAAAAACCGTGCATTATCGTCGCGCCGCGATTCCTCCTCCTTTCAAAATATTCTTCGCTGTTGACGGCGCGCGAGCCTTCCCTCCCATGATTCTGCGCTCCCCAGCGGTGACGTACTTCCGCTATTGCGCTCCTTAAACTTCCGTCTGCTACGGGCAAGCTTTGTTGACACCATGAATCCCGCACTCCGCTCAAGGCTGGAAAAGCGAACGAAAAAAGCGAATGGCGGCCTTGCTTTGCCCTTACGCGGTGTACTTTGCTGCAGTTGATATCGGCGGCACGTGACTTTTTATCGGCGGCGAACTCGCAGCCGCACGGGAAGGATAGTGCGCTCGTTCCCTTTGATGCACCGCTCACTGTTTATCCAAAAAGCGCCGTATCAGATGTGGCCCCGCTGGTGCCGGGTCTTATTTTGCGGCGGTGGTAATTCCTGCCGTTTGCATGTGAAAAAGACTTTTTAACCGATTAAGAACCCGTACACAAAACGCTTCAATCATGTGACCAGTTCAGCTTGGGGCGACGCGAGGTGGAGACCGGCGACGTTGGCAAAACATGCTCCGCCGCGGCTTTGAGCTTTCTAGCGCTGGAGCGAGCGCCATTTCTCTGACAATCTCGCACATCGGTTGTCTTGGCAAAAAGGCACAAACCGCTCCAGAAGTCAGTTACGGTTGCATGATCCCGGTTCAGCTCGGGGCCCCACCTCGCGACATGTGGGCACTGCAGGCGTACCACTCACTCTTATTGGGAAGTGCGAGATGCGTTTGGCATTGAAGGATGCGATGGTGTGTGTGTTGTGGACGCCTTTGTTTCGCGATGAAATGCGACGTTGTGCTTCAGCGGTGGATAGTGCTTCCCATGGTCTGGATTATCTTTCTCGAGCGACGTACGACTCGACCTCGCAAGGGGTATGTGCAGTGTGCGTGGCTAAAAGCCATCTCGGCTTGTGTACCAGAGTTAAGTGACTTGCTGTTCATCCCCGCAAACCGCACGCGAGGTGAGTGCCGAATTTACGACGGGCAGGAGGAGGCAACCCATCGTCTGCCAAACGCGGTTCAGACTTGCAACGCATGATGTGTCGTTGTGTTCGTTCGAAACGCATCTCTGGATTGTTTTGAAGTTGAATAAAATGTATGCGTCAAACACAGGCATTCGGCTCAGGGCGTTCTCTGCGATTGCACGAAAGAAGTGTCACTGGGCTTCGACGCTTTCTTTATGGAACGTACGCAGGTAAGAGAATATCCATGTCGTGTTATAGCTGTGTTGCATTCGATACAAACGGTTAAGCGTTTGTTTAGGCTTGTTTCGTTTGTCGTAAAATGTCCAAGCACTAAGGCTCTCCGCTGGCAGAAAGGCCGGCGAGCCGACGCTGAGCAGACGACTTCTCTGTTTGCCGGAAGTGCGTGAAAAAGACGTCCAATAGCATGATGTCTAGCTCATGACGAACATCTGGGAATCGATGATGTAGACATGTGAAGATCATCACCATCATCATCATCATCATCAGCGTATCTACGCCCACTGCAGGGCAAAGGCCTCTCCCATTACTCTCCAATTACCTCGGTCCTGTGCCAACTGTGACCAATTTATCCCCCCGCAAACGTCTTGATCTCATCTGCCCATCTAACTTTCTGCCGCCCGCTGCAACGCTTGCCTTCTCTAGGGATCCCCTCTGTTACCCTTCATGACCAGCGGTTATCATGCCTTCGAATTACATGCCCTGTCCAAGTCCATTTCTTTTTCTTAATCCCTACTAATATGTCCTTAACACGTGTTTGTTCCCTGACCCACTTCGCACTCTTCTTGTCTATTAATGTTATCATTTTCCGCTCCATTGCACGCTGAGTTGTTTTCAATTTAAGTTGAACCCTTTTATTGAGCCCCCAGGTTTCTGCCCCGTTGGTCAGTACCGGTAAGATGCAGCTGTCGTACACTTTCTTCTTCAGCGACAATGGTAGGCTGCTATTCATTATCTGAGAATGTCTGCCATATGCACCCCACCTTCTTATCCTTCTAATTATCTCTGCCTCATGGTTGGGATCCGGGGTCACAACTTGGCCTAAGTGGATATATTCGCTTACCACTTCCGCTGCCTCGCCACCTATCTCAAACGGCTGTGCTGTCCCGAGGTTATTGATCATTACTTTAGTTTTCTGCATATTAATTTTCAGGCCCACGGTTCTACTCTGTTCGTCCAGTGCGGAAAGGATGCTTTGCAATTCGTCCCCCGAATTACTTAGCAAGGCAACGTCATCAGCAAATCTGAGGTTACTGAGGTATTCCCCATTAACCCTTCCTCCCACCTGTTCCCAATCCAACGTACTGAATACTTCTTCTAAACATGCTGTGAATAACATTGGAGAGATTGTGTCTCCTTGTCTGACACCCTTCCTTGTAGGTAGTTTACTGCTCTCCTTATGGACGATGTTGTGGACCCATTGTAGATATCCTCTAGTATTCTTACATAATGCTCATCTACCCCCTGGTTCCGTAATGCCTGAATGACTGCTAGGGTTTCGACCGAGTCAAATGCTTTCTCATGATCTATGAAGGCTATATATAGGGGCGGCGTCTAAAAACACGAAGGGAAGGGTGAGAAAAAAAACGACAAACTTTGCAACAAAAGTGTGAGCTTACCGCTGTGCGTAAAAGAGTAATACTTGGCACAGATGACGTTGACGACCCAATCTAATGATTGCGCTAGTTCATTTAGTGTGCTCAAAACGCCTTTCAGGTCCCCTTTAAAAAACAGCAGGACCTGAAGGCAGTAATTTGGTAAGGAGTCTGGTATGGCGAGTGGAAAATGTGGTCGGCAAAGTGGTTAGAAGCATTCAGGCTGTGTCTTTGCAATCACCGGATAGAAATATTGAAAAGTGACTTTGAATATGCTGAAGACAAAGCATCTTCCTGTCCCAGTGCTTTACTGCGCAGATTGAGTGTACATGTGTACATGTGTGTACATGTGAGTACATGTGTGTTCCTGCGTTGAGCATTTGCAGTTTTGACAGCAGAATGCACAGTTGAGAGTTCAAAGGCAATTGGAGTGACAATAGCATGAGTGCAGGTGGCTATTGACATATCGATGGGGAGGCCTTGCATAAGTGACTCGTCCTTCTCTCAGTGGAATGGCTGCTTCTATGGGCAACCCAAAGTGAGTCTCGGAAATAGTAGTCATTGGTGTACAACGCCATGGGAAAAGGTGTTTTGGTCAGGGAAGGCTCACCATAAAAATAAGAATACAGCACTATGACCACTCACAGCTAGATGAACTTCGCTTTGCTCTGATTTATGGAGTTTGTGATGATGCTGAGCTGGGTCTGTTCCTCGGCTAAGGAAACAGAGAGACAATAAAATACCACGACACTGCAAATGGCTTATCTGTTAATATTCTCGTCCTGTACCGTCACTGGGTGCAATTAGGCCAGGTAGGGCCGTTACAGCTGCAGGAGGTGCATATAAGAAAGGCTCACCACTTGCTGTAGCAATAAAGCCTGCGAAGTGCAGTTATCAAACTTCACATGCCTTCAGTTTCCCACAGATTTACGATTTAAAGTTTCCTCTTTTCACCAGTTAGGCAATGTAACATTGTATGTGTGTAATATGTAATAGTATGTATGTGAGGCACTTGTATTTTGAAGCCCGCATCATACAGCTGCCTGCCGTCTTTGATTACTCCATTGTGTCTTTTATTACCCACGACTGAGGCACCCTTTCCTAAAACCTCCACCGAGAACGGCATCCCGCCTAAACCACAGCCACCCAATAGCACGCATCGCTGGTCGCACTTCAGCTATGAATAATTCTTTTTTCCACATTCTACCATACTTTGGAACACGTTGCCTAACAAAATCGATACCTGTTGAAACCGCTCCACCTTTCGCGAAAAACTAAATCGCTACATGCAGTAATTCCTTTCCTTATTTTGTCATTCGTCAATCACCTCTACACTCCGTCCTCGAAAATTTTGTACACCGTAAATTATCCTTCTGTTGCTCCATCTAAAAGACCGAATCTAAAGGAAACGAATGCATATGTGTCTGCCCTACTGCCGTAGCTCCTTCTTTATTGCATATGCTCGCCTTTGTGTTTGATTACTTTGTCTTTTAGCTCACCTCTGTGTACCCTGAATGAAGATTTATTTTTTTCTTTTGAAATTTTGTTACCATTTTTGCTGTGCCTTGTATTCTACGGTATTCACTGTGTGCTTTATTCTACCTGTTATTATTGCCCCCCTTATGCCTTCGGGTTTTTAAGGTGACAATAAATGAAAATGAAATTAAATGAGAAATTGCTGCCAGTGCAAACATTGCACTCAGCCACCAAGAGCGCAGACATCAAGGGCGATAGCAAGCTAAGTGCAATGGCTTGTCTAATCTCGCTTTTACCATAAAACAAATTATCCGTTAGTGGGACTAACCTCTTCAACTTTAATCAAAGATTTTCTCTCTCTCTCTGTCACCGTGGAATTCATAGATATACGGGAACACAGTGAACTCGACCACGTCTCATTTGCTCATTTACCTGACGCCGAAATAACAAGCCGAATGGGGTACGTCCAGCTTGGCACCCCAATGCACTCAATCATTTCCACATCACTGAATTCGCTGCATCACAGCACGGCATATCCTCGCTTGGTGAACTCTTTTGCTGCATGTTGTTTCTGACGGCAACGTGACTTGTATACTTGTAGGATATGGGGGCGCACAATTAGTGGTGTCATACTTCGTCCTCGATTCTTTTGGGAAAAGATCGGTGTCGTCGTGTTGTCGCCGTTTCACCGGCGAGGGATCAAGGTGACGGCTTCATTCGTGAGCTGGCTGAAAGAAGCAGACAACACGACGCCGAGGGACACTTCGACGATACACTTACTTTATTTAAGTAATCGGCTACGACAACATATCACGCGGGTATCATCCACGTTGAAAGAAACCAACTCGGGCGCAGAACAAAGTCCCAGGGCATAATTACGCAATAACAACAATAAAAAAAAACGGCGAAGCGACCGTAGCGCGCACACACAATGCCTTTGGCAATCGCCTCCACATGCTTCGGGTGAAGCCTTGGGTGAAACTAAAGGAAGTGACGGGGACGTTGACAGAAGCTCGGGCATCAAACAAACGCCAAAGCCAACCCACCGCTGCAGAAGGGCGCAACCTTACCGCAGTGCATAGCTTCTTGATGCTATGCGCAGTGCCTTCGTGATAAAAGTAAAAGCAACAAAAAAAGCCCACGGCCCAGGAAGTGACGAAAATGTCTATCACGTGACTTTTGGGCTGTGACGTCACGACTTCGCTCTGTTGATGGCCGGCATGGAGGAAAAAAAAGCTTAGGAGAGGCCCCCAGCTATCCCCGCGCATTGGCAAAAGTGTGGAGGAAGTCACGTGTTTTCGGCGGCCATTGTAAGTCGCGTAGCAACGGCGTCCTAGCAACAGCCCGCCCGCCGTTCGCCAGTCATGGAGGAAAGGCAGCGCCTGCCTTGTCGTCCGATTGCGAAGGCTGCTTCGCTTTGCTGCGCTGTGGTCTTGCGGAACTCGAAAAGGATGCTGCGAGTTGCGACAGCTGCGCCGATGTGAATATGTCATTTAATTTCTACTTGCAAGTGCACCTTGTACCGCGTCAAGCTATTGCTCCGGTCGCGATCACGACGCGCCTATTGAAGTGCAGATATCGTGAACGCGCCGTCCCGTCGTACGCGCGGACACCCGTCTGGTAGATTTTCGGGAAGTGATAAACGGTGTGCAGTACGTAGGTGACTTGCAACCGAACGATTCGCAACTCAATTTGTTGGTTATCGCCGCTGCAATATATAGTTTGCTAGGCCGGCAATGCGCGGCAGTGCTTTTGCAACTGTTACAAGGTAGATTCCCAGTTGATATAATTCCATCGTCCTATTACCTTAGTAGGTGTCCGTCTGTTGACTGGAAGAGTGCAGGATCTGGAATCTGGATCTTTTTGTGGTCTCGCTCTGGATTTCGCTTTTCAACGCTTCATACTACGAGGTTAGTGTATGAACGTTTTCAACTGATATCACCTTGAATTTATTGACACTGAGACAAGTTGAAACTTGGCGAAAAAAAGTTTATTGATGCCACCCACCCTCTCATTTTTGTTTACTCAATAAAACGTTTTGCCTCCTCCTCCTCCTCCTCCTTCGCAAAAAATTCAATCGAAGGCACGCGAACAACGGTAAAAACATTCCACAATTTTTTAGCGTGAAATCTGCATGAAGTACTGCTTACCTATATATATAGAACGGCCGTTTAATTGACTAGTCATCTCTGGGATTGCCAGTGAAACTGCAACGCAAACTTGGGCACTTTCCAGTCCGGTAGCCGCACGGCGTTCGCCCACTGTTTGCGGCGTTCTCCATCGCTTGGGAACCTATAAACGGCGGCGATTGCAAACAAAGGATGAATGCACACCAATGTACAGCAATACTTGTCAGCGGAATGATGCACTAACCGGTGGAAAGTGACGCCCAATTCCTTGGGTACCGATCGCGACTTGCAGCCTGGCACCGAGCATTGCGGCATTGTTAGAGCGAGCCGCTTCGCAAACCTGCTGCGGCCACACTGAAGACGTGTAACAGTGTAGCCGCGCGTTTAGGTTCACGGTCACGCTCTGCAAAACGGCCTTCTACCTGCCTATCAGCTGATTTCCGCCGGCTCGGCGCTGGCAGATGCAGACGACAAGAGAGGCGATACAGGACGGAGGAGGCGGAGAAGGTGCACCGAGAGAGAGAGGCAAAAAGAGTCCGCCAATGGCATGGAGGGCCAATGGTCCGCCATTCGACTTACAGAAATGGCGTTTCCGGCTGCGCTGGGTGTGACGTCAGGGCCTCTCCTAAGCTTTTCTTTCCTCCATGATGGCCGGAGAGAGCGTCCCCGGGAGCATGGACTCCTGGCGCCATCTTTGAAACGCCACTCACACTGTCGTTGGGCCGGCTTCCTATGCGCTCTGGTAGGCGGCGTTCGCGCAGCGTCAGCTCCAAGCTCCTCCCCAACGTTACTTGCTTGCGTCGCCCGGGACTCCCTTATGATTATGAAGTAAGAGGGGACGACTCCACTCGTCCCATCTTTGCAGTAGCAGCATTTTAGAGGTCGCTTTCCGCCTGTTCGGGCAGTTTTTCGTCGTTCTGATGCGTTGTTTTCGGTGCCACTTCGCCATGGGGCGGTGTGCCAGTTATATTATAGCGCCTAGAATATTCTATACTCGTGGACAACTTTCTGTGGCAATGGAGACAAAGCTACGCGGGGGGGGGGGGGGCGAACTGCTTTGTGTTACTGCGCCAAAGTAGTTCACAGTAAACTAGTTTCGGTTTTGGTTTCGGCGTGACGCATACGCATTTGCTACAGTTCATTTCTTCCCATGAGCTCTGTGGTTGAGTGCGCTGAACCGCAGTCACCAATAATGCAGGCATATTTACGTCTCCTTCTCTACGTTTCATTTGATTCTGAGCAAACGCCAACGCTTTCACTGGAGAACTCGGACCGACTTAATATATTATAGCTTGGACGGTACCATCGAACTCTGAACCGCCCAGAAACGCGGTTAATTTTGTCAGCGCTGCAGTTTTGAGGGCAGGCAGTGATATTTAAACTCTTCTTTAGCCGAAAACTGGGCAACACAACGGGCACGTGTAGCGTGCTTACATAGGGCAGGCTCGCTATGGCGCTAGGGCAGCACGCGCACACTACGGCGCGAAGTGAAATCCCATTTGGATCGCGCTGAGTTAGGCAGGTCCGAAGAAGTTTCGGTGACCCGCAGCTCGGAAAGCGTATAGGGGAAGCTCGCGCTGCAGAACCCACGAATCCTGCGCTCAATCCCCACGCCTTCCTATTCCAATATCTTTGATGAACATCATGCAGGCTTGCGGGCGCGTCTCGCTATACTACGGGGCGCAGGTTTCAAACCTGAGAATAGCAGTCGTACTGCACTGGCTAAATTGCCTATTTGCAGCATAAAGGCGTGTCAGCACTTAGACGGCTGAAAAATGTAACGCTGTCTAAACACCTGCACAGTTAGCGCTGGTCGTAAAGTTTAAAAACAATTGGTCACTAAACATTTTGCCAGTAATGTGGTCACTGACATCGTAAAGTACATTGCGTTAGCTAACTTTGCCAAACGCCAATTTATCGAGCCGTTCTCAGATTGGTGGTTAAGCCACCCCGTTTCCATTTTTTAATGTGTGATCACTCACACACTTCTTGGCTCACTTGCCGAAAAAAGCACCATCTCCAGAACCCCGAAACTGGGCCTGCCAGTAAAATTTCAATTGGCTTCCAAACCAGGCAAAAGAATTCGCGTTGGCTGCGTATAGCCGCTAACTCCTCATCAACATTCCAATTGGCTGCAACAGCCTCCTTTCTTTGCCACTTACATCAATGTTGAGGGAGCATGGCTGGCTTTACGTAAAAAAATAGCTGACTGGTATTCATGGCTCTAAATTTGATGTTGGCCTCACCTTGCTCTTGTTCCCAAGCCCAACACGTGGATTCACCAGTGATGGTCCTGCCCTTCCGGAGGTGAATTAATTATATGAAGAAGGGGTAACAGGAAAACTAAAAAGTGTTCTATGAGCCACAAGAAGAAGTTTGTAGAATGTAAAAAGAATGTTCTGTACAAAATCCATTTCACGTGTGGGCAGCACTATATCGGGCAGACCGGCCGATGCGTCTGGTACACAATTGATACACAGTGATACACAATTGGCAATGCATTGTGCGAAATGTACTTCAGGAAAGTGCGAAGCGATGTTCGATAAGACGACCATTTTGTTCCTTCACCCAAATCGGACTACCAGGGAGATTATGGAAGCATGGCACATGTGTAAAATAACGAAAGGGGGCGTAAGCAGTCCGTCTATCGCCTTGTCACAAAAAGAGGTTGACTTGCTAAACAGCATGAAGTATATAGTTGTTCAATAAAAAGAAAGTGTTTTTGGTGATTAGACAATGTGTGCACCATTCTGACCATGCGCAGTGTTCATAGGAAGGACGTTGAGGGTATAAATGTGATATGTTCTTAATAAAATCCAGTTGTTAGTCTGCGCTTGTGTTCGTGTCACCTTTTTCTGTGTCCCTGTATCGAGTGCGCAAAAGTTACCGTTAAGCTGCCCTTCCAATTCACCAATTTTCATTTGGCGGCGACGTGACCCCTCCTCATCGCCAAAGTGCTCCAAAATTTCGCAAAAATGTACAATTTTGTGGCTATGGCCAGGATTTGCACACACACACACCCGTGCGATACATATGTGGTGCAGGCTGTGAACCTCTTTCCCTCTCACACTCACTCACTCACACAATTCCAGAATCAGCAGTAAAACTCCGACACTCAGGCCTGCAGCTGTTCAGCAGCTGCTCATGAGGTCCACGGCACAGGGCTGACTGGAAGTATTGAAGCGCAGTCTTTGAGTCGCAGAAGATCGCCCATGTTCGGCAAGAAGTTCGCTAATTGGTGCGAAGGGCGCATCGGAAGGCGGTGAAGTTTTGTATCTGCTGCTGAAGTGGTGACATGACCTATCTTGAATTCCGTGGACCTCAATTTCGTGGTATAACAGCGCCGGCCGAACCAGATGATACAAAGCCGTGGGTGTGCATATGGGTGTGTTCTTCTCGCGCAAATAAATACGAGTTAGCGGCTGAAGTGCTAAGTGTTGGAAGATCTCGCTTGATTCGTTACGCCTGGGATATTAAGAAATGTTCGAGGCTGCTAGCGTCGTACACCAAGAAAGGAGCGGCTGCCTCATCGTCGGCATATAGTTGGATGGCATGCATGGTGATCTAGGCAGCTAACACCCCTGCGAAAGACTCGAGGGGGCGTTTACATTGCCTATACGCGCAAGGTGATGTGGCGAATTGGTCCTATCACGGGCGGGCCGGCACAAATGCGAGCTGCCCCAAACTTGCGGGAAAAGTATGGCCCGAAAAGTTTTATTGACGAGAATTGCTGGATTAAGTGTAATTAAAATGTTATATTTACCCATTCAAAGTAGCCTAGGATCTGAATCATGTAGATAGTCTCGGAATTGGGGGAAGTCAGCGCAGCCCCTAAAAGTAGCCCAAGCGCTATTAATGTGTGCCATCCACGAATGAATGGCGTGGCTGTTCTTCGCAAACGTCAAGTGGTCTAAAGAAGTCAACGCCTTTATCTAGCAACATCCAATGAGAAAGCTGATGGGCGGTACCCGTAACCGTTGAGCCCCTCCGCTAGCGGGAACGTGTGGCCCAATATCGATTAGGTTCCTGCCTGCCTTCCTCCACATTGTCGTAAAATGAGAGCGGGCGTTCCCCAGCGGACAAACTCTCTCTCAATCTAGGGGTCACACAATCTGGACTAAGAATGAAGATTTTCAAGTCACGTACTACATTGCCGCTCACAATGCCTTCTGTGTTTTGTTGTCAGCGCAAACCCTGAAGGCATTGTGCAACACAGAAGGCATAGAAGGCATCCGTCCTTTATTTTTTATGCCGTTCACAAGCGACCGTTCATCTTCAAGGGGGGGATCTGTGGCAGGGAATGTGCCGTGTGCACAAATGCGGACTAACTGTTCGTCCCCGCCGATCTATAAGGAGTAACGGGGACACGAAACGCATGCCGTTAGTCTCTTGACTGCGTCGTTAATCCCCTGTAATGGCGTCGTCGTTGACCTTTCGCGCAAATGCCTGTGAACAGTTTTAGATTTCCAAAGCACAAGTCATTGCAGTCAGCGGGTCCTTTAGATGGTGCCACGGGAGAAAATATCGATGTTAATTATAAGATAATCGCCAAGGGTTAATAGAGCGGCGGGTAATGGAAAGGAGTGGTGAAGCGCGATGGACAGACGCTTCTCGGTGAGGTTATGTTGATACGCTGTGTTGCATACGATACGTGCGAGGTAATAACGTCCAATAAAAGATTTCTAACACGCTTACAGTAACATAAATATTAGTCACAATAGCAAACGTTGGTTCCTAAGCGTAACGAACATGTATATGTTTAACAGACGAGAAAAAAGGCATTACTTGCTGATGACAACTGCAAAATAAAAATGCTCGCTACAAGTAAGCGTTTCGAAGTTATCTTTCGCACTCGGTACATAATTGCCTTGTGCACCAAAGCTATGACAATGCTGCAACTGCTGTAAAACCCGGTTGCATTTCCCAGTCGCAATCGTACAGCGACGCGAACTTGAGGAATTCAGGCTAACGAACACCGAATTCAGTTTCGCCGATGCAGGAAAATATGGTCTGTTTCCCTATTCTGACACTCACACAGACTACCCCTTTCACATTTATTCCCCAAAGGAAGTAATGATTGCGGCAGAGGCCGTTAGTCCCCCAAAGGACGAACTGTTAGTCCTTTTTGCCTACGAGTTTAGAGCGTTTCATCAGTTTTGCATAGCGACACGCTAACGCTTACGGCGCCATCTCTAGAATGAATTTCGAAATATGTGAGTTATGTGGAAGTCTAGGCCGGTTGTTTTATGATTGCTTACAGACAAACCAGCGAAAATACATTACACAAATGGCAGAAACAAGGCCCGAATGCAGTCACCAGTGGATATACCTGTTCTTGGTTTCTCGTCGTGGTGTAGCGTTTTTTCCCACTGGTTTGTTTTTAAGAAACGTAGCACTCGCCCATTGGCCGATCTGCCAGCGGCGTGCCGGTGTTCCTGGACATTTTACGACTATCCAAACAAGTGCAAACAAACGTTTCTCGTTAGTACTGAATGCGAAATGTTCATAACATGATATGAATATTCTCTTACGTCAGTACGTTCCATAAAGAAAACGCTGAAGCCCCGTGGCACATCCTTAGTGCAATTGCAAGGAATGCCCCTAACCGAATGCCCGGGTTTAACGCATACATTTTATTCAACATCAAAACAATCCAGAGATGCGTTTCGAACGAACACAACGTCACGATTGTTGGAACTCTGAACAGCGATTGACAGGCGATCGGTTGCCTCCTATTGTTAGTCGTAAATTCGGCCCTCACCTCTCGCGGTTTGCGTGGACGAACACTAAGTCATTTAACTCTGGTGCACAGGCCGAGAAGGCCTTAAGCCACGCACACTGTACATACCCGATGCGAAGTTGAGTCGTACGTCGCTCTCGAAAGATAATCCCGATCATGGGAAGCAATGTCCACCCGCAGAAGCACAACGGCGCATTTCACTGCGAAGCCAACGCGTCCACAACACGCACACAGCTTCGGTCGCTGGCCGGCTACAAAGCATTGTTCGGACACTGAGCGATGTCAAGACGATACAGAGCTGCGCGAGGGCGACATGCTAACCACGCGACGTACTTAAAAACACAGAAGCAAAGAACTTGGTCCATCGGAAGCAAATTACTGTCCACCGAAGCGCTGAACCGTAGATGGTTGTTGCGCTACTTGCCGCCGTGTTTGAAACGGAAGCGGCCTCGCGTGTGCGCGCTATTTTCATGCAATAGCGTCCTCACGTCTTCCGTCCGCTAAAAAATAGCGTTCGCTAACTCCTTGCGGACGGCTGCGTACGCAAGGAGTTAAAAGTACTTGCATTAAGAGTTAAAACTCCTTGGCTGCGTAAAACTCTCTAATATAGAGTTTTAGAATAACGTACGCAGCCGTACGCAAACAGTGAGCGAACGCTATTTCTTTGCGTCGTTCGCCCTGCGCATGAGCCGTACGCGAAGCAGCTTCTGCGTTTAGCGGACGGAAGACAAGCGGACGCTATTTCATGAAAATAGCGTACGTACGCGAGGCCGCTTGCGTTGTCAGCATGGCGGCAAGTACAGCCATCCACGGTTCCGCTCTTCTGTGGTCAGTAATTGGCTTCTGATGGACCAAGTTCTTTGCTTCTGTGTTTTTAAATACGTCGCGTGGTTAGCACGTCGCCCTCGCGCAGCTCTGTATCGTCGTGACATCTCTCAGTGTCCGAACAATGCTTTGCAGCCGGCCTGTGACCGAAGCTGTGTGTGCGTGTTGTGGACGCGTTCGCTTCGCGGTGAAATGCGCCGTTTCGCTTCTACGGGTGGACATTGCTTCCCATGATCGGGATTATCTTTCGAGAGCGACGTAGGACTCAACCTCGCATGGGGTATGTGCAGTGTGCGTGGCTAAAAGCCTTCTCGGCCTGTGCACCAGAGTTAAATGACTTACTGTTCGTCCACGCAAACCGCTAAAGGTGAGTGCCGAATTTACGACGGACAAGAGGAGGTAACCGATCGCCTGTCAATGGCGGTTCAGACTTGAAACGCATGTCGTGACGTTGTGTTCGTTCGAAACGCATCTCTGGATTGTTTTGATGTTAAATAAAATGTATGCGTTAAACACGGGCATTCAGTTCAGTGCGTTCTGTGCGATTTCACGAAGGAAGTACCACGGGGCTTCAACGTTTTCTTTATGGAACGTACTCAGGTAAGAGAATATTCATATCATGTTAGGGACGTGTCGCATTCAGTACTAATGGGAAAGCGGTTGTTTGCACCTGTTTGGATAGTTGTAAGATGTCCAGGAACTCCGGCACTCCACTCGCAGTTCAGCCGGCGAGTCATTTTGCAAAACATTCGACTGGTGGCGTCGTAAGCATTAAGTGTCGCTACGCGAAACAGATGAGACGCTCTACTAAAACTCCCCTTGCCGTATTTACGTAGCGTGACGGAAAAAATTAGCGTTTATCGTACGCAACGGCAGCTAACGCTGCACTAAAACTCCCTATTGATACGCAAGCCGCATACTGTACGCACACAATTTTGCTGAAATAGCGTCGCTTGTCATACGTCCGATAAACGCAAAACCAGCGGAGCGTACGGCGCATGTGCAGTGTGAACTACTCATGGAAATAGCGTACGCCAACTCTTCTAGTACGGCTGCGTAACCTATTCTAAATATCTCTATAGCAGTACTTCTCAAATTGGGTCAGCGGACCCCAAGGCGTCCGCGAGGGCATTTCAAGTGTCCGCCAGACCCTCTCCGAAACTTTTCAAACCCCGCCCCTTATTAATTTTTCTTTTTTTGCTGAACCTTGCTGGAAACGCAAGAAGGCGGCTCCGCTATACGCCGTTTAATTTACGGCGTAGCTTGTGTAGCGTACACTCTAAGAAAAAAGGGTAGAAAAAAGGAGGAAATCGAGGGTTTTCTCCCCGGACCAGCGAGATTCTCCTTTTGGCTAATTACACGTAGCGCCCTCTGTACGGCCTCTACGAAACACCGAAACGGGGGAGGAAATATTCTCCCCTGTCGTCTGTGGTCTGCTGTCGGCGCCGACGCCGAAAACAAAACCGTTCATCGTTGCACTGTGGCTTTCGCCGGTCGGGCGCATACGACGACTATGACCCAACACCTCCCCTGTGATGTGCTGCTTGCTTGTTTTCTCGCTGTCTTTCTTTTTATTATTACCATGTGCCCGCCACGCTAACGCACGGCTCGCCAGCCGTGTGTTTGAAGCACATTCTGTGGGCACCGCTGCATGCTTGCTGTGTGCGACTCGCCTGCGCCCTGTTCAACGTTACCACTGCATTTGTGGACGTTTTATACTGATGCCCAAGGGTAAAAGAGGTCAGCGATGATAGCAAACTGCCCCTTTTTTCGTCAACGAGCACGGACCGCAGCATATTGAAGCATCAGTTACTAACAACAAGAGGCCCGCAATCAGCAACATCTTGGCTGAATGGTTGCCAGACCAGCGGTACGCTCTACGGTAAAATAGCGAAGGCGAGGCAATAAGTATCATTACCCAAACATACCTGCCGCACTGTTTCGTGAAACGTCTTTTCTTCTTTGAGCTATTTTACTGCTTCTTACAAAACCTCACATTAATAAAAGTTTGCAATTCCACGAGTTTTATTTGATGAAATAACAAAACCCAGCTAAGGCTTACGCACTGGCGTGGGCTATCGCAACAAGCAACGATCTCACTGTTCCTACCTGCATTCTCGGCGATCAGGGTTATAAATACTTTGTCGCCGTTTCAATGTTTAGTTGTGGCTTGTGATTATGCGGACATGTGTGAAGTGTACTATGTGTTGTGGTGTATAATGCTTGCGATGTTGCGTGTATTGTGCGTTGGCAGTGCCTTTAAAGAAGTATATGTCGCAGTGTTGTGCTATGTTTCTTCCCAATATGTGCCCGCCCACATGCGGCCTCTGTGATGTTGGCTATAATAATATACGTAATCCTTTATATAAAGGAAAGCAAGGAAACACCTTGATGTAAGTGCCCACTGATTTTTTGCGTCATCTATCGGTCATTTTAAAACGTTTACGGTTGCTTTACTTCGAGCACGCCAGGGGGCGAGTATTGTCATCTCCTCGCTCGGACGGTTGCCATGGTTGCGACAGCGACGGATACGTTTTTCGTGTTGCCTGCATTGCCTTTGCGCTGAGATTGCAGATGATCCGCGTTTTGATGCATCGGTTGTAGCAAGGTAAGACGACTAACTGGTTGTTCGACTGGTTGTTCTCAAACAACCGCACTGGATGCTTGTGATCTCGAGAGCGGTGAACGGCGGGGTTACGAGCCTTTCGAAAATAAAGGCGGCATTTTGGAAGCAATCGGTATGACTTCTACTTTGTTTACGGCGGCGCGTTCGCTCTGAACGCGTAGGCGGGGCGCGCAGCGAGACGAATGCAAGAAGTCGCGCATGTACGATCGGCGACATCGCTTGCTAACCGCAGTTCTGGTGCTCGGTAGGTAATTTCTTTGTTATTTTAGCGCATTTTAAGCGCACACAACCACAGTAACCTACGTATTTGTACTTCCTCGATCCTCAAACCGATCAGCTCGCTAGGCCTTTCTCGCATGACAAGCCTTGCTTGGGTGACGCTGCCAGGGGAGGAACACTCCTCCATTAGCTCACGAAAGGGGGAAATCTTCCTCCACTCCTAGGGGTAGAAACGCGCTCCTCCCTCTTAAAGGGAGAATCTTTCTACCTCTTAGGGAGTAATATATGATACATTCCTGTTCCACCCTTAAGGGCGAAACTACCACACCCTTTTTTCTTAGAGTGTAGTTCATGGTTGATTGTTGGCCTTTTTGCAGGACACACCAGCTCTGCGGAAGAGCCAGATACAGAAAAGGCAGCATATGCGTTTGGGTGACCTAGCTGCAAGAGCACAATGTTTGACAAAAGGACACGCATCAGCATAAAAGTCAGACAGAAAATGCGGCCATTGATAAGTATGTTGTAGACTTTAGCTGCAAGTGCAAATTCTTGGAAATTATGACAAGGATCAAAATAGTTCATCCTGGTGTCTTCCATCACTTTTGCAAGCCCGGACGGGGTCTTTGACACACTCATGGTTAAGAACCACTGCTCTATAGTGTTGCGCCCTGTCGTAACTTGACAGAGCGCTCTTATTTATTTTCGATGTCATTCGACGATTCTGGAAAGTATAACGCTGGAAGATAAATGCTCCCCGGCCAACGAAGCGGCATTATAATTGCCGACATTGGTTTGTTCACGTCATTTTATTGGGGACTCTTTCGATTAACACAAACAAAAAAAGAGCATAGCAATGACCGGCGGGCACGTCCTTCTGCTAGCCAGAACTCGGAGCAGCGACTTTTATTTCCGTACCTTCCTTTAGCCTCAAACAACACAAAGTATTTGTAAATTCAACTACACTTTGACTTCATAGTCTATGAAAGCTTGACACCATTGTGTTGTTTCAAAAAGAAGAAAGGGGGGGGAGATATTAAAAAAAACACGTTCCGTGTAAATGCCGCGAATACGGCATTTTTGTTTCTTTGCTTCTTTAAGAAGCGAACACTTTGCGACAGGGTACACAATGGCTGCGGAACACACGACACGCGACAACGATGGATGACCCGACCTCACCTTTGAAATCTGCCCCGTACCAAGCGTTTGGCGGTGCGCTGTGCCTTGAGCCACGGCCGGGCTAGAGCGGCGGCGTGCGCGCGTTGGTCAACAGCGCGCGCCGCCGCTCTGTCCGACCGTGCTTGAGCCACGGCCACCGTGATCGGCTGCCGGTGGCGCAGCTTTGCTCCGGCCCTCCCATTCGGCAGGAGAGCGCCATTCCGAAGGGACCGTTCCGCTGTTTTCCGCCGCACCGCGGCGCGCGGAGCCCGTGGTTGAAAGCAACAGCCGTCCGTGCAGCGCCAGTCCTCGAAATGGCTTTTGGCATCTTTTCCGCTCCGTCTGACAAAAATAAACAGCGATAGCTGTTTTTAGAATTGGAAAGCAATATATTATAGCACCTGCTGATGCGTTTATGTCAGCTACGGTGGTGAGCAGGCGGGTTTAATTCATATCCGCTGTTCACACCACGCTCCTCGGAACCGACTATGTCCTTCCGATAATACCGCACTTGAGAAATTTCCCGTGTTTAAATGATGTTCAACTCAGGAATTGGTATTGTTTCTTATGCGGGCGTCCAGCCTTAATGCAGTTCGGTACAGCCAAGGCTATTAAGTGGAGACAAGGGGAGGTCGCTCTCTTTTCCGGCATTCGAATCAATGTTTATTGGACGTAATACCGGTTGTACTGCTAAGAGACTGAAAAAGGCCGGAAGCGAATTATGTTGAATGTCTCCTGAGCGACATTGTAATCTCTGGGGCACACTTCCGTTATTCTATTACGTTTTCGATTTCAGCGGCAACAAACAAACAAAAAGGATTAACTTAGTACCCCGTTTTTATTTCGGTGCCTACTGGGAAGCGCAATTATCACAGTAATTGGCATGAATACCTAAAATACACGAACTTTTCGTTACTGATTTCAGGGCATATCTCAAAAGTAACCTAGCTTTCGTGTTTGGTTTGAATGTTAGCCATTTCTCTTCCCCCTAACTAATTACCTACCACAAGCGCACAGGAGAGCTCGGGAGCTGCATGGCTTATTTACATAATCACTGCTGAAGCATTAAGTACTCCGTTACGCAATAATCTGGAGTCGGGGGTCAGCGCGAGCGAGATATGGAACCAAAAATTGTAGTCTGTGCAAAGAAAATAAAATGGAAGAAAACAAAATTTTATCAAGAAATGAAATTTGGAGCCGACGGATGGCCAGTCAAAGATGCTTCGCCTGCAAAATGGCCAGTGTATGGTCCCTATAAATATTTCTAGGGACCATAGCCAGTGAATGCACTATCGCCTTATAAACTGGTACTCAGGTCCACAGTGATCAGTTGCAGCTGTGAAACGAGGGCGACAACGGGGAAGGAAAGGGGGGCTCACAAGAAGATGCAAGGGAACAAAAAAATGACGCAAGGCAATGTTGCAGGCTAGGTTCTGACATGCGCGCGTCGGCTGCGTGCGTAGAAAAAAAGTAACCTTGACAATGATATCTTGCGGCAAAGCCAACTTACTTGCGCTTGCTATGTATATGTCGATCCTAAAAATGCATATGTCGATCCTATAGTGGCACCCTAAAAAAATTCTAAAAAAACATGGTGGCCAGGGTGGTTCCATCATTACACTGTGCTTCATAATTGATTGTCATAATTAGTTTGCAGTGACCTTCTAAGCGTTACAGAATTCCCGTCTGCTCTACACGTGGCTCCGCGAAAGGGTGGTTCCATCATTACACTGTGCTTCATAATTGATTGTCATAATTAGTTTGCAGTGACCTTCTAAGCGTTACAGAATTCCCGTCTGCTGTACACGTGGCTCCGCGCGGAGTGTATGGATACGTAAAGGGCTGTAACATTTCTGTTATCAAAACTATCGCAAAACAAATTATAGGGCAATTAGCAGCGGAGACGACTCAAAATTCACGCCAGGTTTTATCTGCTTTTCAGCATTATGTAGTTCACAGGGAAGTTGGAATTCCCGTGGGCTGTCAATACATGTACGAGATGTAAACGGACAGCTCCATGGTTGTCCGCTGGAATAAACAAGTCCCTACCAATTAACTAAGGAGTACATGTTCAATATCAAATTAAAAAAACAACGTGTTTGTTCCACATATTTCGATTGCACCCTGCTGGTCCGCTGGTCAGCCCTCACAGAGAGGAACAACAGTGAACTTTTTTTTTCAATATACGCAACACTTTTATTCACAAACGTAGGAGCTCAAAGCGTGTGCATGTCGTCACAAGCAACTGTTAAGTGCGGTGAAAAATTTTATACATATGCTTATAATTTCAATTTGCACTGCAGTTGCCTGGATCTTAAAGTTTTTTGCGCGATGGGTTCTGGTCGGCGACCGTTGCAACAACATGGCATGGCAACCGCGAAATTGTTCATCACCACAAAGAACTATCTATAATAACTCTACAAATAACCTCCGAGAAAGTCCTGCGCGCCACTTCGTATGCTGGCTCCACGCGTAAAACATGGTCAACATTTATTTGGTAACTGGCACACGTTTCCTTCAGTTCAGTTTATCTAAGCTGCTGGGACAAACCAACTTCATAACAGCATTCTGAACTGGGTTATTTCATCAACACTGACACCCACAGGGGAGTTAAGAGAAATTACGACAGCGAAGACACCCAGCCGCCCAATCTCTGCCAAGCCATTCAGGGGAGTCGCTGCGACCAGCCGAGCCATCAGCTAACACCGCCACCTCACGGCAAGTTGCCTAGTGAGACGAATTACATTTTTTTGCTGGGGCGCGCGCCCAACGGGATGGCCAGAGCAACGGCGCGCCGACGGCAGCCGATCGCGGAGGCCATGCTTGAGCGTTATGGGTTCAGCCAATAACCACCAGGTGTCGCCAGTGCTCTTTCCATGAGTCCGGGTGGTAACTCAAAGGTGTTGTGAAAACGAAGAAGCATGGACCATTCCGCTTTCCGAAGACGAATGATCAGCGAAGCGTTTTAGCACACGACATGCGGGCGACACAAATTAGTTGAAAGGCCTGAACCAATTCTATCTTCAGCATTCACAGCACCATCCCTTAACGGACGTATACATTCCCGCACAAACTTTATTTGAATCGACTGGACTTGAACTGGTGCCTGGTGACATCTAATATAGTGAAAATGCCTATTTGGCTATGCTCACACTACCGACATAAGAAGACATATCGTGATCTATGGAGGTGGAAAAACGGCACATCACACAGTTCGGTTGGCTGAGACGTGAAATGACGTCACTCTTAAAAGTTATTAACACAGTTGCGGCAACAGCCTGAACCCGGGTTTATCCGACCCGACAAGAAGATCTGACGCGGCGCTACCGTTTGGAACACCTTGCATTTTTATTTTCTGTTCTTTTTCTCAAGCACAAATGTTCACCAAACCGCGCAATTCCTTACTTTTTTCCAAGCGGCCGTGAACGCGCCCTTTCCGTCATTGAGATTGAACGGATATCACAGTGGTGAGGCGTATAAGCTTGAGGTCTAAGTCATATTTTGATCTTGAAAACGGCGCATATTATTAGATAATCTATTCGAGATGCATATCCAAGTAATGAAATGCACTAGTTTGAGCGCACATTATTATTTTAACGGCGTGAGATCTTGGTAGTGACCGCGTGCTCTCCGGGACGTTCGTTTGCCGACGCCTCTCGCGTAAAAACTCCTCGCCCCTTAAAGACATGTGGCCCTGGAGCGTTTTGTTTGCGGATATAAA
Organism: Haemaphysalis longicornis; assembly: GCF_048455015.1. Taxonomy (NCBI): domain Eukaryota; kingdom Metazoa; phylum Arthropoda; class Arachnida; order Ixodida; family Ixodidae; genus Haemaphysalis; species Haemaphysalis longicornis. The sequence goes on along the minus strand of NW_027526460.1, from coordinate 148,818,207 downwards.
AAAACAAAGAAAACCGGGCGCAAATATTCTTCCCTTAATAATCTAGGTTCCAAGTTAAGAGCATCAGAGGAAAGGACTCGTCCAACTAATTACCGTTACAGGTCGTTCGTCCGCAGCAACCGAGATTGACCACCACTTGAGCTTGGTTGTCATAAAGGTATGTACAATGATATATCAAGAAAAGAGCGGTAAGTTTCCTAATAAGTTATATTTGATCTGTGGCAGGTGCATCAGCCGTAAGGATGAATGTTTTAAACTAAAAATCCATAGAGAAGGTTCTACCTTCAAACCGAGGGTAACAGCCAAAGACGAAAAACAAATTCCTGTATCAGATTTTTAGTGGTTGAAGGGACAGACAACCGATTTCTGTCGAGTATATTTTCTCTATGCCAATTGAAAGAGCATCCTTTGAAACACCTTAACGCGAAAGGGTTTCGCTGATAGCGCCCTAGAACTATATAAATCGAAATTTTTAGGTCTACGAACCGTACGTGCCCGCCCAAAAATAATGCTGCCAACCATGACATAGAGTAGCCCCGCAACATACTTCTGTCTCTATGCGAGATGAGAAGCGGTATTTAAAAACCTGTCCCGAGGTAAACAAATGTGATTAGCAGGCTTTCTTATTCGTTTGTGTTTTTTTTAATCAGTGGAAGCAGCCCGCTCTCTATATTGATGGCCTAGAACGACATACTCTATTGTGCACGAAAGAGCTATCTGTTGGGATGGACGAGAGGCTTCATTTAGTGGAGGTCGGAAGCTCGATTCTCCCCTGGCGCGTCCTTTTTTTACGCTGCCGTTGGCGTTTTCGGACACTGTAAACGAATATTTCGGCAGAAGAAACGTTCCTGACTCCCGCACAATTGTCAAGCAACGTGCAATACAAGCAGGAATCTCCTTTACTGGGTCTGTGTGCTGAATGCTGCTGTTGATTTTGTTCATGAAGCTTCAGTTGGCTACGCTGAGAGCAACCCTCAGCGCTTTTAGATTTCAAAAAAAAAATAAACGTTTAAAAATATATATGCACTTTGAAATGGCTCGGTATTTAGCAACACGCCATAAGAATTCATTCGACTATTTCTACTTTAAAGGGGCCCTAAATAGGTTTCTGAAGGTCGCCATTTCAATCGCGCAATCGCTAGAGTACCCCTTCACGACAATGTATGCACCTCTGCGTAAACCAGGGGCCGCACAAACACGCGACAAAGATGCTTTCTTCCTTCCTTGCTCACCTACCGCTTCCTTGCCGCCACACTTGCGCGCTGTGACGTGCGACAGAGTGGTTGTGACGCACCCGTGTGACACACGAAGCTCTCAATGCGCTATTGGTGGGCCCCGTTAAGTGCTGTAGCCAGTCAGCGTTCCCGGCTCTGGGAGAAACGCGGTTGCGCGCAGCGCTCCTGCACAGGTGGCACGGCGTATTCGTCCTGCACGGGTGGCACGGACGAATGTTTATCGTCGCCATCCGTTACACCAGCGTAGCTGAGTTTGTAGTCGTTTACAAGGTATTAATAACGCTGAAAAACACGGAAAATCTCTGCGGGCACAAACGGCCGCTACACGCGCGACCGCGGCAAGCATCTGCCTGCTTGGTCGGCAAGCAGCCCACTGTGCGGTGTACGCACGATAACGCATACACCGCAGCAGCTAAAACTTGTCACCGCCCGCCAGTGCGGAACTATTGCTGAAAATCAGTTTGCAAATACGCGAAAGGGGGTGATAGTGCAGTGAAAGATTGCGCGGGGGGTCGTCGTCGTCGCGGCCTCGCAAAGCAGTGTCTGGATAACTGCGGCGATGCTAAGCCTTTTCACCGACCTCGGTGGGGCGAGTTCACCGCGAAACGCTAACGCTAGCGAGCCGCTAGCGAGCCGCTATAGTCGTCGGTGGCAATCTTCAATTATTGTCGTTAGCGAGCATGCTGAGTTAGGAAGCCCCCTATCTTGCCTTCAAACGCTCGTTTGCGCTCGTTTCCGCCGACGCGAGCACGGCCGGCGCGAGGAGCCGTTCCATGCGAGCCGGCCACCGACCGACCCCGCTGAGCGGTAGTAGGCGGAGCTCGGCCGTCGTCTGCTACAAGCGTGACGTACCGCCGAGCGGAGCCAATGGCTGCGCGCTTCTCGACGCAACCCTGTTTCTCTAGGTGTCACCGATCAGGTCTTGCCGCCTGGTCGGTGGCGTCTCCGCTTCCACAGTGCTTTGGAGGAGCGGTTAAGAGGGAATGCGCCAGGCCTTGTTGCGGGCCCTTTTTAATGAACGATAGCTCGGCTAATACTGGATGCTTTTTAATCATTTTTGCGACAGGATGTTCTTTGGATAGTACTCCAATGATTGCTCACGTAAAATCTCAACCTTTGGAACCCTGTTTAGGGCCCCTTTAATCTCATCGATTTCTTGTTTTTCGCGTATTTTACCTTACCACACTCCAAAGCGCGAACAGTTTTACATGTGCGGTCAATAATGGGAACTTCAGTCGTTATTTGGTATTCTTCGTCTAATGCCGCAATGGGCATTGTTGTCCTTCCTCACCGTCGCGTAATGTTTCAGCATGGCCGCTCCCATGACTGCTGAATCCCTCCCGCGCATTTTAATTTATGGTCGCGAATTAGCGTTCCATATTCCGAAGTCGCCAATGACGCATCGCGCAATCTATTCGCAGGATTTCACATATATACTAACGTGTTCATTTTTTTTTTAATCTGTGTAAACAAACATGGGCCGGCTGGTCTCTTCTGTTGAGGTTCCGCTGCTGCGTCGCTATCTTCTGAACCATGAAATCCCACAGGCGGCATCTCTTTCCCCTTGTATTGTTCCTTTTACTTGAAACACACTTACTTTTATCACGTGTTATATGTATTAATGCCACATTTGTGCATTATTAACAAATGCTTGCGTGGCTTTGTTTACTTTCTGCCGGCTACAGCTTTTCTTTTGTGCGTTTCAGTGCTTTCATCCCTTTTATGTCGGTTACGGCTAATTTTTTGAATATTTTCGAGCATCAGCGTGATTTTATCCGTTCTTGGTTTAGGTTATTTACAATTTGGGTGGTTTTGTGTTCTTTAGTTTGGGATCAACTGTCCCGCAGCTAGCTGAGTCAACGCTCGCAGAGGTATATGTGGACGATTTTTTTGTTTTGATTTGCTTATTTTAGGCTATTTTGTCTGTTATAATTTGTCTTAGAATGCGCTTTATCTGCTTTGAGTAGGTTTGTGCTATCAAACGTGCCCCAAGCAGGCCTGAACTTCTACGCGATATTGATTGGGAATAGGTGGGCATTTCACGAACGAGAAAAGCCGAGCAAAGAACGGCACTGCCGAAGGAGTAATATCAGAATTGGGCTCTTCGCTGTTTTGCGCCCAATATGGCGTCACACACGCGATAGCCAACGAGCTGCGAACGCTACTTGTTTTTGCTATATTCAGACCGTACCCTTATTCCAGAGGCCGTAAAAAACAACGTGAGCTGATCAATGCGAACCTTACAGTTCCGAGCGTTACGCGCAAATTATACATAACTGACCATTTTTGCGAAAGCAAGCGAAAAAATGGCGCATTATTACGGGAGAACTTTATCTATTTTATGTTTCCTAGTCCATTTGAAGGGTGAACGACTGCACTGACGAAAATCAGACTACGATATTCCGCCTGTCGAGCTCGCCTTTTTTTTTTTTTTTTTTGAAGAGCCCCGTGTACTATTTAAGGACCCGCCGCGGTGGCTCAGTGGCTAAGGCGTTGCGCTGCTGAGCACGAGGTCGCGGGTTCGATTCCCGGCCGCGGCGGCCGCTTTTCTGATGGAGGCGAAAAGCAAAAACGCCCGTGTGTACGAGATTTCGGCGCACGATAAAGATCCCCAGGTGGTCAAAATTAATCCGGAGCCCTCCACTACGGCGCGCCTCATCGCCTGCGTTGCGTCGGCGCGTTAAACCCTACAATCAATCAGTGTACTATTTAAGGCGACCTCGTGGGTATCTTCTCCACAGAACACTAAATTGGCCAATCAATGCCGCGAACGAAGCAAATACGTCCAATGACAACGAAGTGCATACCGTGTGACTCAAAAATGTGATCTGCGCTGTTGCACTGCGCTGTGCAGGGTGCCATGCTTGCATTGCGTATATCACACACCACAGACCGAACTTTTGAGTCACTTGGTATGCTCGAAATCGCCACTCGCTCAAACCTCGTCGTTGACTGCGAGGATTGCTCAATCGAGCGTGTTGTGATGAAGAAGAGTTCGGGATTGCGTTAGAGCGTTTTCGACACGCCCCGTCTTCAGCGATTGATTGCCGGAGGAATACAAACAAATGTGCGATCGCTCGGGTCGTTCTTATATATCTTGTAAATAGTTATCGAGGGGTAGAAATGTGCAGGGCTCTGACTCATGAGTGTGTGTATTTCATTGCAAATGAACAGGTCACATGACATGAAAGCCAATCATAAGACGCATGGAGGTTTTCCTTGTGCATACCTAAGGCCCCCTTATCTTCATATAACACCTCCTAAAATGTTTTTTCCAGTAAAGAATTGTTGTACAGCACTCAATTGTCTTTAAAGGGTCAATATACCCACGCAATCAAAACATATAACCAGATCGAAACACCAGGTGCATAAAAGCCTTCAACACATCCACGTGCTCCCACGAGCCGGAACAACTGACAAGGCAGCAGCTCCATCGAGATCACCCATTGCAGAATACGCTTCGTTCTTCATGTATGTGGCACGTGCTCGCCCATTACACGCTTTTTTTCCACGGAACTGAACTGCTCGCACCGACAACGCAAGGTGACTTTACACGAACATGAAAAGTTCGAAAAGGAAATGATTACGGCGGGTTTAGAACAACGCAGTCGCAATAGGCACTAAAAATGACTTTTGGGTGTCTAAGGGCCGTATTCTGAGTCCCTTCTCCACTCAGTTTGCTCTCTCCACTAGGCTGATGAGAGGACTGCGGCAATGGTTATGCATGGGGAAATCGATTTCAAGGCTCCCGTATACTAGAGACTGAGGGGGAGGAAGGACTCAGAATACCAGGGTAAGTGTTGTTCCGAATGTTTCACCAATAGACAATATTTTTTCGTGGTACGAGCACTCTTCATAAAGCAACATGGACAAATGCGACGTCCCGTGTTTCTAAGTTGTAATTTCGCAGGGTCTCATGGATTATTCGACATAAATATTAAATCAGACTATCTGCTTTTGACTCGACTCGGTTTGACTCACTGTGCTATATTTCTACTGCTGCCAGTACTTCCAATGATGACGGTGAAAATTCTCCTATCGCTTTTCTATAGCAACCGACTGAAATTCAAGAAAGTAGTAGAAGTTTATCCCGCTGCTCGTCAACACATTAAGGTGCTACAAATTATCAAGCTAATGCCATTCATTGCCAAGGTGGACTTGTGTTGCTTATGCGCATTATTTAACAAACTTCGCACGCAGAACGGCCCGTTTGTGTCGGGATCGTGTTGCTACCGTGCTTCATATAAAACCACAAAGTGAAAACCTAACGCAATCTTTCTTATAATCAAGCACCCGCACCCCGTCCGAGTAAATGCCAGACTACGCATTCAGCGATTGGCTAATGCTTACAACATGCTTGGGAATCGCCAATGGCGCCATTCTCGGCCAAAGTTGCCAACACTCTCACCGCGTTGCTCTTTTCATTTTAATACAAGCATCGAACTTACCCGTTCGCTGGCCGGCTACCCCTGTGTGCCGGGGCACCGCCCCACGCTTTGCCTTTTAGTCGCGTTCTCTCCCCGCCAAGCTTTCTTTAGTTGGCACTTTATGCCGGCGTGCCGCCACTGTGTCAGCCAATAGCAGGACGGGCAGCGCGGTTCGACGCCAGCACAAAAGACCGTATCCTGCCCGGCGTGCCGGGTGCCGACTTCGAAGCTTTTATGCAAGCGACTTTTCCCCGCTTCCCTTGTGATCTCTATCCCCTTTTGATCGCCACCACGTATGTCGATTTTTTCGCTCCCTCTCTCGCCCCTTTTCGTCCCTTTGTGCGCGTGGGGAACGCGAAACGCCGCGCATTGGTACCGCCATCATTTAGAAGCGCAGCGCTGCTTCATGCCGCTTGGGCTCTCCTCTCGACGCTGTCCTGCTTGGCCACATGTGCGGTGTTGGACAGAGAATGGAGCCAACGCGCAGAAGCCGTTTAAGGCCTTTCCTTCCTATCCATCTCCCCCATTTTCTGACCCGGATAATGCCTTCCCAGCCGGGCCGGCGGAGCGAAGCCCCCGCTATTTAAATACGGGCGGCGACTCCTCTGGCCGCCCCATTGTCGTCGACGTCGCCGTCACCCCTGCCTTTCGTCGCCCCTCCGGCCTGGCGCCGCCGCGGACGGGTCGCAGTCGGTCCCAGATGGTTGCGACAGCATCGGGCGCGGATTAGTGGCGGCTACGACACACGGCGCGACAGAGCCGGGCGACACACGCGGTGTTCTGAAGTGGGGTTCGATGAAGGGGGCTGCTGCAGCAGCTCACAATGCGTCGCTTGGGCAGACGGGGTCGGCTCTGCCGTGCGCATCCGCGGAGTTGTCGGCTGAGCGAAAGCTTGCAGAAAAACGGCTTTACGAGAGAATCCGCTCGACAAGTTTGTACGCTGACGGCAGCTTTAGGTGTTTTTCCGAGGGCAAGGGGGCGCGTGGAATCCGCGGCCCGATATGGATCGAGAAGAAAGATAATCAGATGAAGAAGGGGCACGAAAGAGAACACAGTAGGATAGGACGAGACTGGACCACGAGGAAACCGTTGCTTACAAGACGTAGACTGGGCAGGACAACTTCTTGTTGAGACAGTTGTTGCCGACTTTTGCACATGTTCTTCGCCAAAAGGCCAGCCCAGTGAAAAGTGAAAACGAACAAGTTGTGCAATGTGGTAGATGTGTAGCACCTAAAATGCCTTGTGTTGCTGGAAACGGTTCGTGGGGCAAAATTCCCAATGACCGACTAAGGGAACATACTAACAATGCAAGGGGGTATTGCGCGCGACTACAGGCGCATTCTACCGCCGGGTAGCGTGCACCCCATTTCCTAAACACAGGAATCCAAAAGAAAGGCACCGATCACGAGGCTTGTGTGCCGCTGGCGGCCTTTTACATTAGACAATGAAGACGTTGCGTGCGCCGGCGACCCTTCAGTTGTATTCACCTAGGAAGAGGGGTATAGCTTGGGGCTTTTTTGTGCCGACCACGTGTTTAAGGCATGCTTTATACGGGCGTACAAATACGTATTTACATTTCGCGTACCTTTAACCCTTAAAAAATGAGAGGTAGTGCCGTTTTTGTGCAGATGTGTCTCGTCTGATTCGATGTTTCGCACGACGCACCATGTGGCAAAAACGAATGTTAGGCGCCATCGTATCGTAGAGAATAAGAAAAAAAGATTTTCGACAGTAGTGTGCTGATGCTCCGCCATCTGTTTTTGTGTGTATTACATCTTTTCGCACTTCACCAGGATGTAGAAAAGCCACAAAATAGAGATAACTTGAAGGCCTACCGGACCTTATTCTAAAGGCGCCGTGCAGAAGACAAAGCCCATGTTTGGTTCATTCAAAAGCTCGCCTCCTTAGAGTCATACTGACACTCCTTGTAAGGTCAACTTCGCTCAAATAAGCTATATAAATAGGAAAAACAGGAAACGCCGTGCGACTCACCAGCCCATTTCCTGCACTAGAACCTATCACGTGATACGCAAAGCTCTGCGAGTGGCTGTGGGCGGCAAAAGCAAACGCAAATTGAACAGGGCTTGGGAAACGGGCTATTTTCATACAAATGTAATGCGTATTCATTTTATAGCAGTAAGAATGGAGGGGAAACTTGCGAAAGTTCAACTTAGAAGTGCCAGTGCGTGCTGCCGTTAGTACTGCCCGCACCGGTTATAGCTGCGTGAGGTTCCCGTTTGAACCCATTCCCATTTCATCCTTCCCGCTTGTTCACTCCCGTTTCAACCCGGCGCAAGACGACCTTCCCCTTTCGCCCTTTCCCATTTCGCTTGTTCCCATTAAGCCCCTTCTTGTTTGTTCCGTACAGCTTCAACGCGGTACAAAACGCCCTTCCGGTTTCGTATTTTCCCATTAAGCCCCTTCCCGAAATAACGAACCCAGTTTCGACTCGGTGGCTCGGACTGAGGCGTGAGATTTCTGTAATTAAAGTTGCGTCCGACTTTATTTTAAATGCATAGCATTTTAGTAACTCACAATGTCACGCGGCGTTGGCGTGCCTTGTCGTAGTCCGCAGCCAGGCCTAATCGTAGTCCGCAGCCAGCCACTATGACAGAAATAACAGTTTCCGGCGCCCGGTTTCGAACCTATGACGCCGCGGGCGGAACGCAAGGTGCCCGGCGCACTACCGACTGAGCCACGAAACCGACACAAATTTCGATGCACCGAACGCGCCTTATATCCTTCACTCATTTCTGGTTTGTTTCGAAAGCGCCACAAGTTGTCCCGCGCCTCCGAAAGATGGCGACACGGGTCCCGCGATCGAGAGATACGACTTGCCGGCGCACCCCCTCGCAAATGCTGTGCATTTGATCGTGCCCCTCGCGAGGGGGATGTCTTTTTTTTATAGTGCACTGCGCTGACGTCAGGCCAAACGCTGACGAGGCAGAAGAGACACGCATGCGCAGTAGAGTGCGGGAGGCGGAGAGCAACAAGGGAGGGAGGGACACAGCCCCGAGCATGAGATGCTTCGCATCTAAAAAAGATGGCCTTCTACAGCTCACGGCGACTCGTGCAGCTCAAAAAAAGCAACCAATACATCCCTTTCGCGGATACGTGAAAAAAATCGCTATGATTACTATGCTGCCTATTTAACCTCATGTTTTGAGTTACGTCCGACGCAACTGAAAGTAAAAATTACTTGGGTCCGCTGTAACCTGAAAAATAAATTGAAGTTACGTCAAACGTATTTCACCATACAAAAAAACGTTAGGGCTGGCGGAGCCAAAGTATACAGAGGCCCCGTTAACCTGCAATCTATTGGCAATAGTCCGTTTTACGATACGCGGCGCCAATTAAAAAACAACGCGTAGGTTGCTGCGTTGCGTTCGACCCGGTACAGCGTTGGTGAATTAGAGCTGAAACCACACCCTTCCGTCTGCTTCTGCGTTGCTCGAGCGGTTTTGAACATGCTGCTCGCATGCGTACTCCGCGGCAGCGGCGATGGTTCCAGTCCCTACGGTTGCATATACGAATGCACATGCACTTATATGCAACACACACAAAAAAAGAAAGGACGAGAATTACACACACACACACACACACACACACACACACACACACACACACACACACACACACACACACACACACACACACACACACACACGCACAAACCTTTCCGTGTTCGCAGTACCGGTTTGAAGCGCCCGTACGTAGCTCTTGCGTGTTTTAACAAATGCAACTAATAATTTATTGGGGGTAGTAAAGGGCTACTGTTTTATTTCTACGTAGGAAAAAGATCTCGCGGAATATGGTTACCAAATCTAGCTAACTACACAATAAAACGTATTTTATGAAAGCGGAAACTATTACGGGCCAAGCCAGTGGTACGATACATTTTAATGTGCGGCTAGCGGTCACTTTGTATGCAAGTGTCTGTAAAAGAATGGCCATTGAAGTCTAAATCTGAAATTTTTGCTTGGAGGAAATAGTTCGCACACTTTTTTCATCCAGGCGTCAAGAGCACCCGAAGCTTGCGCGTATTTTTTACGGATAATACATTGGCGGGCGCGCAGTACATGTAAAAGCAAACGCAAACATTTAGGTAGTTATCCCTCTATAGTAGACAGTTTTAGCTTATCGTTACCGTGTTTGCATCACCGTTTACCGGAAGCCGGAGTTTCCGTTTTCCGCTGAAAACGACACGTTTTAGCACACCGTTTGCGGTTTGCGTATTCCGGCCGCCGCGGAGCAAGTAGCGGAATCTGATGAATTAGTCTCAAAGCCAATCACGCATAAATTTGTTACTCGCTTAAAATAGCTTGAATATTTCACTTTTCGTGTGAAGTGTTCACAATAATTGTAGTTGTTTGAGAATACTGTAGCCATCACCTGTAGAGCTTTAAAAAGAAAGCGTGTCGGTGGCGCCATCTACCGAGTAGAGTTAGAGTCAAGGTACAATAGAATTTGTCCCGCGCTAAATGTTTAGGCAAGAAATGAGTTAAATATGTTGCAGTCATTACTCAGAAACCTACACTACCTTGCCCAGCACAATTTTGGAGGCCTAAAAGCGCACTCCGAGCTCAGAAACTTCTCTGAAGTATATTTGAGGCGGCGTTCTGGGAGCGGGTTGAAACGGGAACGCTGTTTTGGGAACGGGTTGAAATAGAAAGCGGTCAAACTGGAAGGGTGTTTTGGGAACGGGCGCACACGGGTCGGGCCAAACGGGAAGGGCATTTCGGGAATGGGCTCAAGCGGGACGGGTTCAAACGGGAATGGGTTGTTTCGGGCTACACCCATATGCACAGAAGTCTGGCGCTTTTTCTCATTGCTCCATTTTGACACTTTTTTGTTTTCCACATGGTATATATTGCACTACATGTCAATGTAGAAAACGATATTTACAGCACATATTTTCAACTATGTACACATACAAACGAGTTGATTACAAGGTGAAAAAGAGGAAACTAAACACAATGAACAATTATGTACATTTATTTTAAAACGGGGACAATATTGAATAACTAATGAGGAGGGTAAACCAATCGAGGCGAGAATCGTTTTGGTCATAAACGTGATATGGCAGAAGTGTGATCTGGAGGAAACCATAGGCGCAGCGTGCCTATCCAGCATTATCGTTTTTCATAATCTATGCAAAGCGATTACAAAAAAAAACAATCATATGGCACATTACCGTCTGCGGGGGATGCGACCTGTATACCATACTGTATACCATGCGGAGGCAATTCGAAGTCCTTCTTAAGAGTTTTTTGAAGGACATCCCAAAATAGTATGGCATACTTACAAATTATGAAGCAGTGCTCAATAGCTTCCGGTACATCGCGCAGATGAGAGTTCATAGAAGACACAAAAATGTTTCGTTTGTGCAGCCACCTCTTAACAGGCAGTTTCGCTGTGCAGTTTCGAGAAGAACGTTTTTGTTGAGGGAGAAAGAGGCATTTTACGGACACGCATAAGAGCGCATCTTGTCCAACCAAGTTAGAATAAATAGTTCTGCACAGTGTTGCTGGGAAAAGCATAGAAATTACGTCCTTGTGGATATTAACACGAGACACACTGATCATATAATCTGGGGAAAAACGAACCAGCAAACACCGTAGTGAAGTCTCCACTTTGATCTTAGCGAAAAGACCGAGAAGCGACTTCATACATAAACCCCCACAAACAAGAACTGGTCGAGAACACTGATGAGACAAGATTAGGCAAAACCTCGGTGGGGGTAACTTGCAGGAAAACGCGAATAACAGGGTGGGTGGAGTCCCGGAAAAAGACGAACCGTGCGACTATTTGCCGTACAATGAAATGGGTTAAGCCCAGCCCTCCCAGCCCTCCATTCTTTTGTTCTCGTCTAAGTTTTCCAAACCACTTCGACATGGTCTAAGTCCGTGGTTTGGAAAACTTAGACGACAAAAAAAAAGCCGTCACGAGAAAGGTTCGCGTTCACCATCGTCGTCGTTTGACGGAGAGGTAGATGATTTTTACTACTGCTTCCACAATTGCTATTACTATCACTACTACTGCTTTTACAACTACTACTATTACTTATACCACCAACACTACAACCATTCCTTCAACTGCTATTACGTTGCTGATACTGCTGAAGCTGTTGCTGTGGTGATGTAGCCTTCCTCGCCAAAACTTACTCCTACATAGTTCTAGTTTACAAGAATAGATTTCCTTTAGATATACCCTATTTTTGAGTTCTAGGACTTGCTAACATTTTTTGCAGTACGGAAACTACATCTTTAGATTTTCAAAGCGACGCTTTAGGCGTCTCACCAGAGTCGTCTGCAGTCCAACCAAAGCACACTGTAGGAAAGCCAACTTTTTCTGACGATTATGATGATCGTGGGTGGGACAGGGGATGAAGAATCCAAGCCCCCTTTTCCAATTACCGCGCTGTAGCTTCGCAAAGTTCGCTTTTCATTAGAATGGCGTTCTAGCTCATAGTATGAACCTCGTGCAGGTTTGCAACGTGATGTATGAGGTGAAAAACATTGAACTAGCAAGCTCACATTTATTGGAGGATATGCCAGTCAGTGCAAACTGTAAAGCTTTAAAGCAACGTATAAATCTGCGTGGCATTGCCGAAATTAATGCGCATCTTTCTTTGTCATCCGTCCCGACCCTGACATCTGTTTTATTGTATACGCCAATGCTTAAGGAGCTCTTAAAGTTCCAATAGAATATTGTCGTATTCATATACTGGTAAATTCAAAATGACAATCTTCAATAGCCTGTTTGCTTCTTTGCTTATTGCTATCCGGGTCTCCTGTTCCCTACAATCCTATACTCAGACGGCCAATACATGAAGCACTAGCGCACCTCTAGTTCTTCCGACTGTTTTAAGAAACTGCCTGACCGCGAAATTCAAATACACAGCGCTTGATTACAAAAAACGTGTTTGGTCCCTCTTCCGTAAGAACCGGCAAAACACAAAAGTGAAATGTGCCTTCACAGGCGCCGTTGAATGTTTATGGTGCATCTATATGAACTTGAACATTGCTCGTTATATTTTGTCGCTATGGCACCGTTATACGCATCAACGTTAGACAGTGGATTGCTCGCGCCGCAGCACTGCGTAAATCCGACTGAAACCACGGGCGCTCGCAGACCGTCCGTGCGAACGAAACCAGACGGGTTGTCAGCGAATCGTTTTGTCGAACTCACGGTCCTCTGCAGGGAAAGGAGCAGCGGACCATGCCAGAAGCGCGACATTCGCAATTCGGCGTCGATCTTACTCCGTGGTCGTGCTGTATACAGGCTTCTCCGCGGGTTACACTGCGCGTCCCCCGTACACGTAGCGCTGGCATCGAGGCGCCAGCTGTCGGCGTTCATTAGCGTCATGATGCTCTACTTCGCTTCGGCTCTCCTAGGCGGCAGCACCATCTGAAGGGAAGGATGTCAGGTGCATATGTCGTCCTGCTTATATGTTTACGCGTCTGTTCATAGCGCAGTCGGGAGCGCATTTCGTACCTCCCGTCGCAGCGAAAGAGTTCGTGGCTCAAATCCCGGTGCAGCTGCGTCAAAAGAAGTTTATCTAGCGATTTCATTTCCGCTACGGATATGACGTCAGTGCAGATCTTGGTGGACCGCGGCATAAAACACTTTAGTGTTAAAACAAAGTGCGTATATTTACTTAGCTAGAAGAAACGGTTCATGCGGACACTGAAATAAAGCAGCACGCTCATGCTTTCCAAACAAGCGCCCTAGAAATTGGGCAAGTTCCTTCGACGACCCACAACTTAGTAGAACACCCTTTATTGTTACACATGGCTTGGTCAAGCTTCGCGGCAGGAGAGCCTATATCAGAGAGCCCGGCGTATTTTGTACAAACAAACTTGTTGGTTAGGCAGGGCTCAGCTCGCGCTTCTATTTGTTCGGGCGTGGAGTCTACAGTGCTCGAAAAGCCGTTCAGGCAGTTTGTGTAGGCGCCTTCTGATCGTGCTCATTTGTGTATGAAAGGAAGGTCGGTCGGGGGACGATACTGCATATTTGGGCCTGACTCGCCGTTGAGTGCATGCCGTCCACCTATGCTTTTGCATGTGCTTTGTGGGGACAAAAGAAGTAAGCAAACTGCGTATATACATTCACGATTGGTGCTTCAAGCGGGGTCTTTAAACCGTTGTTGAAGACATCGAGCCGGCGTGGGCGTTAATCTGTTCCTGTCGGCCTTCTGTGCTCATGCAAATAGGTCACAACGATCAACGTAGAGGCGCGAGCACAAAAGCAGGAAGCTTCGACAGACGTTGGTACCGAATCACACCGGTTTGTCCTCACTGTCGAAGAGATGTTTACGGGAAGCCCAATAGCATACAAGATTAACGTACGTGTTCAAGTTAGGCACTGCTGATACCAAATGTTCGACGGTAAAGGTAAGAATTGTGGCTTAACAATGCGTAAGATCAATGCTATGTCAACGCCTCGCGCTGTGACTTGTGGTTCTTGCCTGGAAAAGCTTGACGCGAATGTTCAGTGTTGCATCACAAAACTTCCAGGCAACTGCTACTGCAAATCAAGAAGACTTCCAGCGCGATGACCTAAACTGGTTCGTGATATGGCTAAAACACAACCAATTAAATAGACCACGGAGACAGTGTACATCGTCGCTCCATTCGCTATATTAGCCTATTAGCATTGACACGCATGCCAATTTTAATGGAACCTTAAATCACATAATCTGTGTAACAAGAAAAAACAGGACACATCAATTCATACTCTTCGTGGCGGGAATGAATAATAAATCTATTTTACGGAGACACGGCAATTCACTACATATACTGTGCAAATCGGAGAAGAAATAAAAACATTTTCCGAAGACACTGGGTCATCTCTAAAAGGATTTTTAACAACACTTGACGGGTAACTGCGTGTGGACGCACTGTTAGCAATGTTGGATCCAGGTAGAAAAGCGTGGAGGGGGACGACCAACCCTCCAACTTCCACCCAGCTCCCGACAAAGCGATTCTCTTCCTCGCTCCAAGGTGACCGCACCATTGTAAATTATACCCCAAGGCGACATTGTGTCAATGTTTCACACGACCGCTAGCTTCCGGTTTTTGCATGAAGGAGTCGGCAGCGCATTTATGGGATTCACCTTTGGTTTTCTTGACTGGGCTGTTGACCATGTAAAAATGCTACGACGTGCAACAATGTGCCATTATTACACATTTAGAAGCCCAGGTATGTATGTTTTACTATATTTCGATACTTGACTAACTTCACCCTGTCTTCGTGATGACACTTGGTCAGTCAACTTCGCATCTGGTTTCGATGGCATTCTCCAGTGTGCGACAGATCCCTCGGCAAGTCATAAGAGGGCGAAGAAAGTGGATAGTTTGTAATCCCATTGCAAGCAGCAGCATTCCCACGTAGAAAAAGTTTTTGGTGGTACGAGCTGCTCTGTCCTTCAAACAAGGCGAAGTTGTATCTTACCCCACGTTCCCTTGAAGCATATCATATGCTGCTAAGACCTACTCGTACTAACCATTGTAGAAGTACGCTGTTAAGAGCTTTAGCGCGCCTGGATTCAATCACAAACAAAGAGGTGTTCCACGCAGCCTTGTGGCACGAAAGTATACATGTAGTGCTAGTTTTCGTGACCACGGAATTTACATGTCATCGGCCGAACTGCTACGGGAGTGATGCACAACGTTACGCCCAGTATGGTCGAGCGTTGTACAGTTGTTCTTCGCGAGCACTGCCTAGGACAGCGACAGGACTCGTAGCAAAAGACGAATCGCAGGCTGATGTTCGGCAATAATGACAGCGGTGGCCTGCAACCAAATGCGGAAACAATAACCAACGTGGCTCTTATCACGGGGCGGCTGATCAGGCGCACTTGCTGGCGATCGGAGTGGCACTTTGTGTACGACATTACGCGTCGCTGCCAATGATACTTGTTCTCATCAAGCTATCCGAGCACGTCTTCGAAACAGCCGTACAGCAAAAGAGCATACCAGTTTATATTCTCACTCAGGCCACACAACGCAAGAAACTTTCATGAGAGATACCGGCTATTTCGCGATATTGCCCTCGGGCTCATTAACAGTCATCCACCCTCTTTTAATGGTCGTACGTTGTGTGATTTTTACCGAGTGCCATTTTTGCAGTCTTGTCATCCTTCTCCTGAACTGTGTGGTACGATGAACGGATAATACGTTGTTCCTTTTTCTTCATATTATCCAAGCGAAATGGTAACGTTCACAGGGTAATTTCCTTTGACCCGAACGTCATTACAATGTCATTTCAGACACCCGTCTAGCAGGCTACCGCTTGTTTAGCCGACTAGGCAGCCCTATAAGCCTGGAGTCGTGCATATCGCCACCCATTCGAGACCGGGCCTTGTTGCCTCTAGGAGGGTCGCCTGGTGTCCGGCGGCTTCGTGAAGGTTTAACCTAACGTGAAGCCTTTCTACAGACTTAACAAAGACATTTAAACAGGTGTCTCACTCATACCATTAGCGAAAATGAGAGAAATACACTAAGAAAGAATGATGACGGATATTAAGGGAGGACACGTGATTTAAGCACGCACCTTCGCAGCCAGGCTATTGCCTCACCCAGGACAGCAGCAGTCACCGGAAAAAGTGCAGGACTCTATGCCTACGTCCACAACACCGGGACACCGATTCGTCAAATGCACACATAAGCTTTCGCGTTCACTACATCATAAGGGTGCTGATGGGTTCTCGTAAAGTTGTTTGGTCGAAATCCTGAACTTTCGCAAAAGGTATCTTATTTATGGAAGTTCAACACTTTTCTTCGGAGACAAAGAAGGGTTCTCTTAAAACTCTATGCCCTTTTCGTTTTTAATATTATATTGCATAAACACACCCGTTCGCATATATATTTAAGCACTTCCCGGAACATTCCTCGTCTGCTCATGGTTCCTCTGGTCGCGAGCGGCAACGCAGCCTCACGAAGCAATAGCATCAGCGGACACTGATCTCCTGGGCTCAGCCCAGAGCGCAGACATTACAGCGAGGCGTTCGACCGTTGTAGATGCCATTTGGTTACACAAAACTAACGCCGCGTTTGAGCCCCATATTGAATTTCATGCACGCAACGAAGCCGCGATAATTCGCAACATTTCACACACCGGATAGTAACCCACCTGGCTCTACAGACTGCTAGCACATGGTCGGCCGCGGCGGGGAAACGTTGCAGATACACAAAGAAGAGAAACCGGAGAACTGCCAGTTGCTTTCTCGTACAGGGAGGCGAAGAATAGATGGGGCTTATCTTATCTCAGCTAGGGATCTTGCTTGGGGCACAACCCCACCGCACTGTAGCACCGTCCATACGGCCCTGCGGTGCGTTTTCATTTGTTAAGTTTTTGTGATGTTCTGTGCCGATGACAGGATAATGAGTTAGGAAAATAGAGAAGAGCGCAAAAATAAATTTCACTGCTCCGACAGTGGACGGTACGAGCAAATTTGCCCTATTCGCAAAAAAAAAAATTATCAAAGCCTTCGCTGCTACATTTTCGAGACAACAGGCGTCGCGAAGCTGTAGGCGATTCAATAACTACTAGCGGAGTCAGTTTCATGTATGTAGTGCTTTATAAGGACGTGGAAACAATCACAGAAAATGAGCGACATTGCAATATGAGCAATTTCGAGATGCTTCTTATTGTCTTCCTTTGAAAAAATATTGTGCGGAAGTATTTTTCGCCAAGTGCATTTGTAATATGTTGACACTCTGGCACACTCTAGAGCAGATGCTCCACAAACGAGCAGAGAGTTCTCAAATCTATGCGGTTGCGTGCTCCTGTGGGCGAGAACAGATGTCACGCGTATCATGAACATGCATCTTCTGGCTTGAAGCGGGCTTTTCTGCGATTAGTGGTGAAGCGCGGCTGAAGGCGGAAATAAACGTCGGATTCGAGATCTAAATCCCCATGCACACTTCCGGCAACTGAAGTGCCAGCTTCCCAGAGTGGTGTGGCTTCAAACAACGGAATCCCCCACTGCTCTTTTACTAAGCGCTTATGAAGGGTAAGCGCGTCGGAGTAAATGAAGAGTGAGCGAGGCAGGACGGGGAGGGAAACAAAACGTGGGAGGTGGCTCGGCTTAAAGATTAAATCTCTAGCGCGCTTCGCTGCAGCTTTGGTGTTCGCGCCCTCGTCGGGAGTCCTACGGGTGAAAGCAGGAGGAGTCACAAAAGCGTTAGGAAATTCCTATTGGTTTTCATGCTAGTGTATTTTATTTGCATTTTGTTCTTTTATCTAGAACGCTTCACCGTACAAGTACTATTTTATAACACAAAGTGCCTATAGTAGTGCACAACCAATCTCAAAAATTTTGTACTTCCGTGCGCAGCTTCACCTTTACACAGATTTCTCACTAATGCGACTCGAGCCATACGGCTTCGACGCGGTAACCGCGACGGCCGCTTTTAGAAGGAGGACACGTGCTCGCCGGAGGGGCTCTTCTCGGTTGTCAACAAGCGGGTTGGTGGTAGAAGTTGAAACCTAATGTTTCCCCGCCGCATCCCAGAGGGACCAGGTGACCTTGAAAGTTGAAACGCGTCGTCGAGCATATACATACAGGGGGGAGTAAAAGAAATACACACAACAGAGCGACCTTCCAGTGTTTGAGAGTGTGGCCTACTGTTGGGGGAAATGCTTAATAAAGAAGCGACGCCGGCCGTTTATTTTGAGGCGCATTTCTATGCTCTGCCGCCACCGAGCAGCTTGTTCTATATTACATTCGGGAGCCAAGCGCGCAGCAGGGTGATTGCCGCTAGCATGACACCCTGCAACGATCATCCTGCTCAGTGGCGATGCATCGTGAAAAGCCGCATCCAAAAAGACGATCGGCATCGCTTCTTGATCAATTATATCCCATAAATGTAGGCCACACACTCAAACGCTCTGGAAATAAGAGAACATGTGCGCAGTTTACTGATTTTGCAGCCACATGGTGCAGCATGCGTCGGAGAGTGTGCGCTCCGTTGTTTGTATTTCTTTTAATCACCATGTACGTGTTAAAGGGGTGTAGGAAAAAATGGTCCTGGTAAAAATGGTCCCGAAAGAAATGGTCCCGGAAAAATTGGTCCCGGATAAAATCGCCCCAAAGCCAAGGTAGAAAAAAATGGTCCCGGAAAAAATGGTCCGGGAAAAATTAGTCCCTGAAAAAATGGTCCCAAAGCCAAGGTAGGAGAGAGAGAGAGAGAGAGAGAGAGAGAGAGAGAGAGAGAGAGAGAGAGAGAGAGAGCAACATTTATCGTTCTAATGAGCAGGATGTTCTTGGGGGTGTATCACGATTACACCGCGCGCAGACTCCCCGTCGCGAAAACCCCCGCGACGTTAGCCCCGTGTCTCATTTGCCCCGCGTGCAGTACGTGCAGTATCCCCGCGTGCCATTTGCCCCGATGCCAATTTCCCCGACCCATTCTCCCGGGGCGATATTATGGCGCGTCATTTTCTTTTCACTGACTATATTTTTTTTAATTAGCATAAAGTAAGTTTGGGTGATCTTCTCAAGAAGATTGGGCCTGCCGCTTTCCCGAAGTATCACTGTGGCGTTATTCCTTATTCCCTTAGCTGCGACAATTTAGATGACGGTTCAAAGTACGATGGCGGTAAACGCTATCTCCCCTCCGCTTCCCTCTCCGCTCGGGTCTAGGACATTTCAGCGCACGGACAGTTCGGTGTACGGACATTTGGGCGCATGCACGTTTCGGTGCGCAAGCGTTCCGGCAAACGAATTATCTGGTGCTTACTTGTTTTAAACAGTCATTCTATATTTCCGCGTAACTTGGGTTATTGAGCTCAATAATCTACTGCAGTGCTTGCACATTTACATTGATGCCATTTTTATTGGCGCCAGTTATTTGAATGAATTGAGCATTTCAATATTTCTGTTCGTATACCTTGCTCAGGAAACATTTATTACGCAGCCAACTAATTAAATCCTTTCGCAGACCCTTTTATTTACTACAGCACTTTATAATGTAGACTCGCTCTTTTTTTGCCGCATGCACATCAGCTAAGGAAATCAGTCGATGTTTACGATGTATTTTGCAAGTAATTTTCTCTAAATAAAAGGCACACTCCCACTATCGCAATACAGCACCTTTACAAACATTCTGTTGCTCCCAAAATGCAGAAAATGTGAAGTGTTTCATTCCGGCAGCACTGTGGCGGTAAAATAAACTTGCAAATACTGTTGTCGGCAGCTTTTTTTTACGGAGTCTAGAATATCGTCGTGAAGGAAGAATGGGCCTTTTTGAAGACCGCTGCAGCTTCTATCTTAAATCTTGCAAAGCGTGTATGGACGGTTCCAGGCCTCGCAGTTGTTTGTGCGGTTTTAATCCAATTACTTGCAGTAAAAATTTTAATCCATGCTCAGCCCTACATCCATCCATCCGTCCGTCCATCCCTTACAAAAATGGTTATTGAGATTGAATTGAAAGTCAATTGACTTTACTCAGTACATTGTGTTGACAGTCAATTGACTTTGAATAGAAATTTTGTATTGAGTTCTCGTTGAAAATTGGCCGCCGCGTTTCAATTGAAACTCAACGCTGAGTTTCAATTGAAAGTCTATTGACTATAGTCAACATGTCTGTTGATTTTCAATTGACTTTCTGTTGAGTCTCAATACACTTTTCCTGTTGAGTTCCTGTTGTGACGTGTCAATTGAAAGTCTATTGAGAAAAGTCTGTTGAGTTCCAGTTGAGTCTGTGTTGACTCTCTATTCATTCTCCTGTTGAGTTCCTGTTGAGAAATGTCAAATGAAAACCTACTGAGCATATGCAAGACAGCCCGTTTGATTTCCTGTTAGTTTTTTGTCAAGTTATTTCAACAATTGCATAGTAAAGTTCAGTTAACTGTACTAAATATATACTAAGTCTGCTTCAATATTGCAAAAACATTCTAAAAAATGTCGTCAAGGTGTCCAATGAGCAGGCGAAATAGTGAGGTGTTGCATGGCAAAGCTTGCTTTATTGCTCACGAAAGCATCACGGGAGGGCTGGAGCCTCGCAGGGTCCACTTGCCTACTTGACTGTGTAGCCTGCAAAATACAAGAAACAGACTTGTTTGTTTGCACCAGTCAAGTACGAAATGATGATTGCATCCCTTCTCATTAAGCATGCTGGTTTAAGTACCTGGCTATTTTAAAAGTTACCTGGCTTGTATGTTTGGAAAGCAGGGAGATAGCAGTTCAACAAATGTATAAGCTTTCCTCAGATTTTAATGCCGTAAGCCAAGCTAGCCGCATCAATTAATTCTACAATTGGTAGGGAGTGGAATGCCTTTAGTTGAATGCCTTCCGCATGAAGGCGCCTGAAATCTACAGGAACGACTATGTTTCAAGGCGGCAGGGAGCCAAAAAATCACCCGCATGGGTCCGTAATCGTGTCTTCCACATCTTTCAGGCCCAAAAGAAATCCAAATAGGCCTATAAAGACTGGTAGAGCCACTACCTGACAGGAGAAACCCCAAACATGTGCAAAAGCATACCTGTCAACCTGTGGATTTTGTTTTTTGAAATTTTAATGCTTGAAATCTCGTAAAACAAAATTAGAAAATTGTCAACTTGCATGAACTTGTTTACAAAACAAGCCTTGATTAAAAAAAACTAGGATCAGATGGTACTGTAATCTAAAGTTACTACATCAGGCAATCATCGCAAATGGCTTTATGAATGGATGAGCACATAATACTTTGTGCTCACCGACTAGTGGAAAAAAATACATGAACCGTGATGGAAAAAAAACGTGGCAAAAAGAACGTGACAGGAAAAATACATAACTTGAATTTCGCAGTCTTTTACACTCTTGTAACGCTGAAGTATGGTGTGTGCCTTGCAGTACGTTTACCAAACAAGTAGCACTAAGCAGCAGCTTAAAGGGATCATATGAGACATGGGTATATCCACATTTTTGCCTTCATCATAACAATGCCAGAGGGGTATACCAGTATAACAAGGCCGTCTAATGCCAGTTTACACACAAGGAGAACACGAAACAGTTTTGTTTGGTGAGGGGAAAAACATCAGTTTCTGTAAATGAGAAATAATTTAAAAGCTTGTATCCCTTTGCTTGGCGAGATTTTCTATACACTAGCAGCACTAAAACAGTATAGTGATACCATGCCGACCAATCATTTGGGTAATTCCTAGAGGCAGAACATCTGTCAAAACAGATTGACTAAGCCCTCGCGCAATGCCGGTGTAGCATCAGTCAGTGGCACGTCTGATGCCACATTCAGCCAAAATGTTATTCAGTGATTTTGCTATTACTCACACCACATTCAGCCCAACTTATTCAAAACTGCTCCGAGAAAGGCAGTCAGCAGGTTGTGATTAGAAGCAATGGCAAATTTCAATTTACGCTAGCAAGTCGAGCAAGTGCTTAAGTCAAAACTGGTATTCATCAGTTTGAAAGTTTGACGCCTGTGCATGTTCTAGCGCAAGCTGCCTAGCACCTGTGACAAAAATTGGCAAATGAGAAATTCACGGAAAGATACATGGAGAGAATTGGCACTTAGTGGTAAAAGACTAATATATGACAACAGTGTGCAGTCTGTTTCCAACTACTACTAACGCAGCAGGTTTTTTTTCTGCATTGGTTTTAAAGCCAAAGTGTCTGCTTGCCTTTAGGGTGCCGAGGTAACACATCAGACTTGTGTAAAGATGTTTTGGGTTTAAACCCTACCTTCTGCGGATACATAGGCTCTATTTTCCAAAAGCAATCAATGAATTTGTTATATTCTTGGGCATTATTTTTTTAGCTGGGATGAAATACGGTTTAGACCACATTTGTCACTGCTCTGCACTCAGGGAACGCTCTTTCTCCAAGCAATCGTTCAAATTAATACGCAAATATATTGCTGGCTGCCAGCACTTTAGCTTGCAAGTATATTTTACCGCCATGTCTCCTAACTGGTTGAACACACTATCCTGTTTGTGACTGGTAGATCTGCCTCTCAGCCTAGCGCTGTCAGGTGTGCTTGCATGGCACAGTATTCGTGCGTTTGTTATTGATCCGACAGGCACTTGTTCGATTCAACCTCTTTCATTTTCGTTAACTTCGTTCGTCAAACATTTTATTTATCTTCATCATGGTGTTCTTTCTTTTTTTTATGATACTTCGTACTAGGTAATTCATGGCTGCTGCTCCGTTCTGTAGCGACTCTGCATCTGGGATTTTATTCATTCGTCAATTGCCTTCAAAGGTTTTGTTAGATCTTTAGCTTAAGATACATACAAATATAGAACACGCGAAAGCAATACAGCAGCGCGGAAGACAATAAAACACTGATTGATGTCAAAATGTTGTGTGCCGGTACAATAGCCTCCCCCTTCAATTTGTTACACTTACGTACAGTATTTTTGCAAGGCTGAAGTGAAATCATACCCTTTAGGTCGATCTGGAGACGGCGGGAATAAAAACACTGTTCATATACCGACAAATAACCAAGTCGTGAGTATCGCCATTCAGGAAGGTCTGCACAACATCTGTCATGATGAAATGTACAGTGCTCAGCGATTGAAACGCGATACTCGGAGTGCGTGGCTGCCCGTGCCTGTTGCGCCACAGGTGAACGCTTGTGAAAGCGAGCTGGCGCATTGTGGTATACGATGAGGGTGAGAGCGTTCGTGACGCATGCTTAGTGGATCCGGGAGACAGCCCTTGAATGTGTGGTTCTTGGCGACGCCATAGGGGTGCTACATGCCATGGCTTCAAAACGCTGCGCCTGCGTGCCACGCCGCGCCGCACCGCGCGAAGTTGGGTGAGCTGGCACCGCGTGCGTTATGAAGAATTTGAATGTGCATTTATCGCGATGTGTTATCGTGGCGCGCGCGGCACGCAGGCGCAGCGTTTTGAAGCCATGCCATGTAGCACCCCTATGGCGCCGCCAAGAAACATACACTGAAGGGCTGTCTCCCGGATGCACTAAGCATGCGTCACGAACGCTCTCACCCTCATTGTATACCACAATGCGCCAGCTCGCTTTCACAAGCGCTCACCTGTGGCGCAACAGGCACCGGCAGCCACGCGCTCCGAGTATCGCGTTTCAATCGCTGAGCACTGTACAGTGTGCGTCAGGCTTGTCTAGGGCAAGCGAGCGCACGGCTCCGGAGCGTGCTGGCGACATCTGCTGATAACTGCTGGGTTAGAGATAGCTTGCCATTGCGCGTGCGCGGATCTCGGACAGGGTCGGGCCGGTCGTCATTTCGCATGGGCCACTGTTATTTGCAGACGCCACCACCCACGAGGGGCACTGGTCTTCCCCAGTGCCAGCCATGAGCGGTGACAGGCCAGATAGACGCGTTTATCGCAGGCAGTTACGTAATCGCATAAAGCAACGAGCGCCAATCTTCTGCATCTCAAGCGCACCAAACGGAAAGCACGCAACAAGAATTCACTGCAGGGATTTCGGTCGAACCTGTTGTGCGATTACGTAAGTCCCTGGGGTGATAATGCACCGCGTCAAATAACGCACTGATCTCCGGCGTCACCGCTCACGGCTGGCACGAAGAAAAGAAGCACCCGTTGCGGGTGGTGGTGTCTCCAAATTTTAGAGGCCAAAGCTGAACGACGACCGGCCAGGGCCTGTCCGAGATCCACGCACGCGCAATGGCAAGCTATCTCTAACCCAGCAGCTATCAGCAGATGTCGCCAGCATGCTCCGAAGCCGCGTGCTCGCTTGCCCTTGACAAGCCTGACGCGCACTGCACAGGAGCGCTCGGAAAGAATGAACTTACCTTATAACAACGTCGCTCCCAGCGGGGCTCCCAGCGTGGTGAAATTGACGGATTCCAAAGCGTGGCTAACAGGTATGGTAACACCTCACTTCGCAAGCTTCTTCACCGTACGACCACAGCGCACAAACACAACACGACACACAAAGGATGTTCACCGGCGGTAGAAGAGCGCATACGATGGCTTTTCCTTCAATAAATTCGATGTATCGCCAGCTGCACTGCAATGTCTGACCTTCGATGCTGGTTGAAAAGATTCGCACACGGCACATAAATCGCCAACAACACGAGGAAAGCTATAAATTTGCACAGAACAGCGAGAACGACCGTACGACCGCACCACGCCGGACCCCGCACATCCGGGATTGCGACCAAGCGATATTGGCTTGGTTTGAAATCGGTTTGCGATGGCTATGCCACAGCTACGCATTCTTGTGAAAACTGAGCGTGAAAACATTGACACGAGATATCAACAAAACCTACGGCGGCTTGTGAGTCCTATGTTAATATTTACAATAATATTTTATAGAATTATTACCAACCCCTCTAGCAGCAGTAATAATATTATATTGCAGATAACCGAACTCCGCCGAGGTCGCAATGTTGGCTGTCAGCGCCACTGGCGGCAGTGGCAACGCCGCGTACTAGACATTCGTGACAGCGCGGTCACTTCAGCTTAGCGTGGGAGGGTGCCAGAGGAACCAAAAGAACTGGTTATCGCCGGGTGTGGAGGTGGATGGCACGTCTTTTGTGTCCAGGCGCCCGCTTCGGCGAACTGCAGCAGGAGAGAGGACGGAAGAATTCTGGAAAGTCCAATCTTTGAAAACAGCTTCAAAGTTCTTGATCTGCTTGCGGGCGCAAGATATTTGCTAGGCGCTTTGTGTTAGAGAAACGTAGTCCGCGGACGTGTTGACATCGTTAGCGAGAGAGCGGTTCGGAGTGTAACAAGCGGCACGCCAGCCCACTAATTTGTTCGGTTTCTCTTTTTTTTTTTTTTTGTAGTGGCGTGAAGCAGTGTCAGGCTCGTTCTTTCTTTTTGTGACCCTGTGCAGTAAAGATGAGTTGTTAATCAGCGCTTCAGTTTGTCTTTCTTCATTGTTTTCTTCGTTTGTTCGTTCGTTCAGTTCGTGTGAGCGGCGGCGCCTTGGACTGGCGTACGGAGTTTTTTTGCAGTGAAAGAACTGTTTTCACCTGTTTTAATAGAGCGTAGATGCGCGTTTGCTCCTTGTGGAATTCTCTGCATTCCACATTGCTGTTCTACTGTTGTTATCATAGACAGTTCACGGTATCCTCAAGGAAAGTTATGTATGACGGGGAATAGAACTCGCGTCCTTGGGCTCAGACCACGGCGGGGTGCGCGAGTGATAACTGGAGTAATGAAGTTCACGAGTGAACGACGATGAGGCCAAGCCTGTGTTCGCTTGTTTTAAAAGTTCGCTGTGTACAAAAATTTAATTGTTCTTTTTTCGAAGTTTAGGGATTTACACCAAAGTTTTGCTGTTTTTTTTCTGACTATTTATAGGCACAATTTCGTCACTGGAATATTCTTGTGCGTTTGGGTTTGTGAGATAAATATTCATTTCTGCAAAACAGCGCTGTTAGTATCGTGCCTCCACAGAAAAACACTGAATCATCGCACTAGGATGCGATGTCACATATGCCTTTTGTAGATGTAGCAGATTGAATCGCGTTTTAAATGTACCGCCTCCCCACCTACCTTCCCGGAACACAAGGTATCACAGCATTGTATGTGTGAAAAGAGGTAGGGGGAGTGACGACTTTTTTTTGTCCCCAGAACTGGGACCCGCGAGATGTGTAGCCTCCCCCACCCCCCGCCTTTCCGTTTTTTCCCGGCGAGATATGCATGCTTCATGATTCCGCTCCAACTTACCCGGATGACTGACTTCGAATATGTCCACTGCCGCTAAAGCGGAAGCTTAGCAGCAGTAGTGGAGATTGCTCACTCATTATGTCAATGCGTGCTAAGGTATAAAGAAGAAAATGCGCTGCTATAGCAAGGAAACGATTCCGCGGGAGTCACGAGCCAGAAGAGATGAGTCACTAGAGTTTTGTCAATGTTTATTTCCATTGTTTTGTGCAAAGCATGTTGCGGCAGTATTTGAGGAAATGCAGTCAAAAATTGTCCAATATAATTTATTTCCCCACTTAGCAGGTATAATTATTATTTGGGCGAAGATGCTGCCAGGCGTTGCGCTGCTGAGCACGAGGTCGCGGGTTCGATTCCCGGCCGCGGCGGCCGCTTTTCTGATGGAGGCGAAAAGCAAAAACGCCCGTGTGTGCGAGATTTCGGCGCACGTTAAAGATCCCCAGGTGGTCAAAATTAATCCGGAGCCCTCCACTACGGCGCGCCTCATCGTCTGCGTTGCGTCGGCGCGTTAAACCCTACAATCAATCAATCAATCGAAGATGCTGCTGGTAAAGGCTACTGGCCTAAGGAGTTTTATCAGCTTTGAAAATTAAGCTCGAACCATAAAACATGGACAAAAAAGAAGGACACTGGTATATATTTAAACAACGTAGCACCAACTAGCTCGACTCTCAATTTTACTTGATTTTTGTCAGTAGAAACTCTATTGAGTTTCAATTAAACGAAGTCATTTGATATTCTGTTGAGTTTTGTCCATTGAAACCTTGTTGACTTTTTATTGACTGCACTCAATAGAAATGTCAATGTATAATAAAAAAACATAAAAGTAACCTAGTAGTCTTAATTCAGCAGACACAGTGGGCAGCGCTGAAAAAAATAGCCCTTCAAAGTGTATGTTTCAGCCTGATGAGTTTTGTCAATTGATTCTCCAAAGAGTTTCAATAGACTGGTGTCAATTGCTTTTGTATTGCGTTTTCTCAATACAAATCCTTTTGAGTTTCTACTGACACATCTCAATAGCCAATTGAGTTTGAATTAAGTTTCTGTTGATTCAATTAAAACTCAACAGGAAAAGAATTGAAACTCAAAATCCATTTTTGTAAGGGATACATCCATCAAACCATCTGTCCGTCCGTATGCCTGTCTACCCACTTTTCTTTGTTAGATTTTAGCCCCCAAGGGCGTTAATTTCGGCCCATTATAGGAATATTAAAGCATTTCATCTCTTTCTCAACCCTTCAGCTAAAACGCAAAGGGACAAAATAAGACCGCAAGAAAATTCACATCCGACTAACTTGAAGAGAAACACGTTGACTGGGCCATGGAACCATTTTTTCCTAGATGGTCACTTGGACCATTTTTTCTGGGACCATTTTTTCCGGGACCATTTTCTCTGGGACCATTTTTCCGGACCCATTTTTTCCGGGACCATTTTTTCCGGGACCATTTTTTCCGTTTCCGGTGTTAAAGGGGCCACGAAGACCGAATACAACTTCGCTGAACTTCACAGGACTAGCATTCAATAATTCACTCAGCTTTATTCCAGTAACAAATGGCGCCTTGTAAACGAAAAACGCACGAAACATTGAAAAACGTAAGAATTGCACACTGAAATGCTGTAATATGCGCGGCAGTGACGTAGTATAGGCCCATACTGGAAACACCTTGATCGGTGCTTTAAGTGCATGTTGTCATTAAAGTGACACGATGAAACGTAACTGTGTAAGCCCTACTACAATTTCGCAATTATGTTTCTTCGCGGTGGATTAGGTCGTCGACCGCCGATGGCACCAGCAAAGCAAGATTATAAGCCGTGTAAAAGAAATCGTCGAAAGTGTCCATGAAGTCGCAACTGCTTCATGTGTTTTCTTTGATATGTCGAATATTTGCTTCAAGCTTACGATAAAATTGGTGTCATTGTTAATAGGCCAAACAAGTCCTGTTTATTAAACCCAAAATGTATATTGTCTTCACGTCATCTTTAAAACGATGAAGAAAACGAGAGGCGCAAAGAACAGCGCCATTTCAAGTGTTGTATTATAACGCAGATCGAGAGTTTCCTTCCGGTGACTCTTGGTTATTCTTCATTTAGCAGCGTTGTAGTTACATTTGAAGTGGTTAGAAATATTATCATAATCTTCATCAGCCTGTCTACGCCCACTGGAAAGCAAAGACCGCTCCCGTACATCTCATTGATTGATTGATTGATTGTAGGATTCAACGCGCCGACGCTACGCAGGCGATGAGGCGCGCCGTAGTGGAGGGCTCCGGATTAATTTTGACCACCTGGGGATCTTTAACGTGCGCCGAAATCTCGTACACACGGGCGTTTTTGCTTTTCGCCTCCATCTGAAAAGCGGCCGCCGCGGCCGGGAATCGAACCCGCGACCTCGTGCTCAGCAGCGCAACGCCTCCCATACATCTCCAATTATCCAGGTCCTGTGCTAACTGCGACCAATTTATCCCCGCAAACTTCGTGATCTCATCTGGCCACGTAAATTTCCACTCACGTAACCCTGCCACGCTTTCCTTCTCAAGGTATCCACCCTGTTACCTTTAAAGGTGCCATGAAGACAAAACACAGGTTTCGTTCATTCGAACGATTGCCTCGTTTGAATCCCACCGACACCACTTTTAATGCACACTTCGCTCAAATTAGCTATATAATTAGGAAAAATGGGAATGGCCATGCAACCCACTAGCTCATTTCCGTAACAAAAACTATGATGTCATACCAGCCAGCCCGGCGATTGGCGGAGACCGGCGAAAGAAAACACAAATTAGGCAGAGCTGATACGCTTGCCGAACGAGCAGTTTGCGCTTAAATTTAGGGCACATTCTTTTTGTAGCAGTAAGAATGGGGGGATAAACATTTCAAGTTGCGAAAACACACGTAAACATAGAAGTACCGATGCGCACTCGTGTTGGCACTGGGCGCACTATGCTTGTATTAGCTGCACAGCGGTCCGCCACCTTGGAGTTGTCTTGCACGAACTATGTTGTCTTACGTGACGCTGTTTGTGGAGGATATTCCATGTTACACGATACGATTACTTTCTACAGTAACAAAAACAAGCCAGGTGCAAATTCTGTAAAAAGACATATCAATGACAGACAACGGTCCGTGCATGTCTATGGTAGCGCCATCGGGGAAGACTGACTGCAAGCAGTGCTGCAGCCGAATCACGCAGTGCAAGTTCGCTTGTATACGCGCGCTTATGAATTCTTTGCTGACGTCCAGAAAACGCACTATTTGAGGGTAGAGTCAAAATTTTAACGTAAATTGACTAATTCCTCTGTGAATACGGCATCATTTGCTGCCGGACAAGCGCTAGGAGCACTATACAACGCGAAATCTTCGAATAAAACAAACTTGTATTTTGTTTTCATGAACCCTTTTATGACCAACGGTTATCTTTCCTTCGCATTACGTGCCCTTCCCACGCCCTTTACTTCCTAATTTCTACTGATATATCCTTAACATTAGTTTTTTCCTTGACCCACTCCGCTCTCTTCTTGTCCCTTAACGTTACACCTATCATAGTTCGTTCCATTGCTTGCTTAGTCAACCTCAGTTTAAGTTGAACCGTTTTTTTAGTGAGCCTTGCAGTTTCTTCCCCGTAGGTGAGTACCGGTAAGATTCAGCTTTCATACACCCCTTCAAGCGCAATGATACACCACCATCCGTTATATGAGAATGCTTGCCGAATGCACTCCACCCCATTCTTTCCAGTTATCTCTGCCTCATGGTTTAAATCCGAGGTCAGAGATATACGAATACCCAAAGACATTTACAACAGGACGCAGTTTGAAAGGTGTTTCCCCGGTAGATTCACTGGTAGTACACGGCATCCACGAACTGCGGTTGCTACCAGTCTAGCATGGTTGAGGAAGACTGCATCTCCGCTGTTGAAGATTGTTCCAAGGTATTACGATTCAGCGCGCCGCTACCCTTTTTGAGCGTCCTGCAAGTTACGGAGTACTCCGGTGCTGTGTAAGAAATCCTGCTCGAATAGAACAGCTTGCCAGTGAACGGCCGGTGCGAGGGCGGCACGCTGTGGGTGACTCAAACTCGGCGGCTGCTTACTAATCTTCTGTAGCGACTTGTCCCGGCAGATATCTCCCCCTCTATCAGATTCAACAAGCGCCGCTACTGCCGGCCCTTCACGGACTCAGGAAAGAGAGTTGTGTGGGTGTCCGTACAATTTTCGGGCCGTGTGCACAGTAGCATTTTGAAAGCCACATATCCGTTGCGTTTATTGCGTATAAAAGCGCCCTCTAGGTGGATAGTCCTCATTCGTCTTGCAGCTGCAAATTCATGCTGCCGCCTTGTGTAGTCACGTTGTAACATTGGCCGGAAGGGTAATGTCACTGTTGCTGTAATGCGTCGACTTATCTATCGGCATGCAGTAAACCAATTAAGCTTCCCTTCGGCTTCTAGGCATCATCAAGGCAGGAACGTTCGCAGGCAGCTAACCATCACGTTACCACATGCACGACGGTTGCGACAGAGCCTGGTTCGGTGACGCCTTCCTGTAGGTAACGAAAGATTGGTTTGGTAAGGCTAAGCAACTGACTGACACGCTTATCAGCTGCCATATTTCTTATAAAGGCAGTATCGGCAGACTCCCGTTGCTTTCGTCGTCATTTCCGCTATAGCTTCACTCTTCGACAGCCTTCTGCAGCCCCATGGACCAAAAGTCGACTATTGTCTAAGTCCCCGTGGGTCGGATTCACCACAGCGCTTCAGAATGGCCAATTGAAGTGACTAAGTGAGCAAATTTGGCGAATCACGAAGTCAAACATACGCTTCGACCAAAACACTGCACGTGTAAAAGGGCAACACACAAGGCGTAAATGGCGTGTTGCGTGGAATGACTTTTTGCATGTCCCGGTGATTATGCCCTTTTCCATTTAAATTTAATGGTCATCTACGTCATTTTTTTGGAATTTGCACACTAGGCCACCTCAGTTGGTAGCCAAATTTATTCCGCCTGCAGCAACCGTGTCACCCCGGCTTTGAGGGCAAGCCATGTAGCATTGATGACGGCGCGGCTATAGCCACTCGATAGTGTACAAACAGCAGGCAGACACTGCTGAAATATTTGGCGCACGCGTCCCACAGCAGCCAGGGCATTTCCAGGGCGTTGCCGAGCAACAGAGGAGCCACTATATGTACATTCCAATTGACTGTTTGCGTGTTATCAATTGGGATGGTTTCTTAGTGTCAGATTTCTAATACCGCCTCAAGGTGTAGGCTCGGGCGCCAACTCTTTTCGTATTTTGGGTAAAACATTTTTAAAAGGCTTTTCTAAAGCGAAAAGGCAGGCATACTTCACACAAGCGAAAAGGCTTTTGTAAAGCATGCCCTAGGAGTCACAAGAATTAAAGAAAGCCCACACCAACGTATGGCATCTCACTTCTCCTCCGTCACTGCTGCCGATCTCGTCGCCTCCGTCGGCGGCGGCAGAGACGGGGTAGAAGTGAGATCGTCTAACACCGGATTTGAACTTCTTTTATTTTATATAAAAAATCTTTTCACACACGTACTCCACCAATGCAACTCAACCAACCGCCGTTGATAAATTATGCATTCAATAAACCTGAGGGAAAATATGTCTTTGAAATAATGAACGGTGTGGTTAAGTGCATTTCACTTGTCTCTGGTTTCACTGCTTGTAGAGCCACGTGTGTGAATTCACGTGACGTCGCATGGGTAATCGTTGTAGGTGTCGTTTACAGCTTCGCTTTCTAAAGACATTCACAGGGTGGACTGGTGCGCCTTTTTGTGTTTTCTGTCGCCATAATCAACCGCACAAATATTTTTAATTAAAAAACACTGCCGGTGCAAGTTAAGTATTGATGCTTTGCCTCGAATACGCGTAATGTTTGCTTTTTGCTCACACATGTTGACAACTCGGGAACTATGGTGCCAGATTATATAATGGTGATAGTTTTAAAATAATGTCAACATTTTGACTGGAAGGCTGAATCAAGGGACGGATGGTCACACAGATGGATTGACAGGCAGTAGGATGGGCGGACGGATGGACAGACAGACAGACAGACAGACAGACAGACAGACAGACAGACAGACAGACAGACAGACAGACAGACAGACAGACAGACAGACAGACAGACAGACAGACAGACAGACCAATATGCATCGAGTTATGTAGCCGAAAAAAAGACTCGTGTTTTGAAAAAAAAAATACACGAGGTGAGAGCAGGAATAACCAGTCTAGATTTGTTAGTGAGCGTTCGCCTCAGGTTGCAACTCCATCGTGGTCGCCCTAAGAAGGCTGCCTCGGCCCTCCTACCTATTTCTGTGGCTGTAGAGTAGTAAGCGCAACTCCCTTTAGTGTACGGATGTCCTCGTCTACTCATGACCAAACTCCGGGTGAGCCTGTGTGCCCCCTTCCCGACGCATCCAACGACGGTGACATGGGCACCCACGGCAAAGATTCATTTTTCGTGCTTCAATTTGTGTTTCAAGCGTAAAGAGGAAGAGAAAGTACGGACGACACACTTTAAGGCGATCGTTTTGTTCAGAATTATGCTGGAATTTGGACTAGGACGCCAGACCCAGCGCCTTTTTTCAGCGCTTCAAAAACGCATCAAAAGCCAACATAAAAGAACGCTTTAGGGACATTTTTGTTTCTTTGTTTAGTGCATTTTCTGCTCTCAACGCTACGCATTTTGTGTCAGCAGCTGGACCCCTTCTTTTCTTCATTTTTTTCATCCTACCCCGCGAGAAAGGCAAGTCTATTTCGCGACGCCCTTCACGAAGACCATCTTCAAAAGCAAATGGCGGTCGCCGTCGTCTCTTTTTTCTTCCCTCGAAACCAGAGAGCCTGCGTTCCATTTTGCAGAGCAGAAAGCCAAGGCTGCCTCTAAAGGTTTGCCGACCTAAGTCGATCTACCAGCCAAAGGCATGACGGAGGCGGTTGTGTACCGGTGCCCGGGAGATCATCAATAGACTCCGGCCTGCCTTTGGGACTTACCGAGATAAAGTCTCCGCCTTTGAAGCAAGGAAAGCCGAGGAGAGCGTCGTTTTGTTCACTGAGCTTCGTCTGGCCTCCTTTGCGGATTCTTTGATACTCGACGCGACTGCTTTTTATTCTAAGTCTTTGCTTCTGCGACGCCTCCCCGTCACAGGGGTGTCTCCTTCCGCTCCCTATTCTACTGCACGGAGAGTGGGCAGCGGGCCGCGAAATCGCCGCCATTTGAGACGCTATTTCTCTTGTTGTCCTCCCTTGTGCGGCGTCAACGTCGAGTGGGCAACCGCGCCCTAGGCAGCCCTCCAGCCAAAGCCCCTTTCGGCTTCAATTCAATGACCGGGTGCCGACGTTCACATACTCGGAGGCATACCGCGGCGGAGCCCGCCACCACCGACGCGCAGATTTGTCGCCTCATTTGTCCGCGCGAGGTAGGAAAGAACCCACGTTTCGTGGGTGCCTCGCCTTGCTACTCGAGGAGAGGCACCACCCTTCTTTTGATGCGACAATGCGAGCTAGGGACGCACTCCGCTTGAAGCCCGACTTTCGAGGCTTTTTGTAAAGTGGTTTGCGAAGTGCATGCAACAAACCTGGGTGTATAATAGAGTAGTAACCCTTAGAAATTGATTAAGAAGGTAATTTTCTTTCTTGTTTTCTCGAGTTACAAAATGTCCTATTGTCCAAAAAAACGCCTTTGTGACCTTTAATTTGTGTGTAACAGGAGTTGCACTAAAACTACACTTGAGAAATTTCTGCACTATGGTCGAATATTCGTAATCAGTTATTGGGAAATTCAAACCATTGTAATTGCATGAAGAACGCCGCAAAACGTTTTCACGGATAAGGAACGGTTGGTATTAGCCGGTGGTAGACTCTCTGATCGAAAGGAACTATGACAATGTAATACTTTAGTGAGGTACCAGGAAACGGTGAGTCGTGAGGGAGACGACGAAGGAGCTGACGAAACGTCAAGGACAATTTCCCGCACGCAGGTGTGTGCCAGAGGAAGAAAGCGCGCAAGGAGTGCGTGGAAGATGAGGAAGAGGACGTCGGAACGTGGGGTAGATGTGAGAGCAACTGGAGTATAGTCATCTAGTGCTAATCCACTCAAATATTTAAATATTTTTCTTTCCCTACAAAAATTACAAAATTTCTTTCGGTAAGGCGCCCATTTCCTGGCCAATCCCCCCGGATTGGGTACGAGCCCTTTCACTGGTACCACCACCACTACCAAATGGAGCTTGGGGTGCTGTCGAGTAAAAGCGAAGTTCACCCGAGGGCGGCAACGATGGCTCTACAGAGGGGCCCGCGCCGTAGTGCCGGTCACCCTTTCCTTCCCAATCTCCAGGCGCCCCAGCTTGGCGTCGGGTAGTCTGGCCATCCTTCGTTCCTTCCAAATCGTCGGGTGGACTACGCGCTGCTCCGGGAAATCGAGCCACCGTGCTGTGCACCAGGG
Source organism: Haemaphysalis longicornis (assembly GCF_048455015.1). Taxonomy (NCBI): domain Eukaryota; kingdom Metazoa; phylum Arthropoda; class Arachnida; order Ixodida; family Ixodidae; genus Haemaphysalis; species Haemaphysalis longicornis. The sequence continues at coordinate 148,783,464 of NW_027526460.1, read as the reverse complement.
AGCCTCGGCCGACGCCGAGTCCTGCCAAACGAGGCACCGGCACTACAACGCCCATGCTCCACATCCGTCTTCGACGTCTACGACGACACCGCCTTCGGCTCACATCACTTCGACAACTTCGACGACTGTCGTTGGGAGGTCTACAAGGCCATATTGCTTGAGGGACATTTTTCTAGCTCACTAATTGTCGTTTCTTGCGAGACTGTACCGACTTGGCCCTTATTCGTTAGTTTTTCTGTCTGTAGTAGTTAGTGTTGTCTGTTGTGTTTTTTCGTCTCCATGTTTGGTTTCCTTTGCCACTTCCCATAAACGTCTTGATTTCCTTTCGCGGAGGAACTTGTTGCCTCTTGTTCTTTGTCCATCACGTGTGTACGCCTTGTTGATGGACCACCGAACACCGATATCTTAACAAGTGGCGTCCGCTACAGGGCCGCTCAGTAACACCTCAAGAAGTAATGAGACGAGCACACAAGATTGGCGGAGATGGATGGAATCACCGAGCTCCAGGTCCTTATCGCTGCTTGTAAAACGGTATCGGCTTGAGAGATTATGGACTTCGCGCATAGGTGGAGGCCGGATGCTCGAAACTTGAGGCATGGCTACAAGCTGAAAGGATAGCGCTCAAGGGAGAACAATAATGACAGCTGGCCAAATTTGCAGCCCAACTAGAGCAATTACTGCAGCAGATAAGAGATCGCGAAGCATCAAGAGCCGTATAACGATTTGGCGGGCACAGTTCGAGAAGCACCGAAGATTCACCTGCGCCCCTGCACTCTGAAACTGAGGGTATTTTGCCCAAGCTGTATGTCCAGGATGAGCCTTGGCCTCTTGTGCCTCGTGTTATCTGTGAGCCGCTAGTTAACCAGGCAACATTGCTGCTACAACTGATTGTGGAAAGTGCTGCTGCTGAGGATGCCCCAGCAACACACTGGACTTGTCTCCTCTATACGTGAATCTGATGACAACAAAACGGGGTCGTTTGTTCGAGCGATCGACAATTAACTTTATTCACGGAGAATCTGCACAACCAAAGCGCCTTACAGTATCGAAGCCAGGGGTAAAGCAACTATTTCGCAACAGACACCCCCGCAGCAGAACGTATCCAGAACTTTTGTTCACTGGATTTCACGAACCTAAGCGGCTTAAGCTGAGAGCTAAGGTTCAGAAAATGCGCGAAATAAGCGCCACACAGAAGCCCCAGCCGATGCCATTGCTAATAAGCATTACAACCAGCTATTTGAGGGTCTCTAGGCGTTCAAACAGTCATTCCCAATCAGCAGCACATGCGTCCGAAAGCAATAGCAAAACATCGGAATGTTCCGACAGACATATAACATATACCTCTTTGCAAGCCAGGCTATGATACCCGGATCATTCAAAACCCAAAATAAAGGGATGCGTAGCTGCCAGCTTCGAGGGAATTTTCATGGCCAGCAATGATGGAAGTACAAGCGAAAGAGAAAACAAAAAAATGACCTGCAGCAAAAAGGTAGTAATACTGGAATGAAATGTTCGGTTTGACTGCTGGAAGATTTATTAGTTTACACTTTTGGTGAACTTTGTACTTCATCAATCTTGGCTTCTGGAAGAACAGAACAGAAAACAAAATGTTCACATTTAGAGCCATTGCGGCAGACGTGCTATTTTTGGTGAGATCAAGCATTGAACTTTGATACACCGCTATGTGAATGTGACTTGTTTGCTACCGGCTAAGAATATTATTAAGCAATTTCACCTAGAACTTTCAGGAACTCTTAGGAAAACTTGCTCAGAAGAATTCGTGGACTTTTGCTGGCATCATCCTTTTAAAGTTTGTTGTCCCTGATATCACCACAAATGCCGTATGTAAGTTGGCGGCCAGGCAGTGGCAGACATGGGCACTTAGACTTGAAGCTTACACTTCCCGCACTCGCCGTTGCTTCCCGCAGTGCTGCTTCGAAAGACGGTATGGTATGCAATCTCCACGGTGCTCTGCTACTGCGTCCGTGACAGTAACTATCAGAAATCAGAAAAGGTTTATTGTGCAAAATTGTGCAAATACAGAAACTGTGCAAATACAGAAACTGTGCTGGCATGACTTTGTTTACGAACGCAAAACAAGTGCGAGCATGCATCGACGCTGACGTATGGTCGTTGTGTTGGTTGCATGGTGAGGTCCAATTATTTAAACATCGACTACATGGGCAATCTGTTCACGGACGTCAAATGACGACCACAAAAAAAAACATAGCCTAGCGTCACTGACTTAACGTCGCGAAGGCTGATGTGAACAGCGAAGCCGCTCGGCGTTCCCTAATCGCAAGACTAAGCTTCACAGAAATTCTTAAGTTCAATAGATCGATTCCCGTTCACGCCAATTCATTTTTGCTGTGTTCCACTGCTCGCGTCATTTACTGGAACCTCATGTTACTTTTGAACTTGGAACACTGCAACGAGCGGTCGCCGCGAACGCTTTTTTTTTCATGGGGGGATTTTTCGTTTGGGAAAATCAATCAGCCGCGTATCTTTGATTAAAAGAACAATGCAAATATCACTCATGTATCGATGTCTTGCCTCAAATATACCGAATGTTTTCTTCTTGCCCTACGGTGTTGACAGCTCTAAACATTGCAACCATATTTAGTAGTTCAAAAAACATTGCCTGTAAGCGTCTCGTTTAAGCATTCTTTCAACTTGGTGTATGTGTGTTTGGCGCTTTCTCTCCTCCTCGCTAGGCCATGCCCTCTGCACATCGCAACGACCACGTTATCGCATTTTGTCGCATGGAAGCCTCGTCCAAGCACAGCTTCGCTGTTAAAAGGCACAAAAAAATTGAAGGTTCAACCTGTGTGCGCTATGCTGCTGAGCACAAGGACGCGGGTTCGAATCCCAGCCGCGGCGGTCGCTTTTCTGATGGAAGCGAAAAGCGAAAACGCCCATGTGTACAAGATTTCGGGGCACGTATAAGATTCCCAGGTGGTCAAAATTAATCCGGAGCCCTGCACTACGGCGCGCCTCATCGCGTGCGTTGTGTCGGCGCGTTAAACCCTACAATCGATCAATGAACCTGGGTGCGAACTTTTTGGTGCTGCTAAGCATGCGTACATAGTACTCACGAAATAGCGTAAAACATATTCTAAACGCCGCCAGCGCCTTACGAGACGAAGTTTCTGAGAAAACAGAAAGGGAACGGCGTTTCACTGAACGGAACGTTTTAATTATGCCACTTGTTACTCGCCAGAATGAACATTGCACAAAGCCGACCCCACTTAGTTCCGAAGAAGATGGAACGATTACAAGAATTAGCGGGAAGCTACAGAGGATGACAAAATAACCTTGGCTGATGCTGTGGCGTGTGTTATGAAATCCATTCAGCTGCTACAGCTCTTCTGAAAAAAAAAACGAAACTCACGCATTGATCCCTTTTCTTCAGGGCACTCACTAATTAAAGGTGCTGAATGAGTTTGCATGCCGAAAGAACGGTTGATGTACTAGCAGCCTTATGAAAGGAATACTGCGGAGAAGTCAGTCGTATGCGAGAAACATCTTTTTTTGTCGCGCGCATGTGCGGCACCTTCATACGCACGCAATCGCGGCATCCTCAGGCGCTTGCGTGCCACTGATCGGCTCCTACATACTGGCCATATTCGTACAGCCTCTGTGTGAATTAGAGGCAAGTCACGACGCCGGCGACGTTTCTCGGTATCATATGGAGCTCGACTGCGTCTTTCACGTCAGGGAGGGGCTTTTTGGGTAAACGTTCACTTGAAAGGAAATGCCGTGGCGTGTGACATCTACTTCGCATCTATTTGCCTCTGTGTATTCTATGCGTAGGCTTTCTATGAAGGTGGTTTGTTTATTTGGACGACTGACGCTTGCGTGAATGGCAAGCTCCTCAGAATAGCACGAAATACAGTTTCCAATTTGAGGCTTCAAGAAGCTCCTATAGAACTTCACGTATTGCTCCCATTTTATGCGCTCCAAAGTGAAGTAGGTAAGTCTGAACGAAACCTTCACTCTCTGGGACGTGCCTGTTTGATACACCGCTCAAGATACCGCGTTTGAGATACAGACGACTCAACTTTAGTTTTTGGTTTGCCTTAATATCGAATGTACTTTGGAAAGTGTCATTTATCAACTCTTCCAATCGATAACAATAATGCCAGAGAGAGCACCCATACAAAAATGTTCTACGGTTGTCTACAGAAAATCCTTTTTTATGTTCGGCTTTAACAATTTTGGCACGATTATCGTTAGCCGTTTCTACGGCTGTTTTGAGCTTTTCTTGTCAAAACCCCTATATGTTTCTTTACCTTTCTCTATGGTTCTATGAACGGTCACCTACAGACTTCTTTAGCTTTTTCGGTGAGTTGCTAAAGAAATCTTTTTGGGTGTATTGTGTAGCTTTCTTTAGACAACATGCTGTAGATCCTTCAAATAAGTTCTAAATATGGTGGTTTGGATGTTTAAAGGCTTTTCTATAGCTTTCCTTTGGCATATCTATCACATATGCCACAATTTTCTTAACCAGGAAGCTATAGCCAGCCATTGCACTTTATAAAGATGCCTGTAGACTGCTGCTGATTTCTCTGTGGCCTAAATGCTATAGCCCCACGTATTGGCATCTTTATCGCTTATGAAATAATTTTCTTTAGCCAGGAAGCTATAGCCACCCATAGCAGTTTCTAAAGAAGCCTGTAGACTACTACTACATTCCTTATGGCTTATCGTATCGACACCTTTAGCTTGTATGCTATAACCCCACGTATGGTCATCTCTATCACTTATGCCACAATTTTCTTTAACCCGGAAGCCCTAGCCGACCATTGCATTTGTAAAGACACCTGTAGGCTACTTGTGACTTCTCTGTGGCTTATCCTATTGACACATTTAGACTATATGCTATAGCTCCGTGTATGGGGTTTCATTTCAGGTTCTTTAGCTGCTTATAGTGTTTTATATGGCTTTCTGAAGACATCTTTGAGACCACTCTTGAGGAGTTCTTTAGAGAGCATGCTGTACCTGCCTAAAACATTTATTTTCATTTTGTATGTCCCCTATAGATGGGTTTACAGTCTCCTTTGGACTCCTCTATGCCTTACTTTATCATCGCCTTTACCAGCATGCTGAAACCCCACATATGGATACTCCTTGGCTTCTTTAGACTTTTATACGGTTTTCTAAAGACACCCTCATGATTTCTCCTGCACTGGTCTATAGATGGTATGCCATAGCTGCTTAAACATTTCTTTTGGATTCGTATGTCCCCTATAGCTGCACTTAGAGCCAGCTTAAGACGTCTCAAAGGCTTACCCCATCAAAATATTGTGTCTACATGGCACACCCCCATATGCGGGTTCCCATTTCATTAGAGTGCAATGTATGTTCAGCTTTTGTCCCTTTTCTCTGCCTAAATGGTGACGAAACATCAGATTGCCAGGGACAGTTCTTCCATGCACAGATCCATGTGCACAAGCCATCTGCAACTGCCAGCACATCTGCAAAGGTTTCTCAATGGATGGTATTGCATATTTCACCATTTAAAACTCTGCTGCATGGCACTATTGGGTGTAACTCAAGAGTAGTGTACTGTTCATTTAGAAAAGGAGTAAGTCTAACATTCTGAGCAATAAGACAGACCTTAAAAGCAAGAGCTACTTATCAAGCATTTTATTCACATGCCGAATTCGGTCATCAACAATTTCTTCATTTGCTCAACTTAGTCGCCCACGGGAGCCCTTTTCTTAATGAACATGGATGTTAGAAAAGCCCGCAAAGGTCGCTCTTTAAACAGCCAGAACTTCTTGCACGTGTACGCTGAAAAATGAAAGAGACCAACAACTAATATTTGCCTTTCCATCATCGGCTGAGCTTTGTTAAAAATAAAAAAAAATGTTTCCATGCGTTAATAGCCCTTAACTTGTTTTGGGGTCTATGAAGCAGGGGAACATTCGTGCAATAAACCTAGAAGTGAGTGAATTTTCATGGTATATCACTTTCAAAGCCAGTCATTTTAACATTTGCAGCCTTTTTTATTTGCTTCAAACAGCTAACCGTGTTATAGGAAGTGCAAGAAGCAACTGAACGGTACAAATTACAACAGATCAAGCCTACAAAGAACTCTGTTTCATGCCAACCACTTCAGGTTCTCTTTTTTATCTTTTGGACCAATGCTTCATTACGGTGCCTGGTCTGATCGGTTGCGACGAAAATTTTGCCTCGAGAGCAGATTATCTCAAATGTTTCATCTCATCATCATCCGTTAGAGCAATCTGCTTGTGTCCAGCTGACGTAAAGTTTACGGCACAGTTGGCACGGTGTGCAATACGTAACACGTCCACGTGGCGGCGGAGATCAACAATAGAACACTTAAAATTGTCAGCATTTCTGCTTGCCTGACACATGATGACCTCTTGCCATTCCTGCAACAATTCTCTCCTCTATCCCCTACTACTAATCATGCTCTCAGCCTTCCCTCTTGCTTCTCTCACGAAGCCAGAGCGGTTTGCTCAATTCAAGTAAATTTTCCCTCATTCACGCTGCTAGCTTGCCATTTGTAGGGAGCGCCCGTCTCTTTTTCTGTATCTCGCTTTTCAGCTTGCAGCAGCTCGAACTAAGTCTTTGTTTTAAGGACGATGTTATATGTACTACGTAGTGAAATCCCACCGGAAATTGCTATACGCACTACCCATATAGCGCCATCTATGAGGCGCTGTCAGAAACGCTCCCGAGCTTGCTTGGTGGCAGGCTGATGCGACCTCCGTATGAACGGCAACGTACCTTTTCGGTCACGGCAAAGTTTGCGCTGTAGTCATGGGCGTGAAATAGATTATGGCGGCCCACAGGGCCGTTTACGACGCGTTTAAGCTTTTAATCGAAGCAGGAACAGAAATTACACGGGCAGCTGGTGCACAACATACGGTTAATACGGTGTTGATCAACATATCGTATGTTGGGTCGGGCCGGCCGCGTCATTTTTTGTTTATTTTATTTTTGAGTTTTGTGTAAGCAAGTATGTGTAGCCCGAAGCTGCTCATTCCTGGGTATTGCTAACTCTCTAAATAATATCCCACGGCGGCTTTATTCGCTTTAATAAGATTTATCAGGCGCCAGATTGCTCAGATCTCGCATGGTCTCTCATGGCTGCAGGGGTACAATGTCTCGGGTTCGATTCTCGGCAGCCAAGGCTGCGTTGAACTTAACGATGAGGGCGAAAAATTCCTGTGCGCACCCGATGTTTCGATCAACACTAAAGATATCCCTGAGTAAGATGTCAACAACGCTGCCCCGTGCCTCTTAGCGCGTTGTGGTTTCGGCGGCGCACAAAACACCAGTTTTAATTGACTACGCAGCAGTTAACTAAAGCATGTTCTACAGGAACTCCTGAGTACAAACGGGAGAACGTGCACCTGTGCTCATATGTGTTTGTACACCTTGCCTCGAGCTGTTAAAGTTGGCTTTTCCGCATGGCGGTTAAGCTGTGCAAGAAAGTCACCGGGGCTGAATGTGATAGTAAGAAATGCTTCTGATGTAAAGCAGCTCATCCATAGTGTTTAAGAAACGCTTAGGACACATTCTTTTGCAGTGTGACCTTTAAACGTTTCCCACCCCTCCTCCCACTCGGCCTTGTTTTGGTAAATAAAGGCGGTTTCAACATGCCGACACAGGAATAGGAAACAGGTAGATGTATAGAACTTTTATCTCGCATTCTTTCACGTACATAATGTCACATGCTAGCAGTGCCATTTGTCCACCACGTTTTACTTTGTGCATTGTAACAGTTTCTTACCAATATCCAAAGACTCGCCTAGGAAATTTCACATCACGAGTGGTAAAAAAAAATTATCTCGATCTGTAAATTATGGGGAAGCAATGCCCTTCACTTCATTGTTGACACTTTCTAGTTTATCAGAGCTGCTGCAGCCAAGCGTCATGTTACATTTATAAACTACAAAATACAGGAAAGAGGCCACTTTTAAGCCGAAGGAATTATATTGATTAGCATCTGCGTTGTTTGAATTGTATGGTTTCCAACTGGCAGGGCAACTGCTATTATTTTTATGCACATAAGATGCCCATGATTTTGCTCCAGTATGTGACTCTTAGGTGGTTACATGCTGATAAAAGAATTCTGTGCTATGTTCATTCATACACTTCAACTCGTCCGTGCTGATGGTGAGCATGCAGGGTGCACGTGTGACGCTTAGCATGGTAAACGTCAGGCGACGCCTGCTCAGTTGTAATGAGAATATGTCTACTCCAGAATGCTTAAATAACTGAACCAATCGTGAAAAACAGTCAACTCAAAACAACATGAAAAAAAAAGAAGCACCCTCCACCCTAAAAGAAAAAGAAGGCAAGAAGAAACGAGTTAACTATTTTACATTGCTTTCAGGTTATCCAAAAATAAGTCTCCATGCAGAACGTCCAAGAAAGGCTGTTGTTTCTTACAATTTCAAGAAGACATCAACACTGCCATTGTTTTACAATATAAAGTAAATTTTTATTACGCCATATCCTCAGCTTCAGTTGGTGTTGTCCTTCCTGGGTGACCTGTAAAACCAAAGGTGCAATATAATTAGCAATACGGCTGTGTTCCTTCTATACATTATAGAAAAAGATTAAAAAAAATATACATAGCAAAACCCAGGACCTTTGTTGCGCTGTTTCTTCATTTTGTGTTATTTTTTTTCCTACTGGCCCAATTTGAATTCTTGAAACCAACTTTCGTGAAAAACCTATTGAGCATGATTTTCCATACCAACTCTTATTACATGAAATGGCTGCACAATACTTTTTGCCTGAATGTAAATGTGGCTAAGAAATTTCTTTATTAATATTTTGAAGCAGCTAGTTTTTATTGCCAGTCAAAGAAAATTGGGGCAGATGGTGCAGAACTGTATGCGACCACACAGGGTGAAGTGGTGTCCAATTTTTTTGCAAATCACTTGTTAGCCCAACTGGAACAACTGGAACCACGCCACATACAGAAGCTGTCGTAGTCTTTACCATAGCCTTATAAATTGACGCGAACCTTTTTCCTCCTCAGTTAGAACTGATATCCTTTTTTTTGCTGTTTGGTGCTGTTTACAGTAAGAAGTACATTGTTTTTTAGAAAAAAGAATTGCCACCCAAAGAAAACCACTTCTGATCCAAAATAGCAATGTACAAGATTTGAATCAGACTGAAGAATGGGAACGTATACATGTTGCCCCCACCCCCAAGCTACCCCAGCACTTGCACCCTCCCCCATGCCCTCTGCCTCTTCCTTCGTGAAACTGGATTTGCCGGCCCCCTCAAAATAAAATCCTGCTGACGCCCATGCTTATACATAACGAACTAATAAAGTGTGCCGCTGGCCGAATTGGTTGTCAATGCATAAATACGAGGCTGATTCAAAGAGAAACGATAAGAAAGAGGGCACGGGTGCCTTCATGGTCTGTTCCACAACTTTCACTACAACTTGAAACGATGTTTTGGCCCTGATAAAGATATACGCCTCCATGCCTATTCGGCACTGGGAAGCCGCTGGAAGCGGATCCAAGCATCAGCACTGACTCCCCCCTCTCCTATCATTACTGATAGCTTCACACTTGTTGATTAAAAAAGTGCTTGTCCTTATGCGTCATCCCACTTGTAACAATGCATGCAACGACATTTAACAAGGCAAGGGGAAACGCGCTGAAGGCATACATGATACAATACGCGTTCGCACCATTCAGTTGCACGGGCCGGCTGGGCCGATTGAAGGACCCACGCAACATGCATGCATCCTCGCGCATCGGCTGGTGACGGAAACATAAGCTAGGTGGTCGATGCGGGTCTCCTACTTCAACATCAGTAAAGCAACCGTTACGGAACAAACAAACGAGGCCAGAAATACCTACCTTCAGATTGGGCAAGCCGTCTTCGAACCACTGCAGTGTGTTGATGGCGCGATCGGGAAGTTGCCACGCCAGCTTGACGGCCTTGGCGCGAATCGTGTGCATCATCCCGGCCCACGACTCAAGACTTGCGCTTTATTACCGTGATTTGTCGCAACAAGATTGGTGGGATCGATCCATCCATGGATCGGTCAAAAGCGACGAAAAGCAGCCATGTCGACCTTCCGAACGCTTGAGACCACGTACGTTAAAACACATAAAAAAAGTGTTTCTGATAGCACCCATAGATGGCGCTATACGGGTAGTGCGTATAGCAATTTCCGGTGGGACTCCACTACGTAGTACATATAGCATCGTCCTTGTTTTAATGTTCGCTTTGATTGATTTCCAGCTTGTTTGATTTTGCTTCTTCATTCCACTCTACCAAAGGGGCTGGAGCCTCTGTCAGGCTTTGTAGCCTTTAGTCCCAGCCTGCCTCCTCGTACTTCTGAGGAAATGAAAAATATTTGGAAACCTTTAGATAATGCTTTATGCGGATTTCATTTATTTAGTTTTACATATTCATGTCAGAAACCAGCTTGCAGATAAGCTTTACAAGCTGTAGGTGGTAGGCAGCACAGCTTAGCTGGCCACCACTCTCAAGCGTGGGGTACACTTGCTAAATATAAATACCTCACAAGGTTAAGGCTGAAAGGTGGACTGCTTCGTGTAGACTCAAATACATTTTTTGGTTGCGACACATAGTTTAGCTTGCGACACGTAACTTGTGGTAACATTAACAAAACGAGGCTAATACTAAGAAAAACAGACATTGTTTCGTAGTAGGACTTGATTGCTGGCTAGTTTGTTCATGACGCACGGAGGAATAGTTTGCACAAAAGACGAGGACGAAGAGAAGGGAGGACAAGACGAGAGCGAGTTCCAACTTTATTTTCCATGAAATGGCGACACACGTATACACCTCCCACCGGCGTTAACCTCTTTCCTATCACCAGTTGCACCACCCGATCAGGCGTAACAGGAATCGCAAGTCAAATGCAACACACAAAACAAAACAATTCGATAAAACAGCGTAATCAAACAGTATGCACCAGATAACAGTTACTACTTAGATTGTGTACGTCTTCCACAATAAAAAAGTGTCGCAATTGAAATCAAAGGTGAACGAATAAAATCAGAGCCAAAAGTCCATAAAACCACTAAGAATAAAATGATAACATGATAACACGGGTGGAAGAATCGAAGTGAAGAACAACACAGCTCCCGCTTCCGAGACTTATGAGAAACTAAAACGAATCGAACTTCGAGCCTACACAAGCTTTTTAGCATTAACACGCGTCAACCATAAAACCAAGGATGAAAGAAAAAAAGCATCAAATCGGAGCCAGAAGCATAAAAACGCTAAAAATAGGATAATAACAATGGTGGGATGGGAGAATGGAAGTGGTGACCAACACAGAGTGTGCACTGCCAAACTTTAAGAAAGGCCTATAAATGCCTAAAAATGTCGAAGACTTTTAAACATGACCTTCAAACAAGGCTAACTCAGCGGGTAGGAGCCTTACTGAGGGCTTGCTGACGCAATCTTCCCGAAAGTCTCTAATTCTGTAGGCTTTGATAGTTTCTCTCAGTGCTTGGTAAAACTGACAAAGCTCGATAAAATCTTCGTTATTGATTCCAGTATGAAATCACTAACGAACAGTTTATCGAGCTTCTTCCGTTTTACCTGCCGTCTACAGTTGTCATGCATCAGGATCATTTTTATGTTGAAAAATCAGGCCTAAGCATAGGGTCATCAATAGCTCATGTTCTTCCTACGAGCCCTTGTAACCCAAGTCATAGGGGTACATGTGGTACAGTTCGTTTTATCGTGCCATGCTGAAGCATGGATACACACAATGAGGCCGGGGGTGTAGCGAACCTCTGTAACCGGAGCATGGAAGGGGCCTTTAATGCGAACTGGTCTGCTGACCGAGGGAACTTGATGAGCCCTTGTAACCTTCAGTCTTGTGGGCGAGAGTGTAGAGCCACTGGGAGTTCCTCGGAGGATCCCTTGTATTTCGAAAGATGGTATTTGTGGAGCAACTATGACTCTCTTGGCTAGGGGAAGTAGCGAGCCCCTGTAATCCAGTGTGGGAGGAGGCCAAAGGCTGGGGGTGGTAACGCGCCCCTGTAATCCAGCGTGAGAGGAAGCCAGCGGGTCAATGTTGCGACGTAATCACTGCGCTCAAGCGGTACAGTTCGCACGTAGTGTTGGCGTACCATTGCTGAAGCAATGGGTAGACCACTACCGAGCCGGGGGTGTGCACACCCCTGTAACCATAGCTTGGGGCTCGTTCTGTTGAACTTGCGAACTGGTCTGCAGGCCGGGGGTTGTGACAAACCCTTGTAACCTAATGTCATAGGGGCCAGAGCGTGGAAGTACGGTAATTCCACGAGACCTCCTCGAGGAATCGGGGAGGCCGCACAATCCCTGCCCTGGGAGCGTGCAAAACGGCCGCCACTGCGGAGGTTCCTGGTCAACTGGAATCAGGTCCTACGCGGAGGTCGGGCGGTCGGGTGTCAACCCGGCACTTGGCAATGCGGTTGAAGCAGGATGGCGTGTCGCGATCGATCAGCTATGACTTTCTTTGGCCGGGGGAAGTATAACGCACCCCTGTAATCCAGCGTGAGAGGAGGCCGGTGAGTCAAGTTGCGAAGTAGCAAGTGCTGTCAGCGTACAGTCGTTTGTATTGGGAATACCGATTAAATTCGGGAAACCATTACGGGCCGGGGGACTGGCGACCCTTGTAACCGCAAGCTTTGGCGGGGCCAACGACCTGATCGCGATAAGTCGGGGGGAGTGACATACCCCTGTAACCAAATGTCATGGGGGCTAGATGTTGTACAGTCCTAATGAGGCCGGAGGGGGGGGGGGGGTCGCGCCCCCCTGTAACCTTGCTGCGAGGGGCCTATAGACTGATCTTCTCTAGCTGCCGCGGGACGTGCTACCACGAGCTACTTGGTGTTCCGCACGGGGAAAACGAGGAAACGGGAGGTTAGTACACCGACCGGGGAAACTCTCCTGGCTTAGTAACGGCTAGTAGGCCCGTACCGATCTCCTCTGCCGAGTCCAGCGGCAATGCCTGAAGGCTCTTGTTTCGTTGAGCGAAAGAGTAGGCACAGAGGAGGACATAAGAAAAAGGCTCTCATGTTAGCCCCCCGTGGGAGCCTTGCGAATGTGGATTTCAGTTAACGTTCGCATACAAACTTCCGGTGTCCGGAGACCGTGAAAAGCAGGTGTTGTAAGTACCAGTGTATAGTGGAAAGCTTTACTGGTGATTCGTGAGTACCTGGTGCGGGACCGTCGATCGAGGACGTTAGTACGCATCGGCCGCAGAGCTGGAGGTCGGGGGGGGGGGGGGGGGGGCAGGCCCGCCCGTCGCCACTAAATAGGGTACTTCCTGTCCCCGACAGTTGGGGCCCAGTTATCGGACCATATGGGTGAGTGGTTGCCCGTGGCAGGGACCGCATATTTGGCAATTGGCACTGTCTGATGCCCTCGCTGAGCAATCAGTCTTGGAAGAGAGTCAGATAAATGGATTGGGGCAAAATTGCTTCCCCCAATCCCACCCTTCTTTCCATAACCCATCCCGATGTCCAAGTTCCCGTTCCCAGCAACCCACCCTATCCGGCTTTTTCCTAGGGGGGACAAGGGGGGTCCCCCCTGGCTCGTCCCCCTCGCGGTGGGTCGCAAGAAAGCTTTTAAGTGCGAATGCACTTCTTAAGCGAGCCTGAAGCGTCCGCCGCCGTCCGCATAGCAACAGCTGCGGGTGCGCGCGCTCCTCGTCTTCCTTGGCAGCGGGGGGCAGATGGGCGCGCGCTGCCTGGCCGCTGGTACATACCCACGTGGGGGATTGGCCAGGAATCTTCTCGTCTTCCTTGGCAACGGGGGGAGATGGGCGCGCGCTGCCTGGCCGCTGGTACATACCCACGTGGGGGATTGGCCAGGAATCTTCTCGTCTTCCTTGGCAACGGGGGGAGATGGGCGCGCGCTGCCTGGCCGCTGACATGGCACATACTCACGTGGGGGATTGGCCAGGAATCGGGCGTGAGAAGGGCTAATGCACCCGCTTAAAGGAGTACTGACACGAAATTTCAAAGCTGAGATCCGCTCTAGCAATCAAGTACAACGACAACACAAATAGGTGTCTGTGAATAAATGCATCTTTCTTTCTTTGTAGTTGTGTGTGTGTGTGTGATCTCTCTTTCGCGAACATTACCGAACCGCGCAAATGCAACTCGTGCATTCGCACTTTCACATTCTTCCCCTCGGGGAAATGCGGGAAATTTTTTTCCCCGTTAATTTCTCTCCTCCTTCGGATGGACAAACTTCTCTTTGCCGGTTGGCCCTATTTTTGTACTGTTGCAATTGGGTATAACCGGTTATACTACGGTGGTGCCGGGGAGCTATTGAAAGCTACATTTACTCGGTGATATTTACTTAGCGTCATTTCATAAACGCCTCGAAGGGCAGCTTAAAGGTTTCGGGTAGGTGAAGGTTCTAAGATATGTACTAATGAAACGCGAACGCGAAAATATCAACCTGAACACGCGAATAGCGCGATTTTCTTTTTTCATGCAAGCCAAAATGACGCGTGGATTAGTTACAAAAACAAAGTTGGGAAAAAGGGATTTCCAAACATACCAATAGGATGCCATTAAATGGACTCTACGAACAGTATTTTCAATTTTGCAGTTGTCGCTCACATTTCAGTGTCGCGTTTCATTTGACGCCGATAGTACATGATTATCTCGTGCTTGTAACTGCCTACACCGACCTTCTAAACCGGGCTAGCGAAATTGTCCAGCATTCTATTTCAGCCTCTGATGGACTTATTTTACCCATAAAATTCCGCAACACAACCGTCTACCGTTTTTAGATTTAAACCTCAGCATTTCAAGTAACCACGTAGGCTGGCAATATAAACCAAGATCAAATTAACGTCTTCTGGGATTCGACAGGGCACTATCAAAGCTGGTCAAAACGGGACTTTTTGTGAATTGTTGTGACGTTGCTGTTTCTAAGTCACGCCAGCACAAACAGACCGAAGGCTTCGAAGCTCAAATTCCATGCCTTCGGTTTGCAGTTTACCCTTAATTCTTCGTCAGTAGTGTCTGCGAATCACTTTTTTTTTTAAAAACCAAGCGAGCATCTAACACAAAAGAACAGCAGAAAGTTAAAAGTAACAAACCGCACTTCATGCCTTACAGCCACAGAGTGTCGTACAACATTAAAAAGTAGCCAGCAGGTGCAATGTAAAAATGTTTTTTTCAGCCCCGTGTAAATTAGCAAAACTCTGCCAGTTAATGGCTAAAAGAAAACAGTCTGCAAAAAAAGACACGAAAGATGCTACATAAAATGCATTTAAAACGTAGTATACAAAATTCCTTTGACCAGCAAATTGGTATACATCGGTCAAACTGGGCGCTGTTTTAATGAGAGAGCACAATCTGTCCGTTTAAAATAAATCGTGGGGGGGGGGGGTTGGAGGAGGGAGGGCGGGAGGGCATCTGGCTATGCACTGTAAAACCTGCGGGTGCGTTCCCAAGCTTGAAGATACCGAATTCCTTGCACGAGCTAAAGATCAAACACAGACATAAATTATCCACGCCTACGGAATTATAGACTTTCGGGAAGATTGCGTCAGCACGCCCTCGGTATGCCTCCTAACCACTGAGCCTTCTTAGAAGGCCATGTTTGAAAGACTGCGATATTTTTAGGCATTTTTAGGCTTGTGTTAATTGTTGGCAATGCACACTCTGTGTTGGCCACCACTTTCATTCTCCCAATCCACCCATGTTATTATCCTATTTTTAGCGTTTTTATGCCTTTTGGCTCCGATTTTATGCTGTTATTCTTTCATCCTTGGTTTTAGGGTTGACACGTGTTAATGCTAAAAACCTTGTGTAGGCTCGAAGTTCGATTCGTTTTAGTTTCTCATAAGTCTCGGAAGCGGGAGCTCTGTTGTTCTTCACTTCGATTCTTCCACCCGTGTTATCATGTTATCATTTCATTCTTAGTGGTTTTATGCCCTTTTGGCTATGATTTTATTCGTTCACCTTTGATTTCAAGTGCGACACGTGTTTACTGTGGAAGAAGCACACAGTCGAAGTAGTATCTGTTATCTGGTGCATGCTGCTCGGTTACGCCGTTTTATCGAATTGTTTTGTTTTGTTTGTTTGTTGTATTTGACTTGTGATTCTTGTCACGCCTGATCGGGTGGTGCAACTGGTGATAGGAAAGAGGTTAACGCCGGTGGGAGGTGTATATGTGTGTTGCTACATTTGGAAGTTCCGCTCGTCTTGTCCTCTCTTCGCTCCGTCCTCGTCTTTTGCAAAATCTTATTCCTTTGTTCATCATTGTTTAGTCCATGCTCCCTTGTAAGGCGATAGACGGTACGCTCACACATGCCTGCCTTCCTGTGAAAAGCCTCACAAATCCCTCAGCTCGGTCACGCATGCCTTCTAAAACACGAGTGGTATCAAATGCTGGGGCGTGTCCGCATCGCTTGCAATGGTTGGCCAAGAGGGCCCCCGCTGCAGGCGACACCACTGCTGCTCGGGGCTCTCATATATGCAGTCATTTATGCGCTGCCCCATCTGACCACGAAGCGTTTGCCGCAGACAAAGGAATGCTTTCAACGATGACTCTTCGCACGGGACGAACCTGGTGGCATGTTTTTGAGCCACCTGGCCTCTTTCGCTGACAGATGAGCCCACCTGCACCAGCTTCCGAGGTGCAGTGGCCAGCCTATTGACATCGTGTTTCTTGCCTACTTTTTCGAAGTGCTGCGTCAGCTGGTGTACGTGTGGTACTGCTACCAGTCTCAACTGCCTTGATAAAACTTACAGCGACAGACGCCAGCAGTCCACGAAGGAACGCAAAACATGACATGCGGGCCACTTCCATGCATTCAGTGGCCCTGTGAGACATGACTTGACTAGGAAGCCACGCCCAATTCATCACTATACCTCGATCGACCAGCTTTGAGTGCACCTAATAGTAATTTTAAATCCCCTGTATAGAGCGGGGTTAAGACGATTAACATGTGTGCTCATTACTTCATCGCTGGTGCCCCTCTCAAAACTGATTCCATTCAATTTTATCTCACGATTGAATTATCACCCCTGGGAATACTTCTGGACGTGATAGAAACACGTTAAACGATCTCAACCTGTCTGTAACTCTTGTAACCCTTGCATGGTACATGAGTATGCTGGCAGGGAGCACATAGGGCCATCACCTGGGATTCAAGCTGCATGAATGCCTCCTGTAAATGGTGGATAATTATCATTTGGAATATTAAGCCCGTGCTCCCTGAAACATGCCTGTGAATTAAATTTATTTTAGGGCTTCTTCCCTATTCATCCTTCATGATGCAGTGCTAACCGTTAACCCCAACAGAAAATAATAAAACAACTTTCCAGCCATCAAAGCCGCTCACACAAATTTTATTTGCAGGTATAATGTTTTGTTGCTGTAGCCCCAAGACTGGCAACAAAACTACGCAACATTCGCCCAACTCAGTAGCATGTGGAACATCATGGCCCCCACGTTTGGAGACAAGCAATGCCTCTCATAAAATCTACAGAAAAATGGCAACAGTGCAGGCACATGTGTTTGAGAAAAAACAGGCAAAATGCAACGAAGGCACGCGGCAAAGAAACGACCACACAACTCGTATCTTCGTTGTATTTTTGGTGAGTATTTCGACAGTGATGCTGTTTAGCAAATCGCAATTTTTCGTGACTGCAGCAAAAATACCGAGAAATCGCCGAGAGCGCGCACGTGAGAGCGGGCCTCGAGGCGACCGCCCAGCAGTTAAAAGAAGCAAGAAAATCCCTAGGGCTCGCGTGTTCGTGCCTCACGACAACCGCCCGGCGTCCCCACAATGACGGAGTAAAGGTCGTTGCAGCAGCGGAGACGCAAATCGGCTGCAATCGTGGACCTAAACCTTCGTGATGGTCGTGAAGGTCACGTACAGCTTCGCTACCTTCACGTCTTACGGGCGAGTGTGAGCTTCCTTCAATTTTTTTCATTACACCAGAATGTACCAACTGGCCCAGCAAGCTATATTACAGGTATTTTGGTTTGCATATTAGTTCATTGGCCGTCAGATGGCGATCATGAGTAAAATTTGTGTAATATGCTTAAATTTAGAGCCGTAAAAACATTGTAAGAATGAACTTTGTGTAATAAATAGAGGTCACAGCGAGACACACCAATAGTACCTATATAGGACCTGGGCAACGTGTGCATGCACCCCCCATTATAGAACATGACTGCTATTCCGAGAACATTAGGTATTTTGAAAAGACAGCTATGGCTATAGTTTTATTTTCTTGGCCACACGTTCCCAGATAGCTGGACCTATTTCTAGTGTTTACTGTGATGACTTCTACTTGATTTTCCGGCAGCTTTTAAGTAGATTTAAAAACTCAAAAATTACACATTTGGTGACATTTACGAACCAAAGTTATACTTTTGCTAAAAGTTGCATTATAGTGGAGGGCCCTGCACTAATCCTGACCACATGGGAATTTTTAAAACTCGGTAACATGAGTTGGTGTGAAGTACATACCTCTGCTTGGCTGTTGGTAATGGAGGCAACGGACACTCCCTCCTTTTTAGCACACATCTCTCGCAGGTCTCTCACCGCGCTTGTAAGGTCTAGAAAATAAGATCAATAAATTACCTTTAAAGCTATAAAATCGGTTCCTGCGGAAAAAACATGTACGGCCATAGAAAAAATTAAAAGTCAAAGCAAAAATCAGAACCACTGCGCACCTAATTTACCATGATGGTTCTTAAGGATCAAAGAGTTGTGTCTAATTGTTTGTGTGTTGAATGCGGCGAAGCTGCATTTGAGCTGTGAAGGGCAACATCTTCGAACAGCAGCATAAATACACAGACAGTAGGTGTAGAAAACGACAGGACGACGCTGTCCAACTCGCCAACCAATACCAACTCCAATACCAATACAAACCAATACCACTCGCCGAAATGTCGATCCTTCTAGAGGGCCACCCTACTAAAGGGCTCCAGGATAATTTTGACCACCAGGGCATCTTTAACGTGTGCCTAAGTATAGACACACGGGCATTTTCTTTTCTTGCCTCCATGAGAAGAGCAGCCACTACAGCAGGAATCAAAACTGTGTCCTCGAGATCAAATAGTTGTGCCATCGGAGTTTATATGAGATTTTATCACCCTAAATTATAGTAACTGAGTCATGCATAACTGGACTTGCACAGAAATAAATGAAACAATTGTGCACTCCCACTCATACAGCAAACTCGAAGGTAACGTGAAAATTTGTTCATATTATCAAAACTTCGTCCTAAACGGATGTCTTGAACTGTCAGTGTCACAAGCAATAAGAAGGGTTGTCCACCTTAACCATGAACTTCGTTAAAACCAAGTTCGTCTTAATGGTAGTTGACAGTATTTCGGTATCGTATACTATTTTCGAATGACTACACAAATTGTAATGGTGTTTGCCAACTTGGCTTTCCTCGGAATTGCTGGTGTTCTTTGCTGTAGAAAGCGTTCTCCGCACCTTCTGCTCTTTTTTGTACAAAAGGTGGTTTAATGCGTTTATCAGAGCACCAATGTGGGCTAGTTAGTCAGAGCAACTGTTAAACATAATTACTGTACACACAACAGAATGGGCCAGGAGAAGCCCACAGGTCAAGCGTTCGGCAACGACAAATTTTTTCTTCCTGATGAAATAGCACAACCCCATTACTGGCACTTTCATTGCACATATCATGTGCAGTATATTATTAGCTGGTGCCTGATGCTTGTCTTGAGTGGTTCATCTACCCTGTCGTCTTGTGCGCTGAGCAACTGTTTCACAATAATGCATTCTGGTCGCCTTAGGCAGAAAATACAGCTCGCTGCTGCATTTATATACGGGTTGCACATTGCAGAGAATGAAAGTTCTGCAGTGTCCCAAGAAAACGAAAATATATAGCCAGAATACCAAAAACTGGTGCCAACCTCAAATAATCCTCGTCCCGGCTTCGTAGCGGGCTTTCACTTTTGGTAAATCGTTGCTGAAAAGGATACAAATTCTTGCACATCAATGGACCAGTACTTGAGAATTTGTGGGACTAGCCAACTATCACTGGTGTGACCTTTTACTACTGAGGGCCGTAAACTTTGTGTCCTTGAAACCTGTACACTTGAACCTCGTTGTACCAAAGTAGTATCGGGCAGTAAATTAGTTCGCTATATCCAAAACCCAATATGACCGTATACCTAAAATTTTGCTCTTAACCTATCGGCAATCTAATTGTTTGATTGTAGGGTTTAACGCGCCAACGCAGCGGAGGCAATGAGGCGTGCCGTAGTAGAAGCCTCCGGATTAATTTTGACCCCCTGAGTATCTTTACCGTGCCCCGAAATCTCGTACAGTCTGGCGTTTTTGGATTTAGCCTCCATCAGAAAAGCAGCCGCCGCAGCCGGGAATCGAACCTGCGTCCTCGGGCCAATCGGCAATCTGGCTCTCGCCAAAATACTGCATTATTATTGCCTTCGAACTCACTAGAAACGAGGTAATCCTTATGTTTTCTTGTGGCGTTTCAAACTAAATGAACCGGAACATGATAATGTGAGACTACAACAGAAGAACGTTCGTCGGATATAACAAGCCTGAGTTTTTATTTGTCTTGTAGGTGGCGAACCCGTAAAATGCGATTGCGCGCCGGATGACCAAAATTGCGTAACTTGTTAAACAATAAAAAATGCCTCTGTTATCTTTCAGCTTTTCCTTTCCCTTTTTAATGCTAGCTTTCGAGTTTCGAGCCGTGTGCAAACACATAATTTCTTCGTTATAACCAATACTGCGCGCGGCTCTGAGTGATCGGTTTCGTCTTAAAAATAATAGGTCACAGAAATGAAGCATCACTATTCAAAGTTCATAATTAGTTCACTAAAGCCGATAATTCGCTATATCAGTATTCGTTATATTGAGGTTAAACTCTAAAAGGTATTTGGCTGGAGCATAAAAGCAGCACTCTAATTTAACTTACAATCAATGCCATTTCTGTGTGGGGTCATATATACTTCACAGTAGTGCGAACCTTCTCATTCTTCACTTCTAGTTCTGCCATCTTCAGCTTGAGCCTTGCAATCTCTTCAGATGCGTCATCACACTTTTCACAAAACTGAGACTAGAAATTAATGTCAATATTCATAACTTCAGCGCAATATACACGCTTCGTGCTACAGTAGCAACTCAGTTGCAACTACACTGCAGAATATTTCGATAATTCAAAGCACCAAACCCAACTGTATACACACCAAGACACGTATCCAAAATGGTGCACCGAAGAGAAATGTAAGCGAGTGCAATACTTTAGTGTCAGCTTCCTCTACACTTAAAACTATTCTTTATATGAATCCTTATGACACCATAAAACTTTATTTTTATGACTGGCCATTTCCTACCTCCCAACATTTCGGTCTGTATTGCATGATGGTGCCATTGCTAAGGACTATTAGGAAAAGCGGTACTTTCAAAGTATGCTTTTCATTTCCAATAACATGATGTACTTAGGGAAGCGGCCATGTTAAGGTAATACTTAGCCCAAAGGTGCATTCCCAGAGGACTTTCCTATTCAGCTATTGCCAATTAGATCTATCAGCCATTATTCCATGAGCAACGGCACCAATGGGTTCTACTCTTGCTTCAGATGACAGAATTCGCACTCAGAAACACCAACGTAAGCTTGACTGAGCTAATCAAATGTTTCTTGATGTCAGATGAGAAGGCGTACAGTAAAGGTAGCACTGCCACCAAATCATAGTTGATGTGCCAGTTTCTCCAGCATAAGCCACTTATTGCCTTGCTGAATGGAAAAAGTGCTATTTGCAATTGAAGCTAAATGTATCATGTTCACCATTACACCTGGCAGCTGTGACCACAACCTAATAATTCTGTAAAATACAGCCTGTGCTACCTAGTAATCTCGCAATAAAACCTGCACATTCCACAACCACACTGCTTGTCACCCCCATTTTTTACATAACATTTGCATTCAGCCCGAATTGTAAAAGGCCAGTTTGTTACATAGCACCAGTGTCACCAGGTGGTTCGTCACACGAATGTTAATCATAAGGAGAAAAACAGATAGTTTGTTCGCTTTTTTCTGCAGAATTCATAATATGGGTTTCAGTAAAATACAGTGAACCATGATACAAAGCAGTTTCGCACAATAAAACTGTTGCTGAGCAAAAATACTTTGTCGGATTTGGATACCCTGCTAGAACTTCAGTTCACTAGAATATGTTGCGGGCAGTCAGTGTTTGACTAGGTTGTGCACTGCTCTATTTGTTTTTGTAAATGCTTTATCCATGTGACTAAAGCTACGATCTAAAAAATCGAACTAAATTCAACACGATAGGGTGAAAATGAGCAACGTAACTCCACGCACACACAACGCAGGCCGTGGTTATATGAATGACTTTCCCCCATCCAGACAGGATGCTTGGCAACTCACGGTGAAATCAGTCTGTCTTGATCTTAAACTCCCCAACCAAACCACTCATACCCACTGATTAACCAGTCTCTATTAAGTGTCAATTACTATTAATGATTACTGATGACTGGGATTAACTCCGGTTACACGGACGTCTGCAGAGGCTTTGGTAAGCAGTTCAGCCAGATGGGTAGAATTGAAAACGGCCTATTCTGACTGAAAGTAGTGAAGCGAGTCTCAAAGCGTTAGCCAGGGGTAAAATACACACAGAGAAAATAGAACAGTACATTGCCAACAGTAACGTTGACAAACAGACATAATTACTACACCAAAGACCACCGTACCACATGGTATTCAACCAGCAGAAATGAGCAGTTTCGGTGAAGTTTAGATGGAACTCTAGACACTTCCAACTTCCATCCAGCTGCACGGCGCTTAAACAAGGCCACTGCGCTACACTGGCATAGCTGGTAGTGACCAGCATTCGGACGCAAATCTAAAAGTCACGTTTAAGCAAGAACATTCAGCTAATCAGGAGACAGTGCAAGCAAAACAACCGGAGGCTTCATAAATGCTGACTGGTGGCAATGTACAGCCCTATTTTGCTTTATTATTGGCTATTTCAGTCTTCATAGTGTCAGCTTCTCTCAAAACGTGATTGCTAATGCATGCACTTGAAAAAGATGTTTATCACCTGTTAAAGCTGCAGCTGAAGCAGACGTCTTGCAAACCTCCTTTGCTTGCAGGCATATTAAAGCATTGCTCTGTTAACTCTGTGCAATTGTAGGAATATCGCTCCCAACAGCATAATACTAACCGTCTTTGCGGTTATTAACGCTACGCTAAAATTATGAGTAGGGTAATGTACAATGATGATTTTCCATACTAGACAGACATGTGTTGTGCTAAAGAAACCCAAAAATTCCTACGACCAAGACAGGACAGTTGTTATTTCGAAATGTATCCGTTTCTGCCATATGCGATAGAGGGAAAAAATGCATTGAAGGCCCGAATCACTACACCTTGTTCGCCACTCGCGCGTGCATTATTGTTGAACAGTCTAACAGCCTTATATCCAACCCTGGTATGCGGCTCAAAGACAAACGAACTGTAGGGGACGCAGAGCGTTTTAGAAACATCGGCATCCTCTTCTATAATTCTTCTCGCATTGATTCTCGGTTTTTAGATTCTTTATACTTCATTTCGCTTACACACAAAAAAAATCACCAAGTTAGTTTGGGTTGAAGCCCCCCGTGGACAGTCATATCACGAACATTCCGCTGCTACGAACGTGCCTATGACAAAAGTCCATGTGAAGAAAGTGCGGCATCTCTAGAAGCGCGTGCTATTTCCTCCATCCTACCACGCGAATCAAAAGTGCGTGCAGTTACCTCGTCACTGTGACCAGCAGTACCAGCGCAAGAAGTTTGGTTTACCTCGGTCTTGCACCGCTTTTCCATTTGCTGAATCATTCCTGCTGGGAAAGCAATGAAACGAACGCATAAAATCACCTTTCACATATAAAATAAACATTAGTGCAAAGGCAGATTTTCGTAAAAGAGCGGCTACTTCGATATTATGAAAGCGAACTTACCCACTGCCGCAAACTTTGCCGGGTGTTTTTCGCTTTTCCACCGGATGGACGAATCGGCGCCGACTACACCAGCATCCTTGGGGTTCTGCAGTATAGCTGCCCCCACCTACCTGTCCACAATGTCTCGCACGGATACTACATCAAAAATGCGAGCTCGCCCTGGATTCAACCACTTAACCACCACGTGACTCATGGCTGAGTTGTGCAAAGTACAGAGCTCAGCGATGGAAACGGGATACTCGCAGCGCTTGGCTGCCGCCGCTGTTGCGCCACAGGTGAGCGCTTGCGAAAGCTAGCTGACGCATCTTTGTATACGGTGCAGGTGATAGCGCTCATGACGCATGCAGACTGCATCCGCTAGACACCTCTTCAGTGTGTGTTTCTTGGCGTCCCCATAGGGGCGCTGCATGCCGTGGCCTAAAAACTCAGCGTGTGCGGGACGTGCAGCGCCGCTCAAAGCTGTGGGAGCTGGCAGCGTGCATGTTACGAAGAATTTGAGTACACATTAATCACGGTGTATTATCATGGCGTGCCGGTTCGGAGCATAACCAATTGCTGGAGCCACATTGCGCGCTTAGTGAAAAAAGGAAGAGCGAGGACAGAGAAACCACCCACGTTTTATTTAAAAAAGACAAGGACTGGGGGAAGAAAACGGCTTGCTTCGCTTTTCGTGTTGCACCACAGTAGCTGTCGTGGCTGGCGGTTGTTGATACCTAATACTTTGTCATGTCTCCTGGAGCGGGCACGGCAGCTGCCATCCTGTGGGGAACGCTTGAAGAGGCTGGAGACTATGCTAATATTTGCCAGGGGATTCCACTCGGCCTCTACCGCTACCCACAGGTCATCGACTAAAGACTGGTGCAGCGGTAGACGAGACATTGACCTTTTGATGGCACCTCGGATGTTTTCAATGACATTCATATCCGCTCCATGTGGTGGCCACTCGAGCGTCATAATGCCTCTAAAAACGCCATAAAACGTGAGCAAGAAATAAGAATAAGGAGAACATTTGCTCATTGATGTGTTATAGCCGCGTTGCGATACAGGAAGTTCAAGGTAGAAGGTCGCAGAGTTAAACGATCGGTTGGGAACCATGGAGCATTCATTTCAGGGCATGCAAATATGCATCACTGTATTTTTGTAGCCGATTGCGCTGTATTGATAAGAGACTAGGGCAGTTCCGTAGGGGTACGAGCAAAATGAGAGCGGGGGAAAAGGGAAAGCGAATGCTAAAGAAGCTATCATGGTATGATAACCAATAAGTAGGAAATGCTTACCGAAACAAAATTCACTGCATCTACAAAAAAAAACGCCTTGTCTAAGTAGCCCGATAAATTGTCTTAAAAACAGTGCATGTGCTTAAAGCCACTAGATTATCGTAGCTCAGCGTGCTGGCTATGGCACTCGCTCATACTAGAGGTTTTTCTCCCTATGAATTTCGGACGGTATATACTTTGTATTCTCACTCTTCCAGATGCCCTGTTGCTGGTCCATTATGGTTGTCAAAGACGATTCGTCGGAAAATATAACGGCAGGCGCCTCATAGGCGTTGTGAAATCCTCCCCATACCCCGAGACGGCCGCCGTGAGAGCAGTCTGTCATGATTTTACCTAACCGGCTAAACCGCTTCCGCTCACTGACTAGCCATGGTCACTGTTAATTATTGATAGTGACGCTGCATAGTCAGTGAGCGGAAGCGGTTTGGCCGGTTAGGTAAAATCTAGACAGACTAATCACTTGCAGTTGCGAAACGACACCAGCTAGGATTGCTGTACTGGACGGGAGCAGTCTGTCTTGATTTTACCTAACCGGCCAAACCGCTTCCGCTCACTGACTAGCCAGCGTCACTATCAATAATTAACAGCGACTCTGGCTACTCAGTGAGCGGAAGTGGTTTGGCCGGTTAGGTAAAATCAAGACAGACTGCGCTCGCGGCGGCCGTCTCGGGGTAGGGGGGGGGGAGATTGCACAACGCCTACGAGGCGCCAGCCAGGATAACGTTGTGCCAATCACTCACAGTCCAACCATGGGGCTCCTGGGCAAATAGCAACCTTTTTGCCGTGTTCAGGCCTTAAAGCAGTGCGTTCCTCGCCGGAACACGGTTATGGAGGCCACCTCTACTCAGACGGCGCCTTACCACGGACGTGCTTGTGGTTAGCCCGTGCTTATTCTGGATCTCCTACGCGGTAAAATCGGGTACCGTGTCGCTGCACTCAGGGTGCGTTCCTCGTCGTCTGCTGTCGTTGCTCTCGGCCGGCAACCACGGGCAGGTTCTCAAGGCGGCCTTCGTGGCGGTAGGCATTGACAATCCCATTCACAGAGGAATACGCCTGGCCGGTGGTTATCGCCATCTGTTCCTGCGGCATGCCTCTGTCACACATTGTTACAATTTGAATGCGCTTTGCGAGCGTTATGCCGGGCATGGCTGATCCAGAATAGAGATCGCAGGAATAGCTTCACCCGTTTATAACGATCTGCACAGCAACAAGACTAATAAAGATGGGCGTCACCTTTTATCGTCGAAATTATCAGGTATAGCAAGCGAAAATTGGTCGCATTAAATAATTTATTTGCACAGGCTCGAAGCTTCGAGTTATCCGCTGGTAGCCGGAAGAGCGCAATACGTCTTTCCCAGTGGGGCGTGTCGAAGGGTTGCTTGTGGCCTCGTTCTTCTCTCTCTTTTCCAAAGTGCGCCATATGTCCACAGCACTTTGGTAACACTCCAAAGCGATGCGCCATGGTAACACATGGCGATGAAGGCGGATTTAAATTCTTCATAACGGTCGCGCTGCCAGCTCCCTAACTTTCGCGCGGCGCGGCACGGCGCACAGGCTCAGAGATCTAAGCCATGGCATGCAGCGCCCTTATGGCGCCGCCAAGAACCACACACTGAAGGGCTGTCTACCGGATGCAGTCAGCATGCATCACGAACGCTCTCACCCTCAACGTGTACCATAGTGAGTCAGCTCGCTTTTGCAAGCGCTCACCTGTGGCGCAACAAGCACCGGCAGCCACGCGCTCCCAGTATCGTGTTTCAAGCGCCAAGCACAGTACTAGGCTGCAAGCGGTGCGGGCACCGCTACAGGCGAGTCGCGATTTTAATTTTTTGCTTACGTTGCGGAATTTCTAGTGCATAAAGGATCGTTCGCAGCCGGGCAGGCTCGAAGGCACTATAAAACACAAAGCCTTTCGAACAAAACAAACTTTAAAGGGACGATGCAATACTTACCGATTTTGGGGTAGAGTATATGGTCCCAGGAGTCCCCTTTCGCTCGAATTCAAAGCATCCGTTCAGTGTCACCGGAGCTACGCGAGATGAAAAATCGCGCATAATCGGCATTGCGCCGTTTTCTCTCAACTCGACTGCGGAATACGCTAGGATTGCTGTGCGCTCTCTCCTGCCGACACGTCCCCTTGCCTTCGTCGGCCTTCGACGCATCAAGGGACCGCAAACTATCTTTTTTCCTATCCCCACCCTTCCCCTTCACAGTGGGCGGCGCAGCTGTCCAGCTCTGAGCCCGGCTCCCAGCTTAACCTGGTGAGACGGGCCCGGATGGCCAGCCAAAGCCAGGGACTCCTGGACTAAGGAGTTCCCCCACTGGTCTGCCTCCACACACGGGGTCAGATTGGGATTCAATAAAAGTTTATTCCTCCTCCTGCTCTGCAACGTGGTGTCGCCTAATAAAAACTTGTTGTCTGGTCTGGTTGAAAGTGTAGTTTTGAGTTCGTCCCTCCAACTCCGTGGTCACTTTAAACACAAAAGCGCCAAGATTGTACGTACAGTTTCAGGCATAGAAGAGGTTCATGCACAGCGCCAGCGATGGTAGATCGTCCCCGGAAACCCGATAAGAAAAAAAATTTCTTTTGTCCTTTTATTTAATATATACCTTATAATGGGTGTAGTACCTTAAATAAACCGTGATGTTTACCGGAAACCCGCAATAGATAGTGCAGCTAACGCAGTAATAATGCAATTAAAGCGCTTCATATCGAGGGAAATTGAAGAGAGCGTGGCTGTAGTTTTCGTGCATCTTTCGCCGTGATTTGCGAACTCACCGCTTTCCGCACACGTGTAACATTTGCCTCAAGTATTTTTGGCTGTGCAATCTAAACGTCGCACAGGTTTTTTGCACTGCTCAAAGCGTGCTGGAGGGTACTTTTGAGCTAGCTGCATGGTCACGGTGAGGTAGGCAGTATACATAACTCGCTAACTGTGTTGACACGGTCAGCCTGCAGAATAGATATAGCAGTACCGACAGGTCTTTCTCCACGTGTCAGAACTATCTTCACTGCAGTAGCAGCAGCACGGAAAGGTCACCTTTACATCTTTCCTTTCAAAAACACGCTCATTGACAGACAACCAAAACTGGACTTTCATGCACGCAAACGCGAAAGCGAGTACTTAAGCCTAACGACTAAAACAACTGTGTATAGAATTTGAGGAAATTCTTTCTATAGGACGTACTAAGTGCGCCATAAGGCAGCCACCTACATGTTTGGCCCATGTGTAGCAATTTTGGTGCCTTACAATGAGGTTTCCCGTCGGCGACAATTGATTAGTACTGAAGCCCTCACCCGTGCCTGTTGGGGAAACACAAATAGCTCATTTATCGAGATCTACGCCGCAGCATTGAGCACCTGCACGGGGCGTGATTGCCGAGCGCTCGGAGTCCAGCGACCCGTTGTTGGCAACCAGTGAATGGGTGGCCTGATTTGAACGTATTGGCCTGTCACATGAAGGAGTAAGCGCTCGTAAATTCGCACCCGCGATGCGTGCTCACCGGGAGTCATGCTAGCCCCAAACGTCGGGTTCCTCACCGACAGAGCTTTGGGGTCATTGCATGATGTTGTGCGCAACCACTCGACTGCCATCGGATGCAAATCGAAGCAGCAAGGCGGAATACATTATTGCAATTCCACGGCTTTCCTCTCGTGCACAGCGCACAGCTGGCAGGCGGAACTTCCTTTGGGCCTTTCCCTTTCACTCGCTACCACTGTTGGCCTAGTTAGCTTTGAATAGCTTTGATTGACACAATAAATTAAGGAGCGTGGACGTTTGGTGGTTTGTGCACTTGGGCATCTTAGTAGACGGAAGCAAAACAAACAGAACACGGGAATTACAGACGTCAACACCACAGCTGTGTGGTGTTCACGGCTACCTTTTCAATCTCTTATGCTTTGCAACACCAAGATGCTTTGAAGAAAACCCGTGTGGTTGAGGTTTTCATCGTGTTTAGCCCCATAGCTAATCAGCATCCATGTATCATCACTTGGCTTTTATGGGAAATATCTTTCTTCGCTCTGTGACACTTTACTATTGTTAACTCAGCAAAACGTACAACTGGATGTCTGGTATGGTTGTTATAGCGTTCGGGGGAAGCAATGCGAAATTACAATCATGACATGAAACTTAGATTAAAACAGCGCATGGAGAACCTCTCGGTATGGGCATATTTTTATTCCTATGGTGGCACTCTCATAAATTAGGGCGTTCTAATCGCCATCACACGTTTACAGAAAGGGCATGCGAATTCCCGTTTGGAGGATTCACACCGTTTAGTGTATTTAAGCTGCTTCAGCTAGAGTTCTCAGCCGTAATCACAAACTCTTTACCGCCTTGTACTTGACAACATTAACTGAAAAGAGTTCAGGGCACACTTTAAGTCAAAACAGAATAACGGGGCATCGGAGTAAGTCCTTTTGGTTACTATGTTGGCACTAGCATTAACCATTTCCCGGACTACGTGCAAGGGGTCAATAATTCATCCCTTTATACTTAGTTCCCTCACGGTTCAGCTCTTGGTCCTTCCTGAAGACTAACTGTTGGTCCCTTGCAGATCAACTATTAGCCTTTCCCATTGGTCCTCCAATCTGTTAATCCTTCTCCATATACGCCACCGACCAATGGGTGGTCTCTGAGGATGAAACGTTGGTTCTTGCGAATTCTCCCTACTCACTAAGCCTCGGCGTTGCACTATTTGGGTACACATTATTTACACTAAAAAGCAGCGCAAAGACGAGTGCGAAAAAAGTTAAAAACTAGAGCTCTGCGCACTGGAGAGAGAAAGATAATTAATAGTCTTTAATGATGCTGGTGAGGTTAGCCTGGCCAAGGCGCCTAGCTTGTTACACCAGATGTATGTAAAAATGAAATCAATGAACAGATGATGATAACGACTGTGATGAAGATGACGCGCTCATTAAGACAGTCCTGTTTAAAGAGTCTGGTCAAGTCCTTCTTCGCAGGAAAGACCATAGAGTTTTTGTTGCTCGAGATGCTCGTTTAGCGTTCGACAAAGGGCCTAGCACGTCACTTAGAGTTAGTCCTCTAGACAGCGGACGACCCAAGGACACTCAAAGAACCTTCTAGCTGCTCTATACCACGTACACTCACATAATACGTGGTTCAAGTCCTCGCGCACGTCACAAAGAGTGCAGAAGGGGGAAGCGGCCTGTCTCCTCTTGAATCGAAAATAACTTGTGTAAGCGACATTTAGCCGCACGCGATAAAGAACCGCTTCGTCATGCTTCGAAAATCTGTCAGGCATCCTAAAGGTCCCGTGCGGGTCTATGGAGTGAAGCGGCGCGTAATGTTGCGGCGCAAAAGCCCACATAGATCGCTGAAATCTCCAGGCAGCCTTGGACGCTAGGGCAGAAGCATGTTTTCTGGAGAACGGTATCGGTATCACTGGCCCGAGCAGATCATGCGCTATCGATGCCGCAGTATCCGCCTTGACGTTCCCAGTTATATCGCAGTACTGCCCACTAAACTAAGCGTCCAGATTTCAAGACCAAGGGTTGCTATCGGCGAATATCCCTTGAAGACTAAAATCAGTTCCTAAAGACTAACAGCTGCTTTCTCTGCATGCTTCCCTGAAAGCAGCTTCAATTCCATTTTTAGTGCTCCTTGACGCTCCCATTTTCGGTGCTCCTTTATGTTTCCTTTGTGCATTACTTTCTACAGGACAAACTTGCGTTATTTAAAGAAAGCACAACCAAACCCAAAAAGACGGGAACGATATTGCTCGGTCATGCACCCATTGAAGTTGCAACAACACAGTGGGTGATTTTTTTTTTATTTCGGCAGCGCATGCATGATATGCACAAGTGGGGTTGTTTTTGACACCACTGGGCAAGCTCAAAAGCTTAGAAAGCAAGTCAAATGTTCTGTGGGCCTTGGTAGAGAAAACTAATTCGTAAGCCACAAAGTTGCCCTGATCAACACAATCGTGCTCCGACTTACACAGTACTTCTGGACTGTCAGCACACAACCTCCTTCATAGGTGATCATGGACACTTTGTGAACCGATTCAGGGTTGTGTAAAAAAATAAAGCAACAAAACAAGTCCTAGGAAAGCATTTTAGGTAAGCTGAGACCTCATAGCACACGAACCAAAAACCTCGACATGCGAAAACGGGTGCCGTTGGAAAAGCACTTCGACACTGCATTAAAACGGCAGAAAAGGAATCAGAACAGGAGCTGTGCTGTCATCTGTCCTGCGCAATTGTATTTCCAGCATGGAAAAGGAATATTCACAGTACTGTTTGTTTGCGTATAAACTCGATCGCTCTATTTAAACCAGTCTAGTTTTCGGCAAACTTTAAGAGTTTTACAGCTCAAATATTTCCTTACTTATGCTCAGGAATACGTGCCCATAAATGGGAAAGCATTATGTGCCTCATTACGTGAAAAATCCGGGGTTACAATCATTGGATGTCCCAAAAATTCTGCATGCCTTCAACGTTAAGAAAGCACAAACACCAGACGAATGCAAGGAATCATATTGACAGGTAAAAGACCCAACCACTACTCTAGACCTATACCACTTGAAATGAGGTATTTAAGATGCACTTATGTCTGTTTACACGTTTTGAATGCAACAGCACTACGGCTCACGGTCACAATATTTTCCTGCCAAATCGCCCGTCATGCCGGTTCCATGAAGCGACCATAATACCGGTTCATAGCTTCCTGGTACGGGGTTTCGAATTGTCTTTTGGCAGGTACCTTACCCACTCTTACGAATTGGCCAATGTTGAGCAGCGGTGTTTTCAGAAGCTCACCATGCATGCGTGGTCCACAAAGTAATGGTAAATTCGTGATATTCATGATCGAGTCCCATTGCAGCGCCGGCGGCAGTGTACGGACACAGGACACAACTCAGTTCTAGTCAGTCACCAGGTGTCTGGGTGTGGATTGGACTGCGGTGCGATTGGTCGACGCAGCGACTTTTGCGGCCAGTGAAAAGCAAAGGCTACGGTGACCCTCTTCTTTGTGGGCCCAGCGGTTTTCGCCGCTGAATTTAGCGCCTTGGCAGCACAGCGGCTGCAACACTGCAACGAAGCTCTACGGCTAAGGAGCACCAAGCACCCAGCTCCACACATTGGCAGCGGCGGTGTGTGTATGGACGCAGGGCTGACGCGGATGCGTTGTTGTTGCAGGGTGGTGATTTCCATTGAGCTTTAAAGCAAGGTACTTGGCCCATTTCTGCTGCTGCCACGCTTCCGTGTTTTTGCTGATGTGATGGCTGATTCCACTGTCGTTTGTCTCAAATGTAATGAGCCTGTACTACCTGAAAAATCTCCGGTCATTTGCACGGAGTGCTTTTCTTAGTTTTATATTGGTTCGTGCTCAAGGCGCGTGTTCAACGGTTGTCAGTTGGGGCGTGTTGCATTGTCAGAACTCGAAATCACGCTGCCAGAAGAACAAGTGTCCGGGCTGTCGCAGCGTATAATCACCCGCAAACATGGGTGCTCAAGGCAAACGTGCTGATAACGCCCCGCCTGATGCAGGCATTATCCCAGCGTTGATCAAGAAAGTGAAGTGCTGACTGGCCTAAAAAGCTTGTCAGTAAATTGAAGCAGCCGGTACAGATCATGTCGTCTCAGTAAGACACACTTCTGCTGCGTACATACCAACAATATAAAACCATCGTCCACATGAAAAGATTTGTTGGCAAAGAAAACTCTGAAAACTGAAAATTGAAAACCGCCACAACGTGTTGCCAAGTCTGGCAGCTTCGCTGCGATTTAAACGCCACTGAGCTTAACCTCCAAACTCACGGTGTGGCCGCGACTCCTGATGAAGATGTGCTGGCCAAGTTAAACGACGTGGCCGACCTAGTTGAGGTTCCTGTTGTGAGCCGTTCGGAAGAAGCTGTCCTAGGTTTCCGCAGAAGGTGGACAGAATCCCGGGTTTACTGATCCGCTTTACGCGCAGGGTATGCAGGGGACATCTGGATTGAAAAAAAGAACTCAACGCCGCAAAAATAAAAGCCACATGTACGTTAACGAGAACCTAACTCCCTGCAAAAGCAGCTTCTTGAGCTGGCTAAGTCTAGGGCCTATGAGCACGGTTTTATTTTCGCATGGTACAGGAATGGCACGGTTTTTGTCAGGAAAGAGCCTGCCAAGAGCCTGCCAATTCTGGACGAATGTGGTCTTCATGGTATCGACGGAAGAGAATAACCATGCCACGAGGAAGTGCATACTAGATATTTGCTGTGTGAGTGTGTGTGTTTGTATAAACTTCTCGTTTGTGCAACCACACAAGTATAAAACCAGATGCAAGCAATAAACTCGAGACTGCAAATCCAGTGTTTCCGGCACCTTGGTGTTTCTTTTTTGCGTCAGGATATTTCAAACGCCACTTATTTGCGATGGTTAAGAGCGTGGCACATAAGGTATCACAGGCTTGGCTCGAGGCGTGCCTGCTCACGTTATACTTAGTTGTTTTTGTTTCACTAGTGCTATGTTGAGGCTACCCACGCAAAAGCCATATCGGGATCTATGGTCGTAAAAAAACGGCGTGTCACGCAGTTCGGTTGGCTGAGACGTGAAATGAAGTCATTCTTTAAAGTTATTACATTTACGGCAACAGTCTGAACCGGGCCTTACGGTAACATTCTATACCTTTAACCCTCCAGCAGTAGTGTGGTCATCGTGGGCCGCGCTGGGAAGTTTTTTTAAGTTATGCTTCACAGTTCAGTTGCGTCATACCTGATATACGCACCGCATTTCGAGAAATCACGAGCTACCTCCCCTACAACACAACTTTTCGTGAATAATAAATATACCAATCCGTCTGGTCTTAGCAGAATGGTTGGCGAGCGGTGTGCTTCGCCTTTTTCCATTGTACAGTCGCGTGCGATTTGAAGGTAATCGCGCGAGCGTCGACCGACCACGACGATAACGCCCCCACGCGGCTTGTTTTACTCTGCCTGGTTTACACATTCTTCTCTCCCTCGGTCGCTGTTTATTCCAGCAGCCATCACTCCAGCAGCAAAATCAATAACCCCTTCCTCTTTTTTATCGCGCACGCAGCGACGACGTCGCACTCGTTGTATTTTACAGCAGTTCTCGAAAAGGTGCGCAGAAACACATTCTCGGGAAATACTGGACATTTATAACAATGGGTGCTATCGTTGCTCACGATAACCAAGGGAAAAACGCACACGTGATTGCAACCACACAAGATCACCACAAAGCGGAAATGGCGGTTTACTAGCCGCGGGAGTGATCACGGCTTAATGGAACAGCGATCGAGAGAGAGGAGAATGCATAAACTACGTCCCAGTGGCTCCGAAAAAGGCCGCGCGGGGGCGTTATCGCCTTTATGGGTGGAAGCTCGCGCGATTACCTTCAAATCGCACGCGACCGTACAGTGGGGAGCTCGCTTAGGGTGAACACGGGAGCGCGTGACTCTCGGTACTATCAGAACAGCCTACCGTGTGACGCGCGAAGCAGCACGCATGCGCTCTGCGGGTCGAGGGAGGTTATGCCAGGGGAGTGAAACTTCCTATACCTTGCATGGGACGCGATATTCGATCGAAGTGCCGGACAAACCCCTGGTGTTTGGGGGCTGTACTAAAAACATGGCGGCGCGCTGCAGACACGCACTGCGAAACGCCATCTTTATGAGGACTGAGAAGCCGAGCAGGGGGGAGGGGGGGGGCGATTCAGCGCCAAATTCAATTGGGATACACATGCAAGGTAAACTGAGCGAGTGGAAGATCTTCAATGTGCGAGCGCGCGACCTTCTTCCGGTTGCACAACCCGCCACATGATCAAAAGGGAAATTGTTGCGTTGTGATAAATAAACGTTTGCAACCCCCTATTTTTGCACCCCTTATTGTAAGCACGACTTTCTTTTTTTTGTACTTGTACACACACACTAGAGAAGAACAAAGAGCAGATTGTTTGTAAATGTTTTATTGCAGAAACGTACCATCGTACAGTAAAAACACAACATGAATATTTTACGATTTTAGTCGCATGCAAAAGGGTACGCCACATGCCGGCATGCTAATAACTAGGTATCAATCCAGTGCATATACATTATTTACGGAGGCTTTTTACAAAAGAAAAACACCAAAACCTATACACAAGTTCACAGCACTTACTCCGATATAAAATCATCCCGTCAGTGGGACAAGACATTGAGGTATACCCGCACACTTAAGACGTAAAGGAGCTCTAGGAAGTGGATAGAAGAATCCTAAGGTACCTGAGTTGGACATTGACACATTTTCTATTCCGCAGACATTTTTTTATAAAAACTTAAGCATAAATATACAATATATTGAAGCGACTACAAGGTGACATGGGAAAATACCACGAAGGGTTTATGCATTCTTCAGCGGGACATATCTGCATTGTTTAAAGATAAAACCAAATACAAGCAAATAATTTGTACACACATACATGCCCCCTCCCGAGGCAAAAAATAGTGACACATTATACAAACGAAATACTAACAACTACAAAAATTTCCTCATCTTCCGTGCCGCAGCAGATTTTCTGCTGCGTTGTTTTGCCAGGGAAATATTAACAAAACGAATGTGCCACAACAGGCGAATCCTCGCAAAAAGGTGCACGAAGGCTTCCTTGCACTCTACCGTGCAGAATTCTTGCCTTTTCACATAACCGTGCAAAATGCTTGCCAAAACTCGATTGACGTTAGGCAGGTGCGCCACAACACCAATATGCTCCGAAAAGCAAGCTTCCATGACCTTAAGGTCTTCAAAGCAATCGTCAGAAGGCACTGTAATACTTCCAAATAAATCTGGGGAGTTCTTATTTGCCTTCAACATTGCAAAATATTGGTGTGAGGCACTAAGCCGGCGATCGACATTCTTCAGAAGGCCGCTGCACACACAGTGCGGAGGCCTCTTCAACAAAAATTGTCGCACAATATATCCCCCAACATAGTAGAGAACGTTATCTCCCACTATATCATGGCTAGCTGGCTGTTCCTCATGGGGAAGGATATCAACTGTTGATGCTGCATCAGAAGTAGTAGCAAGTGAAGGAGGTCGCTCTGACATTTGTGCCAGCACAGTGCAGCGATCCTGCTCACAGTTTCCTGCGGAAAAAAAGCGCAACCAGTTTGCCAACAGAAATGTGTTTCAGACCTGATGTGAACTGAAGCACATTTGGATTGTCATTGCAGCCATGCTTTAACCTAAGCAACCCGAAAAGATTCTCTAGGGGGTCCTGCTGTAACCAGCGAGTCAACAGAACACGAAAATCAAACTCTTGAAAGAGGTCGTCCCAGAGGAGAAGGATAGCCTTTATGGTGACCTTCCATGCTTCAACTGTGTGTGGTTGCCGAGACCCTTCAAATTTCCAGCTTTCAACCCATGACAGGCACTCCCGCAAAAAGGCTAGGTGTTCGGACCCTTCCGAAATTGCATAACGCAACTTGTCACCGTTTTTTTTCATAGAAGAGCTGTTGAGACAGTCGAACAACTTATCGACCTTCTCGAGAAAATCAGCTGTCGGTTTTGCGAGTGCCGGTAACTCGCCAAGAGCAATGAACACGTCAATGGCCACTGAGACCGATTCGCTCATCACCTGGCTGGCATATTTAACTTTCATGTTATTGAAAGGCTTCCGGTAAATGTGGTTGTCGGTTAGTTTCTTTGCCAATTTTAGTTTGAGAGGATGCGAGCTTTCGTATAGTTGCGTAATGAAAGCCCAATCAACAATTTCTTGCCCGACATGGACCTTGTGAGGTGCGCGAAGATTATTCCTTGTGCATTTGAGTAAGTGTGGCGTGTCATATAAGAAATAAATCTTACGGCCTTCAAGCACAAAAAATGGCTCTTCAGACGTCACACCTAGCTTATTTGCCACGGCGATGTTGCTCCCACCCTGGTCACAGATGAGCGCCTTCACAAACAACTGGATTCCTTGCAGCTGCTTAATTAACGTTATGATTAAATCATGTAGAGTATCTGCGGGCGCCTTGGTCCTTGATACTGTGTAAGCAACAGGTTGAATCCACGTTTTTGAAATGCCTGCAACAAGTATCAGGAGCGCTGAATTTGCCACGGCCGGTGTTCTTTGCGTACCACTATCGGAAAATCCCATCACAATGTCATGCCTTGCATCGTACTGAAGATTTTCCTTCAAAGACATTTCGTCAGATATTAATGTACACGCACGATCCGTTAAAGGCCAATCCCGAGTAGCTTCTTCGAGGGCTTCAATAACGGTTCGAATAACTCCGGGAGTCATTGGAATATTTGACAACCACTGTTTTAGCGACCTCACAGTTGGCATGTCAAGCAGTGTAGACAAATGTCTGTACGCTTTGGGACCATGAAAGTACAAGTTGAAAGCGAACTGACGGTGCTCGGGCGACCACCTCCTTCCTCTGTGTTTCACACCATTACTTTTCACTTGCGCCTCAAGCAATCTAAAGAATTTCTTGCTGACGTAGGGCCTGATAGCATTCAACGCGTCTGACTTGGAAGTCTTAGTAACTTTTTTCTTGCCAGTTCTTGACATTGCCTTCCGAAGCCTTGCGTTTATCTTCCGCAGGTTGTCGATTTTTCTGGCTGTCCGGGGCGAGCACCCAGAAGCCTTGTGTTGCCGACCCGCTGGCATGGAACCTGAAACAATCATAAATAAAAGCTCAATATCCTACTGTATCTTTCCGAAATGCCACGATGATTTTTAAACGCACTAAAACTTTGGGCCGCCTCTACAATTAAAGTATTTTAATTATCTGTGATAGAAGTAATCACTTGCTTATATTCAGTTCTAGATGCTCCCCTTATTCAAACTTGAGGCATTGGGAGCAGGCCTCCCATCAGCACATTGCTGGGTATTAAGCTTATTATTGGCCTATATAAACACCTAATGCATATGTATAGAGAAATCTTCATAATGAAAAACAAGAAGTGCCGGCTAACTATCAGTAATCATTAGCATGTTACTTCTTAACATTATTGATTATGCGTTGAAAATTGTATGTTTAAGAAAAAATAACGAATTGGTAGACTTTTCTTTCAAAGAAAATAATAGCGTTTAGTAGACAAACACGCAAGAAAGGGATCAGACAAGCGCTCGTCTTCTCTAGCCTTTAAGTAGTTCATCGCTCTTGTTCTCGTCTTCTAGCAATGTACGAGCTTCCCGATCTCCTATAATAGTGCTTGCTAAGATCTGTCAAATGATTCGTGACATTAAAACGCTAACTTTACGACAAAATGTATGTGGAATGGTGTTAAAGAGCTTAAAAAGTAAAATAATTTGCGTACATGAGGGCGTAGTCTGTTGAGCTTGTTCATCGGCGCTGTCAGCGGACATCCTGCTCTTTTTTGCGGGCCGAGGAGAGCCTGTGAAAAGAGTGTAAAATATCACAGACTTTAGAGTGACGTTCTTAAAATTGGTATTAGGCGCAACATCAAACAATTACAAATAATCTCTTTTATAACACTTCGAGCATTCATGCAAAAAACTATCACGCCGCTTAAAGGTGGCTCATGGCATTTAAAAAGACATAATTAAAAAGGCATAAGGGTTGTATAAAGAAAAAATGACCGTTTACACATTGTCAGTATTTAGTGTTGTACTAGTTTAAGGTCAGCTGATTCATACTTCTTGTTCGCTCAGGGACCGTGGTAGGCTTAAAATTAACCCTGGAGGTGCTAAATGAGACTGCATTACTAAACACGCATTAGCAATTTAAGTGATGATTTTTAAAGAGCTCATAAAGTAAAACAATTTTTTACACGTGGGCTCATCTTGAACTTGGCCATCTTCGCTGTGAGCAGGCATCGTAGCGGTATTCGCGGGCCGAGAGAAGCCTGTGAAAAGAGTAAAATTGCACAGATTTTAGTGTGACATACAGAAAGCTGCTATTACGCGTCACATTAAATACTTATACTTAGTTTCATATCTAACATTTACAGCATTCATGCAAAAAACTATTACACCACTTAAATGGGGCTCAGGGAATTTAAAAAGGCATAAACCTTGTATAAGGGAAAAAATCACTGTTCACATATTTTCAGTGTTTAGGTATGTACTAGTTTAAGTTTAAGGCTAATTTTTTTACCTGGCTAGTTATATTTAGCAGCAAAGTTATGCCGGTGAATTTATGGTTGCTCTGTGCACAATGCATTGGTATTGTTGGTGTAATCTGCGGGGGAATCTCCAAAATACTGCGCCATGATAACTTTGGCAGGGAGACATTGTGTATTAAGCACATTTCTTTAAACAGATGTTGCAGGTAATAAAGTTTTTGCTGTTGTATGTTCAATTTACAGTAATCTCACCTGGGCTCTCGATGTGTGTCTGCCCATCACCAAAGATGGAAACTGTTGGCACAGCACATCTTAGAAGCCTTGTCTGTCCAGGGTCCGCGTAGTCTCTGCTGGTGAAATGGGCAGAGCACAGCCGGTAGCTGCTGTAGATCTGACGAGGCGGCAAATGAGCCAGGTCTTGCCTTCTCGCATACTGGAGCCAAATGCGAGATCTGGAACACCAACGTTTGCATGTGTAGTATTTCGGTTATAATAGATTCTAGCTTCTTTCTATTTTCAGGGGCACATGAAATAGTTTTGAGTGAAAACTGTTTTCGAAATTAACGTTATTTGATATATTTCAAATCTTCATTTCTCAATGTGATTTTTCCTACAAGAACGACTTGTGACAACATCAATAATGCAGCATGAACATCGATCGTTTAAATTAAAACGTGGTTTTATTATTCAGAAACGCGAATACATAATTCTATGTGTGTGATCATAATGTTCTGTGGCGACGACCCAGCTTTCCTTTTAACCGAATATATATTTCTTGAGGCAAGAGCAGTCATATCACATTAGGATTTTTAAACTATTATTCATGCATATATACTCTCCCGCACTGCGTAATCATCAAGTATTTCTCGGGTGTTGCAGTAAACCTGTAATTAATTATTGGGATATGTTATGCCTTCATTTTGCAATTATTTATCGGCTTATAGTAGTAACTGCATCCTTGCGAGTTTATTGTAATTTTACTTAAAGCTGAAAACCAAAGCATAAAATTGAAACATTGAATTTCAATACTTATAAATTATAAGTGTTCGAATTATTATAATTATGATTATTATAACAAACATATGCAGTAATTACTTAGTTTGAGTATTAATTGCTACCAATCACTCCTGCTATATGCCGTGGATTCATGTGAAGTCAAAACGCTAACACACAATTTAGATGCAGTAATTTAAATAGCCCCCATGTAAACTCACATGTGTAAGGAATTTATGTAGTCATGAATTAATTAACATAGTGCTAACCACACCTGCTGTGGACCCTCCCTTTGAGTCATGGACCTCGAGATGCCTTCCTCTAGGTTTAGACATTAATAGGCTGATGCTGCTGATGCTAATAATAATAATAATAATAACGACAACAATAAGAATAACGCATTCTACGAAAATAAACTCAACGCAGGCAATGGAACGTCAATAAAAAGAGCCCGGATAAGGTCACGCTGTTCTATTAGTTATTTATAGGGTGCTACAAATATAATTTTCTGCATACCGGGAATTCACTTGAGCCAAAATGCAAAACACACAATCGAAATACAGTAAATTAGAAACCAACAACGTGTGTACCTAACGTAGTAATTGGATTAATTGCCAGATGATCTTCCGCGCATGTGATGTATAACTCAAGACGCAAAACAGGCAACCGGAAAGTAATTAATAACTAGCCTGCGTGTATGCTCAATTAAATTACATAGCTACTGCACAAACCACATCCTACTATGCCGCGCAAGCGTAGAAAATCAAAACGAGTAGCATGCAGATCGTACCTTTCGTCTGCCGGGATCCGGAAGAATTTTATGCCGGTGTGGCGTGCAGAATTTCGGCACCACTCAGCACAGTAGGATTTGTGATGACGGCGCGGATCCATGCATGCGTCTATTTCGCTGAAGAAAACTTGACGATGGTAAAAGCGGCCTTTCGAACACCTGAGACGGTATCATACATGTGCTCGCGACAAGAAACGCCCCTTTTCAGCGGTGCGAATTAGAAAGGCGCGGTTCCCGTTTTCCACTCCGGGTGGCGCTCGTATTTTCGCAATCTCGAACTGCAACTTCTAAATTCACTTGCATATTAAAAACTCCGTTATTAATAGGTAACCTGTAAATAAATATAAAATGCAACAACAACGTTCATTTATGCTCGTATGTAGTACCGCCCCCCAACGTTAGGATCGCTGCTGTCACGGGACAGGAGGACGGCGGAGTTTCATCCCCCTAGTTATGCTTTCAGCACGGGCAATCGCGTCATCGGAGCGCCTGAGCGTCGTCTGCTAACTTCATCTTGGGTGTATAGCGGGGGAGAAATCAGCCGCTGTATAAATAACTTGAAGCAGGAATCCGCAAAAAAAATGTTTCTGAGGAAGTGGTTATTCGTTCATTACGTTGAATGCAATGCAATCAATTCTTCACGTCACAACTCGCCAGCTTGCTTCAAGCAGACCCCATAAAAAGATGACGCTCATTTTTACAGCACTTCATTTTTCTTAAGTGGTTGCCACTGAAACAGGAGGAACACATGCGCGCGGTGTTTCTCAGAAATAAATTGAGAGATTGAAGTGAGCTCGGGCACCACAACCTCGATTCAAATTAAGGTAAAAAAAGCACCTTTGTGATTTTCATTCGGCCTGTTCATACAAGGATCGTGGATTCGAGGTTCAAAGAGAGACACCATTAGCAGGTGACGCGGAACATAGCAGAAGACGAGCAGACGCTCCGATAATGCTATGCGCGTGTTGAAAGCAAATTCTGGCTCGACACGCACAGCGCATGCGTGATGCTTCGCGCAGCTCACGGTAGGCTGCTCTCATAGTACCGGCGGCCACGCGCTCCCGTGTTCACCCTAAGCGAGCTCACCACTGTACAGTCGAGGACTTCATTTTGCAGACCACGCGAGCGGGTGGCAAAAGCCACCCATGCGCGCTCTGGAGTCCCGGCGCCTGTTGTCGAGACCGGCGCGACGCGCATGCGCGTCCTGTTTTACTCGCAGGCACGCCGATTTTCTCGCTTCCTGCAGCGGTGCTGCAACAGAGTTACTCAATATAGACAGTTGCGAAACTCCGCTTCAGAATCCGGGCGGCGCTAGCCCCCCCACTCCGTGGAAGCTGAGGGGCAAGTCGACGCGCGCGGCACCTAGGAGATAAAAAAGGAACTTCGCTAAACTATTATTATTCAAAATTTTTCTGTAAAATAAAGATTGCTTTTTAAATTAGAACACAATAATTACGTAAAATTTACTTGTGTTTTTGCGGCTTTTCTTTTTATGACTGATGGCAGCAGCCGCAAGCACTTGAGTACTGCTTCAACGTCCTGCCGACAGACGACAGGCTAGTCAACTTGCCCCGTGCTTGCCCCGGCGCAGGGGGGCATCCGAAGACCGGCTTTCGATACATGGGGCCTATGAGGAGTTTCGCAACTGTCTATATCCAGTAACTCTGGTGCTGCAACGGTCACTCAAGCACCGCATAGCGACGACGCCTTTGCAGCGTTCCCTTCTTCCCGATGGCACATTTGGGGCCTGACGTGACGATTGCGCTACTGGTTTATCCCCGACAATGATTCCGGCGCATCACGACGACGC
Source organism: Haemaphysalis longicornis (assembly GCF_048455015.1). Lineage (NCBI taxonomy): Eukaryota > Metazoa > Arthropoda > Arachnida > Ixodida > Ixodidae > Haemaphysalis > Haemaphysalis longicornis. Next base: position 148,740,572 of record NW_027526460.1, on the reverse strand, counting down.
GCACGGCCCGAAGTCGTCCACGTGGTCCGCCTCAAGCCTTACTACGCAAGATGACAAACTTCTTTTCTTTGTTTCGACTGTCGTGTTGTTTTAGCATCGGGTCGATGCACTTTCAGAGCGGAGGTAATGCCGCGAGCCGTGTATTCTGTTTGTATACTTTTGTTTTGTTTTTTACCATCAGGCGGCGCCTCGCTGTGTTATCAGTGTTTCAAGCAAAGTGCATGTATCTCTTCCTTTCTTTGGAATGCCACACGGGCTATTTTATTTTGATAGGGAGAATGTTTGGCCCTGAAGCCAGTATAGCCTAGAATAATCTGCTTTTATATCCAGTGTTCTCAATGTAAGTCCACGTGTCGAGATTGATTGATTAATTGATTGATTGTACGATTCAACGCGCCGACGCAACGCAGGCGATGAGGCGCGCCGTAGTGGAGGGCTCCGGCCTAATTGTGACCACCTGGGGATCTTTAACGTGCGCTGAAATCTCGTACACACGGGCGTTTTTGCTTTTCGCCTCCATCAGAAAAGCGTCCACCGCGGCCAGGAATCGAACCCGCTACCTCGTGCTCAGCAGCGCAACGCCTTAGCCACTGAGCCACCGCAGCGGGTACGTGTCGAGAATAAAACGCGCGTAAAGATTAATACTCCCGGGGTAACCACCGCGGTATTCGATTCGCGGACACTCACCTGCGCCCGTCACCTGTGTCGACTGCCGCTTCGGCGCCTGTGTGTTCTTTGAATGGTTAGGGGAGCGCAAGTTCGCTCCGATAAACTGGCTTTTCATCCAAGACAGCTGCGTTGTCTTTGGCTACGTGACAATATATTGCTTCCAGCAATCTCAAACCGCCACATTTACTGAAAAAGACCGTCCAAAAGCTTCGGCGTCTGAAATCAAAAATTGGCTTCACTGCACGCCATGGGTGGCAGGGGTGCTAACATTCTTCTCTGTATACGACACACTGTTGCGGGTAAGTCATTTTTCCGCTATAGGTAACCTTTAACCGCGGAGCTGTTTAGGTTTGAGTTTTATTTGTGCCTGGCGTGGCTCAAAACTCGCCGCAGCAAAGTGGAGCGGAGGGGAAAAAAAAATAAAGCCGTTCCAGTCAAGGTTACAACTGGCGGAATTCAGAGAAAGTCATTCTCCATAATGGGCTGTAGCGCAGTTATCCACTCACTGCTACGACCTAATGCAGTGCAAATATTTCGCCTTCAAATTTCCCGCCTTCGCAGTGCTCGCCCGCCCCCTGCCTGAAACTGCGCCAGCGGGAGTTCTCTTCTTTTTGTGCTGGATTTCCCGCCCGCTTGGGCCGGCGTTGCAATGCCACTTTTTTTTCTCCTACTATCGTAAAAAAAAAACCCAGCGAGCGTTCCGAACTAAGTGAACGCGGGTGCTGCCGGCTAATTACATATATTTGCTACAAATGTACCTGAAATATTTATTTGCGCTGAACCGCGGGAAGATGTATGAAAAGCGCCAGTGTTTCACAAATTTCGAACGGTTATACGTTTATGACTATTTACATAATGACGTTTATGACTATTTACGTTTATGACTTGGTTTTCGAAGACCCAGGGTTACGCCGCGACGACGGTACGCCGGGCTCTACTTGGGTCCGGTATCTCGCGGCACCGCCGGATTTCGGCAGTGGTTTGACATCGACCATTACAGTGACCCCTTAAAGTGATCTGCACTTAGTACTTGGCTAAGAAGTGTGAGGGTAAGTGGCGGGGAGGCAAAGGGCCGATGAGCACGTGCGGGGAGGGCGCGCCTCAAGAAAAAGGGCCCGTCTCCCCGCGAGGGGCACTCGAGTAAATGCGTCGCATAGGGGGTGGGTGTATTGCGTTAACGTTTAGTGTTTGGGGAGCTGGTGGTAGTGAATGCGTTGTATCAGCAGTTTCTTGACGTAGTTTGAATGAGGCAAGGATATAAGGCGCGTTCGTAGCCTTTCATTCTGTGTCGGTTTTGTGGCGCAGTTGGTAGAGCACCATGTATCTTGCGTTCCGCCCGCAGGGTCGTGGGATCGAAACCAGGCGCCGGTAAGTATTATTTTTTTATATAGTGTAGGGGGAGGGGTGCGGACCTGTTGTTGAGAGCGAGGAGGGTAGCGTGATGCGTGAGAGGAGGAGTGGGGGAGAGGGGGCACCTGGAACGGCTGTTGCGGACGCCGAGGCCACTGATCTCCACTAGAGTTGCTGGATGGCACTTCGAGCTCTCCGGCGCGCGGTCGCCGGAAATTCGAGCGCTCGTCCCGGAAGTCGGGCAAATGGCCGTCGTTCCAGCATAGCGCATGCTACGTATGGGCTGGTTTCGCGCGCATTCCGCCAAAGATGCCTGCTTGTTGAGCCGTCAACTGCACAAGCAGACCAGAGAAGTCGCCTGGGAAGACGTTCCACTTGGAAGTATTACAATATTCTGTACGATGTGCTTGATACGCAGCGAAACGCAAATGTCAAATCAGTGTCGTTTTTAAGCTGTGGCTCTTGTTACGCAGATTCCCTAGCTCTAAGCCGGATTTATACCTGCGTTGGGTGGCAAACTTAAGAAGGGAAAATGGGCTCCATCCCCAGGCAGCAGGCTCTGCAGTGACCACTTTACTGACAACTATTTTGACAGAACGGGCGCACGTACTCGGCTACAGCCTGACGCCGTGCCCACGTTGTGTTCTTTCCCGAAGCATCTGGAAAAGGTATATTTTATTTATTTATTTATTTATTTATTTATTTATTTATTTATTTATTTATTTATTTATTTATTTATTTATTTATTTATTTATTTATTTATTTATTGAATACTGCCAGCCTGAGAGCCAGGCCTTGGGCAGGGTGGGATTACATGTTTACATTCACATGGACGCAATAGTAATTGGGTACATACGAATACAACAGAAAAAATAACACGACACACATTGACAAAATTCGTCAAAGAACAAAAGAAAACAAAAGAAAGCACAACAGAAAAAGCGCATACCTGCACAGAATTCTACGCGCATGACATTTAACGTGCGACATGGCTCGGCAGTTTGGTAAAGCGGCCCTGAAAAAAAAAGAATACTGTTCGGCCATCGCAGTTCGCTCGTTTGGCGTTCGTAAAACTTCCCTTGCTGTGAAACATGGTTAAGTAGCGCGCTAGTCCTGTGTGGTCTCTACTTTTGTCCCGTCCTTACCGCGCTACTTAACCATGTTTCACAGTTCGAACCAACTAGCCCACATTTACGCACTGACAAGTATTCTTCCCCCGCAGTTGATGCCACGTTTATTAGACGCTGAAATCGCCTGCATGGGCGCTACCTTCTTTCTTAGTATATTTGCAGAGTCGCTTTAAAAATGACGCCCTACAAATTAGCTCGGAGCACAATAAAATCTGCATGGAGCTGTGAAAAGCTGTGGTTGAGGAAGAATTGTTTTGCAAGCTTACTCTGAAAACCATGTACTGTAAGCAATGAGACGTAATTCGAAAAACATCTCCATTATGTTACAAAGCGCGAGGTCTTAAATATTAAGTACTCAATTTTTCGTTCAATTTTTGAAATGCTGCTATCTGCGCTGTGTATCTCAGTGGTGCTATGATAGCTGTCTAGCATGCTAGTGGTATAATTCCCAAACACGCATATGCTTGAATTCATACTGTAAAGGGTTCCGATGTACTGACCTGCAAAGGTAAAAGAGGAGCAAGCTGCGCACAGTCGTTTTCAGGTTTTTTTTTTTTTTTGTCGGCACGTAGCAAACCTCAAATCGGTTCTTCTGTTTCAGGCAGCTTCCTCCGTGTTGATATCGAACTCGCTTAGCTAGTTGATTTTCGGGTAATCGAAGTCCTTTCACGGCTGTTAATTTATTGTTTTCAACTAATACAAGTCCCTTCACGACTGTTAATTTATTGTAAGACGTGCATCTTAACACGAATCATAAAGTCCACTCACTAGCATAAATCCCGTTCGAGCTGCGTCGTCTCCTCTCTAACCAAGACCCAAGTGACATTTTCATTCTCCTTCGCAATTAAATTATGCTTCATATTAACGTCGCATGTTTCGGTATAGCATAAGTGGCGATCTGAACCCGATGTGTATAGCAAAAATGCAATAAAGTGAGAACAAAATGCCAAAATGCGCCAATGGGGACGCTTATCAGCGGTTGAGAAGCGTAGCAGACGCCCGACTTCCGGGACGAGCCCTTGAACTTCCGGTGGCCGTGCGCGCGCCTGGCCGCGACAGCGGCGAAGCGCCATCCAGCAGCTAAGTGGAGATCAGTGGCCGAGGCACGCCAACGCCGGGTGACATTGTGAGTTAAAGAAATGCTCTGCATCTAAAAATTGGCCGCGTATCTGCTTCTTTCGTTGCAAATGTCGTCAAAAGACGATAGTCTTTATCGACTTTTGCCAAGTAAATGCCTCCCTTCGCTTTCCCGCTCACCTCTCATGTTCTTCCTCATGCATCGCGCTCCTCCCAAGGTAAAGACGCCAAAGGTTTGCTTAAATCATTTTAAACTTCCAGCGTTCCTCTGCTCCAAACCGGGTGTCTCGATGCCAACGCTGCCGTAGACGCGCGTGAATCGAGGCACCCTACTTCAACGTTTATAGAACCGCGTTTCCCTACTCCACGTGCGTTGCGAGCAGAACGTGGAACCTATCTAGTGGAATCTTTCGTAACTGTTGCAGGTTGATTCCTTAAAATGCCGCAAGAAGCTATAGTGGCGCGAGTGACAGCAGGTGACGGCGAAGTGAATTTTTTTTCTAGAGTTGATGAAGTATTTAATTTCGCCGAAGTGAAGTATGTATGATTTTTTTTAAAGGAACACTGCAAACATCACTTCTGTATTAATTTGTTGTCTTATATTTGCGTAATGTCTTGTTGTTCTTCAACAATGTTGACAGGTATGAACATTACACCGGACTTAGACGGGTAGATTTAGCTGTGACTATAAGACTATTGCGCAGGCATTGTTTTACTTTGGCTGGGTGGCTGAATCGAGTCACAGACAGACAGACCGACAGACATACAGACAGAACAAAATTTCTGGGTTTAAGTAGCCCAAGAAAGACTATCGTCTGTAAAAAAATGGCTGAGGCTTAGCTCGGCTAACCTTGGTAATGCAAAGCAAAAGCGTGGCTTAATCTGTTTTAGTCGTGGTCTCGCTTAGTTAACCTTTGATTTACTGTATTGCCGACAACGTCTCATAGCCGTTCGGTTCCGTGCAATGCTCACAGAAGGAAGCGGGCGAACGCACGGTTTCCCGCAGCGGACGCGGCGGACGCGGCGTTCATTCACGGCGAACACACCGTCGCCGGATACGTTGCCCGAGACGACCAATATCCGCATGCATGGGAGGCTGCGGGGGTGGGCAGCGTCGGTCACAGTCAAAGAGGTTGTATAGAACTTCTGGAGTGGAGATGGTGCTCGAAAACTGACGCCGACGGCCGCCATCTTGCCGTGGGTACAAAACCCGTTCCGCGGTAGCAGACGCATTGCATTCGTCGCATAATGTACTTGTTTTTGCGGCGGTTTACGTTATATTTTTGCTTCCGTTCTTTTTTTGTTTTCTTTTGTTTTGTTTTGCAAGTTGATTCTCTTATGCGGCTACCTTAAATCGCACCGAGCTTTTCGTGCGCGCGTTCATTTCGCGGCATGTGGTTTCGGTTATGCTCCCCTCTCCGTGTTTCTAGTTAAAGGGGCCCTAAATAGGCTTCCGAATGTCGCCATTTCAATCGCGCAATCGCTAGAGTACCCCTTCACGACAACGTGTACCAAATATTACACCTCTGCGTAAAGCAGGGGCCGCACAAACACGAAAAAAAGATTTCACTTCCTCCCCTGGCTCACCAACCATACCTTGCCGCCACACTTGCGCGCTCTGACGCAGTTCTTTCAGGCTCTGACGCGCCTCTATGACGCACGAGACACTGCCCAGTGCGGCGCCGCGAACGCGAACCACAGCGACAGCGCTCACCGTGCAACCGGAATCTGGTGGGCGGAGCATGCGCGTCGAGTGCTAAAAAAAAAAAGCGCGCGCAGGGCTTGGCGCAGCCAATGACTGCACGTACATCAAGGAGGGTGATGGATTGCCCTGTTTCTCTCGGTGGTCTTGCGCCGGGTCGATGACGTCGCGGCTTCCACAGTGCTTCGGAGGAGTACTAGAGGAGGAGAGCCCCAGGCCTTATGGGTGGCCCCTTTTAATGAGCGATAACTCGGCTAATACTTAACGCATTTAAACAATTTTTGCGGGATGACGTTCCTTGGATAGTACTCCAGTGACTGCGCACGCAAAATCGTAACATTTGGCAGCCTATTTAGGGCCCCTTTAAGCGCTTCGCAAGTTGCCCGTGCGTGAGCCGGGTGCGTACACATCTGGTAATTATTTACATTCTTGGGCGCTAACAACTAAAATAAACAGTAGACACAATGACATTTTTTTTCTGCCCCGTGTGTCGTTCTTCCGAGTTCTCTCTTGCCAAAGAGCAGAACTCGTGTTCGTTCGATCCTCGTTCGCGGATGGATGCTCCAAAGGTGTAGAAAGCAGAAATGGTCTGCTCGTGCGTCGCGTTCGGCTGCGCTAATCGCGCGAAGAAGGCGTCGGGGATCACCTTTCATCTGTAAGTACTGAGGGTATCTGTTTGTTTTGGGTTTCGAGGGCATTACTAATATTATAACGTTATGAGTGCACATTTTCCCGCCATTTGTGCGTGATGTTAAGGGAAAATTTGCCGTAGCACCTGCCGTCCGCTTACTGAGCATACCGTACGCGCTTGTTTACGCAGATATGCGAATGTTTTCGCTCGTGGTTGTGGTGGTCCTGTAGTCGCTTGGCTGTGCGAAATCACATGTTTGTAAATATGTGGGGCGCACATTGTTTTTCCCCACTAATTTAAATGCAGAGTATTGATAAGGCAGTTACCGTCAACAATCAAGGCACTCTTGTTTAATATATTTCCTTTACATCCGGCCACACGTGAATACACTGACGTTTCTCGTTAGCGCTGTTTCATAGAAGTTTTTGATGCACCGCAATGCTCTTCCGCGTTCTTCGTCCACATGATTTTCTTATCAATAGCACGCTGCTCGCTTCCGAACTTGCGCGGTCAACGAGGTTGTGAATGTGATTGAGTAACCTCCTGCGAGTAGTTTTCTTATCAATAGCACGCTACTATCGTGCCAACGTGCGCGGTTAATGTAGTCGTGCATCCAATTAAGTTTGTTTGTTTGTTTGTTTGTCTTTATTCGCATCTTGCACAACGTACATGACTATCTGGATTTGAAAAATAAAGTCAATGCGAGTCCCATGCCTTCTGTAAAGTGCACGCGGAATAAAAAAACCTGCTTTAATGTGCATGCTTCAGTGTGTGCCAAATCCATTTCGCAAAATACGATTGAAAAGCTGGAAATAGACCCGCCGCGTTGGCTCAGTGGCTAATGCACTGTGCCGCTCATCCCTAGAACACGGGTTCGATTCCCTGCCGCGGCGGCCGCTTTTCTGGTGAAGGCGAAAAGCGAAAACTACTGTGTGAACGAGATTTCGGTGCACGTTAAAGATTCCCCAGGTGGTCAAAATTAATCCGGAGCCCTCCACTACGGCGCGCCTCATCGCCTGCCTTGCGTCAGCGCGTTAAACCCCACAATGAATCAATGAATCAACCAATCAATCAATCAATCAAAAGCTCGTGCTTAATTTGGTCTTCTTCGGCAAGGGCAAAACTGGGCATGTTGTTTAAACCAGAAAGCGTGCATTTGCACTACATATAAAGATTGCAATATCCTGATGGATATGATTCTTGCAGTACTGCTTAAAAACCATTCAAACCGCTACTGCGTTATTATGTATTAATCATTAATGAATAAGCATTCATTAATCCTAGCAACGCCGCTAAAAGAAACAAGCGTCAAATAATCGCGCTTTCGCGTGTCCCGCACTTCCAGCGTGAAATCACGGCTAATAGTAGCCTTATGACGCGGAATCTCTTGCCATGGCGCGCAACATGAGGTGATTCTAATGTTAATGGGGCGGTCTATAGCCTTAGCTATACCGAATAAACGTTTATTGAAATAAAATCAGGGGTGGTGCCTTTAGCATAGCGCTGCGCGTTTTCCCGCATCGACAGCTCTGTTGGCCACCGTAAGATATACACACGCGAACTCGCTGCTTGAACCATATCTTACGTCAAAACCTTACGCGTAAGGCAAAATTCAGTCTGCCCTCAAATAGCGTAATCGATAAACTCGCTTACCATGGTTTTCTCCCTTGTAAAGCCAAAAAAACGCGACCGCACTTCAGCGTCCCTGCCGGCGCAGCGCCTTTTCTACCCACGGCAATATGGCCGCTGACCGGTTCACCCGGCTTCACCTCCCCGCGTTGCCCGCTATGGGCGGCTTCCACTCCAGAAGTTTTATACAACCTCCTTGGTCACAGTGGCGGCGGCGAGCGCTGTTCGTTCTGTGCAGAACAACCGAAAACGTGGATTTGTGCGCAGCGCCCACAAAAGGCCCGGCGAATCGCGCGATGCGCTTACCGTGTACAGCAGGTAAAAGGCTTGTCTATAACAGCGTTCATACTCTTAGCCCTATTCTGCCCCGCCGGAGCGGGATTTGAATAAAACTACTGCGGAATTCTGAAGACTTAGCCCTTCGCTTTTGCCTCCGACATATTTGGAACGAGTATGTTTCGGCAGTTTTCGGATGTAGCTGGTTGAAGTTGAAATCGCTGTTATAGACAAGCGTTTTACCGGCTGTATACATGACACCATGCTCGCAACCACCCACGAGATTCCTTATTGCATATCCAGTGCCCTGAAAGTAGCACCCATACCTAAAAACATGAGCTCTACACTCCACTACGGCAGAATGTTGGACAGATGCCGTAATATCGAAAGAATATACGGGAATTCATCGTACACGTGGTACACAGATGCTGCCATTACGACAGTAGCGGTCCCAGAGATTGGTTTTAGGGGGGGCGATTTTTTTTTTTGGGGGGGGGGGGGGGGCGGGTTTTTTTTTTTTTTTTTGTGGGGCGAAGAAGAACCGCTCCTCTCCTTGCGCCAGTTCTGCGGAGGAGGTGATAACCATGCCGGCGTGTGCGTGTATGTTGTGTAACCCGCTTGCGCACAAATCACTTAGCGACACAGTGGTTTTTGGCTCCCCGTAGGCGGTGCTACGGCTGACTCGACCCCGCATTTCTGACGGTCGCAACATGTTTGCGACCTCACACAAGTGGGATTTAACCTCGCGCAAGTGGAATGCTTCGAAAAAAAAATAATAAGAAGAAGCTGAGGAACTTTTTTTTTGGGGGGGGGGGGGGGGGGCGATCGCCCCCTTCGCCCACCCCTTGGGACCGCCACTGCATTACGAGTACCGGTGGCGTAGCCGCCATCTGTGCACCCAACCCAATTCAGCAACGCACCATAACTGCTAGCGTGGGACATCATCACCTATTGAAGCAGAAGGAGCGGCAATCGCTCTAGCTATCATTTCACGTCAGCAGTGCACGAATGAACATTGTTTCTGACTCCCAAAACGCCTGCAGGCAGTGGGCGAGAGGGCGCATCGGCAAAACAGCCCACAGATTAGCAATCGGCTACAAATCAAATAATCCAATCAAAATCATATGGGCCCCTGGCCATTAAACTCTAGAGGGCAATCAACAGGCTCACGCCTGGGCTCGCGCCTCCCTTCCCCGAGCTGACAGCCCCCAAGCAGAGTTTCCTGCTCCTGTTATGCCCACATATTCCGAAATTCTAAGCTACTACAAAGCACCCGAATTAAATTCCCACATCCTCATCCCAAGTTGCAAAGACAGGATCAAAGAGCACTCCGCTCAATCCAAACGAACACCTTCCCTCACCTCTCCCGTCTACACAAACTGTACCAACCCAATACCCGAAGCTGTGCCCCAAGTGCAACCAAGTAGCCACCCTCTACCATACGGCAGCAGGGTGCCACAAAATTCAGAAACACCCTCTAACAGAGGAGCAGTGGAGTGAGGCACTGCCTGGCGCCGACTACGACGAGCAGTGCCGAACGATCGCCAGAGCAGCCACCGGCGCCCTGGAGACTGGAGTCCTGGACTAGAGGCACCCACCACGTCCAACTACCCAACACACATAATAAAGTTATTTCTCTCTCTCTCTCGAGGGGTGACTCGCTGTGGGTGTGTCTCCGGTCAAAAGGTCACCTTGCGCATCCTCCGCGAAAGAGCTGGAAATTGCTTGGTATAGCTGCAATAAAGAGCTGGATATAGCTTGATATTGCTATATAGAGCTGGAACCTGCTTGGTGATTTTACATCAGGAAGTGGAGAGACCGATATCCTGTGTTTAGACATTACCCACATCATCTTTCTGTACAGTTGTATGGCCCGGTGGCATAAACTGTTGCCTTAGTGTTCTACTTGAACTATGGCAGCGTTTGTATTCATTTTAGAGTATCTTGCGGAAAACTTTTCGCATTTTTTGCAAGAAAGATTTAAAGCATCTCGGTCCACGTAATTGCACAACGAAGGCTACCACTATTTTCACATGATAATTACCCGTTGTTTGACCAGTTGTTGAATGTCCGTTGTGCTACATAAGGGAAGGGGCCTCGTCACGCGGCTCGATCGGGCTCGATCAAATGGGCTCAAACGCTTATTGCCCCGTTTACCTCGGCAGAATATTGAATATTACACTTTTTTGCACTTTGTAGTTTTACTCTGCCAAAACAAAAAACAAACAATGTAAGCAGTCCATAATTTGGAACTCGGGGATTCCTTGTTTACACATGTACACAGGGAACATTTTTACGATCGCGGGGTACAAGAAACAGATTCGGAATGGAAGTGGCGCTGAAGCGTTCGACATTCCATCAGTTTCTCCAGTTTCTTATTATCCTGCATTTTAAGAAGTTGCTTCTCATGCCGAATAAACATTTAAACAGCACATGAGAGCACCATATACGTATACGTATTACGCAGGTTGGTACCTCCAACTGCGATTTGCATACATTTTAAGATCCCTAGTGCCGCCCTCCCCGGTAAAAAAATTTATGGGTTCAATGAAGGAAAACTTTAAAAATTATCTTCAATAAATAGCTATATAGAAGTGGTTGCAGACAATTCATCGAACGCCGTTACATCGAACGCCATTTGGTAAAAGGACGTTTGATCGAGAACATTTCATAGAATTTGGTGGTACACAATACAGCAAATCCTTTAGGGCGCACGGACAGCAATAATTGGGATTGTTATTTTTTGCCCGCTTCTATCTTCGTGCTGATCGTTTTGGTATAACCATTTTCTTGCGTAAGAAACTGTTGATTTATTTTATTGAAGCATGGGACCAAGCACTTTGGCATGTAGCTAAGCTTTTACTAGTTCGCTAGATACTGGCATCTACATAAGTGTCTCAGCCTAGCAAGCGACACCAATGTTTCGGCCTCGGTCCGACAACTCTGTCGTTTGACCATCCTGCCACACCATAGAATTCGGATGAACGTCAATAGACTAGAGTTACTGCGGGTATTGCTAAAATCTTGCTTCGTGGCATGCGTTTGACGAGCTAAAAAAGGAGTTTCCGCCAGCCGTCTCGGAGCTGGTATGTTGGTTCAAAAAATTTACGTCCTGGGAAAGCCAGGCCAGTTGGCCTAGCTGCCCGGTATACTAGCAATCTGCGCGCCACCTCGGTTTCCGCCTGCCTTATGGTCCGTTCAGCACTTAGCGGAACAAGGATAACGATCAGAAAAAAAAATATTTCTAGAAAGTTTGCACTGCAAGTTTTCGAAGGTTTTTCGAAATTTGGCATCCCGGAGTTGGGCGGTTCCTCAGAAGCCTGCAGCAGCAACAAAAAGCTACAGACGAGCGGCTGAAAGCAGTTTTGCGTAGCCAGCAGCCGCCTAAGCAGAGGAAGGCTGTGGTAGCCCAGAAAGAGCCCCCGAGCGCATCTCGAACCAGTGGAGAGGCATGCCAATGATCATGAAATGCTGATCAATAATAATAGTTACTCCATTTTCGCACATTCTTATGTCATTGTACATAGCAGTTACATACACAGCTGATATCGTCCTTGCAAAATAATTTTTTGATCCATTCGCTAGTAGGTCTCTCGGCCGGCATATATTTGTAGGCTTTCATATCAGTTTAGCATGGGAAACGCGACCAGACTTCGTCGTGAGGCCTAAAAAAATTACACCAATCTGCGCTTGATCGTTAATGCCACTGGCGCGGTCATGCCCTAGCTCCCCGACGCTACTCTCGTCGGGAACTCGGCAGCTGGCTTTTATCAATGCTTGTTCAAGAGCATTTCTTAGTGAATTCGGAAAACATTTCCGCGCACTGACCGAATGGCCACGAAAACATTCGAGTATTTGCGTGCGAGACTGCGTATAAACGCTGTCAATAGATGACGTATTCGTCTAGTATTCATCCGGGAATGTTTGGAACATTCCACAGACCAGCGTTCGGAAGGTTTATATATTCAGTGGTCGTGCATTGCACTAGTCTGTGTGCAGTGCAGCGACCATGTTATTATGGTATAGCGTACACCGCCCTATTGTGCGGAATAACTGTCTTCAGCATGATTCACAACAAGCTTTCCTCATATCGGGCCCGAACACACCGATTAGTGGGGAGGGAAAAGATTCTGCAGTGTCAGAGCGCACGTCGTCACTTTTTCCCGTAGCCAGGAGTAAACATGTACAGTGAAGAAAAAAAAAAAGGAAACCTAGCGGATAGTACAGGCCGCTTTACTCCGGGTGTCTCGCGGAATCGAAACGGTGGCCCAAAAGACTGGGACCGACAATTTGCGGCTTATTCCGTCGAACCCGCCTTTCAATCCCCAGAAATTACCCGCCAAAGGGGAAGCTTCACCGGCTAAGTTCACCGCCGCATTCAGGGCGGGCGGGAGAGCTCAGCTGCCGAAGAGGCCATTCAACTTTCTCCCCTTACCGCCAAGACAGCGCCGGTGGTCTCAGCGCGGGATCGGCTTGCCGCAGTGGTTGCAACGACCCCAGAAACACCGGGTCCCGCAGGACTTGAAGGTTCAACCGGAGCTGAAACAGAATCGGTAGGGGACATCGGCAATTGCCGAGGGGACGCCTACGCACCGGCACTCAACGAGCCCGGAACCAGCGGGGTTCTACAGAAGCGCGTAGCGGAAACCCATTCATGGCAAAAAAGAAGGAAAAAACGGATTAGAAGGAAAGCAAGCGCCTCGTTCAGGAAAAAAATGCGTAAGCGGACGGGGGCTGTTCGTAGTTGTGCGCAGGCGCCGGCCTCCCACTGCGCTTAATAGCTGAGGGTCGTGTGGACTGTGAGATATGCCGGTGGAGGGATGAAAGCACGTTGGGATACGCACGGTTTCTGCGGGGTGTCGGTAGAGTGGGCTCGAAGGGATAGATCAGTTGGGATTGAGTAAGCCAGAACTGCCCGTACAAGGACGAACCAGCCGCCATATATCGCTTGCTATCTGTGAGTCAAAGCAACTTCCCGCCTTAATGCGCTTCACCTGGAAGAGGCGCAACTGCCCAAAAGACTCGGCGCGTTAAAACCCCGCTTTAGAATCCCCTGTAATTGCACATGCTTGCAATGAAGCGCGCCGAATAGCGCATTATCCATGCGCATTGCGAACAAGCTGTGTTGCTACCCACGCTAAAACTACTGTGTTTGGTTATACAGTTAAACCTGGACGTAACGAACCTTCATGTAACAAATTTCTGGATCTAACGAAGTTTTTCTGTTCCCCATTGCCACCCCAATGAAGTCCATGTGTTTGCGACCTCTATAACGAAGACGATGCGGCGGGTAACCTTGATTAACGAATTCGCTACGCTGCTGAGTCACTGTATTTTTGCAGTTTTTCTGCAAAATCGGCTGGATTAATGCACAAATTAAGTGAATTTCGCCAGCACCGCAGCCTACCCTGCGTTCCCACGTGTAAGTGTGGTGTCGGTTAGGTGCTATGCCTTTCTGGCGGCGTGTAGTCACGCGTCTCCACTCCTATCTTTGGTGTCGGTTCGTCGGTGATGAGTTATGCTGCCAGAAAAAGAGAAGTTTCGTCTTTTCAAGACAAGCTCTCACATTTAAATGCCGTCTGCGAGGGCGCGAACGAAGAACGTCACCGTCCGGTACAGTATCCCAGCTGGCACCCTCTAAATGATTTTGAGCACGGAAAAGAGCATCAACATCGCGAAAAAGCGCCTTTTCAGCAAAGTTTGGTTCCTCAAAAGCTCAAAGACACTGAAAAGTATCAAAAGGAATAAGCGATACCTAAGTTATGTTTGTGAATACGGGGGTAAGTGACGTTGTGTCTTTGGGATGCCGTATAATGACTAAGCTCGCGGGAAAGCAGGAGACGCAAATCATGCAGTCGAAAACTGTAAAATAAATACTTTAAAAGGGAGTTCACCCCCACTGAAGTCTGGCATTTTGGTTTCTTTTCTGCATCATTCACGCGAGCCCTAAATCGGAACCACCCCCCGTAACGAATACCTGAATGTAACGAAAAATGGGAATTTTTGTCAAGTTCGTTATAACCAGGCTTAACTGTACATCACTGAACCTCGAACCACTGCGGACATTTCTCTGAATTTCCCTTTTGTCTCTTCTGTGGTAGACTCTGAAACGTCTATCTCAGCGGAAGCCGTAACGCGTATACGGCAAGCAGATAAGCGACAGCACACATTCGCAGGTGAAGCTGATCCCGCATTACAGAAATGCAGGTGCATTGCAAAGTTTGTTTTATAAGGAGTACAACACATCACAAATGCAGTGGAAAAGATTCTATCAAAAAGTGATTAATTGTAGGGTTTAACGCGGCGACGCAATGCAGGCAATGAGGCACGCCGTAGTGTGGGGCTCCGCCTGGGGATTTCCATTAAAATTCTTGCACTACAGTGCCCGCCCATTGAAAAGACATCCCAAAAAAAATTCTAGAGGAAGCAAGAATGAAGTGTCGTGTGACATGTGTACGCCGGAGATACGGTATCAAAAGCTTCGGCATGAAAAAAATTTGAAGACGGGGAGAACGTGATATCAGGGGATTAACACGTGATAGTTACTCCCCCGTTCGCCAACGGGTGGTAACTGTTCGTCCCCTAGCATTTGCTCTCGTAGGGGACTAACGGTTGCGCCAACGCAGTTAGTTCCCCAAAGGAACAATGGCATTCCCCCATTGTTCTCTTTCGGCTAAGAGTGTATGACGCTTCTGCGGAGCCCTGGATGCTTTCTTTACGGCACACGGCTGCGCCCACGCACACTCGCGTAAGTTCTTCCATTGTCTTACAAGATTTGGGAGAGTTCACTGACCAGCTCCGACCGCAATTATCTGCTAGCGCCCGCTTGCATTGAAGGCTATTGAAGGTGGGAGAACTCAAGGCGTCTTGGCGCTGAAGACTCATTCCTATGGTTCTGAGCAATTTATTATCTTTCTCAAAGAAATGCGGTGTGATAGCAAGTCTCTGCCATATTGCTGTTGGGAAGTCGACCTTCTCAGCAATCAGGGCTCGGTATAGCGCTACAAAACAAGAAGGGCGTTAGCCAAGCTCAGTACGCTTAAAATAGCATCAAACATACAACGACAAATATTAGCTAGTAATTTTGAATGAGAGGTGAAAAAAAGTATGGAGTCCAATATTACACTAAAGTATGCCGTCACTGTAACTTTCTTCACATTTCTAGAATGAATGAAGTAGCGAACATCAATGGAGAAGCTGTGCGAGTTTAGACTATAACTGAAGTCTCCGAAGTTGAGGCTAACCCGCGAAAATTGTTCCACGAAAATTGGCATCTGCATTTATTTGTAATCCACAGGGATTTTCGGAAGACAGAACTGAGCGGTTAAATTTTATATCGTTGCGCAACAAATGTGGCATGGAGTCTTGCATCGTGCGTTGCATTTCGCTACAAACTGAACAGAAAAGTGTAGAGTATTGAGCATTGCGGCACCCCAGAAGACGCGTCAAAAAATCGGTGCTGGAAGCCGCCATATGAGCACAATTAGTTCTGCTTCATAACGTGGGCAGATAAGCATACGTGCAACATGTACGACAGGTAATACGCAAGCAGCTTCCGTAACAACGTGTCACGACATACTGTGTCAAACACCTTCAAATTCCATCACTTTCCGTCCACGTGCTGACGTTCAACGGTGGCCAACGTCTTGTTGGAAACATCCTATATTGAATCCCACAAAACCCGCTTGCTAGAATCTATGCTGGCTTATGTAGATTGCCTGTCCAAGCTCTGTAATCATGAAAAAAAAAACTGCTTATAATACCTTTAAAAAAGTGGTGACCAACGAAGTGCGTCTGTAGTTTCTAAGGGCACTCGTGTTGCCAGACCTGAAAATAAAAAAAAAACGCCACTTTTCCCAAAAGCCGGAAATTTTAGCTCTGCAAGGGAGAGGCAATGTGGCATAAGAAGGAACAGGGGTGTGAATGAATGTCAACGAACATTGGCACATAGCACAATAAGGGATTTTATTATGACTCGACGACTTTCTACGAGGAAGCTCTCGCAAAGCGGTCGTGATGTCGTCGATACAGACATCTCTTGGTAGCAGCCACTGTTGCAGCGCTGTTGCAGACAAAGATCGTCTGCAGCGCTGTTGCAGACAAAGATCGTCCAGATCCACGGTGCTCATTTTGCGAAAGCACGTGTGTTTTCACACAGCACACTGTTCGCGAATTCACCTCTTGGGCAACGGCTGCTTGGAACACTTTTAAGGGGCCGCAATTGCGAGAAATGGATCCAGGCAGTTTCGATACACTTAGGCCATGTGTGGGCTACTTAGCATAATGGTCATGTCTTCGGGCTCGATTACAGAGTGGTTCGTGTTAATATGAAGGTCTTCCGCTATAACCAGAAAATGTACTGGCCGTTAGTTAAGAGAATACTCTTCCAGATATAAAGCAACGAGCTCTGTCAGTATTACAATTTTTGTAAGACGAACTCGTCGAAGCAGCACCGGTGCGAAAAAGATTGCATATTTTTATTCGGCAAGTGAGAAAAGTTCTCGAGTGGTATCTTAATACCATTTTGCGGGTGACAAGGCCACTAGTGAACCCGGCATTTCCGAGATGGTGCGTGATCCTCAACTCATCAACTTCGGCTGTGCCACCCAAAACACACGGCCGCGCAGAGAAAAATGGGCACTGTGGTTTGTTCTTCCCTCGCTCAGGCGGTTTTCTTAACCTATTAAATCGCAAAGTCTATTTTTTCGTAGGCGGTCTTGTAGTCAGCGGCTACACACTCGCACTTTAAATCAGTATTATTCATTTCTTAAGTTTTAGTTCAAACCACATTATACACAAAGTATGAAAGGTTGCTTGTTCTACCTCTCATCTTTTATTAAAGCAGCAGTAGCTTCAGTCTTTTTCGTCTTCTTCTTTGCAGATCACTGGAACTTGAGGGGTTGCTTGGTGATAAAGTAAATTGTATACCGGGAATATAAGCTGGTAGTGCCGAAATCTAAGTTCTTTTTGAATCATGTCAAATATATCTGCTTCTTCAACCTCGTCGCCAACCATGGTCATGAAAAGGCCGGCTAACGCCCACAAGCTTCTTGCGGAACACCAATGGTGCGTTCGGTCGGAAAGTTACGATGACGGCTGCTCTTTTCCCCCATTGTACAGGAGCTGAGCTGAATTTAGCCACAAGCCGGTTCCTTCACTGGCAGGCTGTTTCGTCGATCCAAAAGCAGCGCTGCTTTTCCGGCTTTTAGCCGGGCCCTTTCCCCGCCAAACTTTTGTCCGCCCACGGCGTCAACCAATAGTGCGCCCCGACGAGGCCCGGTTCCACGTCAACACAAAGAACCGCATCCCGCGCTGCATCGCAGTAGCGACTTCAAAGGCCACCTTTCATGCAAGCGACTTTTCCCCGCTCTTCTGCCCTTTCCCTTCGCGGCAGTGCTGCGTGAGCACGGCGGCGCTGGTTTCCACTGCGTCTTTCCTCTCGTACCTTTTTCCTTTACTTTCCACTCTGTGCCTCCGCTATGTGCACAAACACGACGTTTCGGCAACGCTGTCAAATTAGAGGCAGAGCAGCCTCGTTCCTCTTTTCGTGCTCTGCTGTTCGGCTTTGTCGCCTGCGCAGAGCTGCAGCCAACGAATAGAGCGTACGCCAAGCAGCCGTTTAGGGCCTCTCCTGCCTTTGTTCCTGCCCCGTTCCCGGACCCCTCCCCGGATAATACCTCTCTGCCACGGCCGCGATACCCGGCTGGGGGAGGGAGAGCCCCTCTATTTAAATGCAGGGCGCGACTCGGGACGTTTTGAAGTCGCTATCACCCCTGCTTCTCGGCACCCCTGCAGCTCGCAGGCGCGTCACAATTGGTCGCAGATGGTGATGACGGCGTGGGGTGTGGATTAGCGAACGATGTTAGAGATGCCGCGCGTCCGAGTGGGGCTCTACAAAAGGGGGGATGTCAACGCGGCGAACCGTGTCTATCGGTTCAGAGGAGAGCAGCTTTGTCGGACATAACTGGAACGCTTTCCTGGCGCTGAAGCCCGACGGAGGAACGAAGATTGCTGGCTTGTAGGCAGCTACAAAGCGCGCACTTCGGCGGTTGTTGCCGCATTGTAGCACTGCTGACCGCACCGACCGCCTAAAGTTGGCCCTGTTCCGTTCCTATCTTAACGATTCGCTTATGCAGAGTTAAGCCCGTTCGACACGGTGCGAATTTACATGCAAATTCGCTGCGGCGGTGGCAATATGATCGCTTTCCCGCACGAGCGACGCCGCCGCCTGGAACTGGCAGGTAAATTCGAACCATATAGAATGGCGCTTAACACCGCCCAAGCGCTTGGTCAAGATAGAAACGAAATAGGGCCAAAAAGCCAGCCAAGAGCTTCCGTAGAACTAGAACTTCCAGAAAAGATACCACAACGCATTATGCTGCTACAAGGCGATGGCTGTGCAGTACCTATATAATGCAACAATTGCTAATGGTATTCTCGCACTACTAATCGTAACTTCATATACTCTCGGTATACTCAATCACCCGGTCCCATTACTAACCTTAAAGGCGTATGGCATCCAGAGTACAGTTGAAAGCAAAAGTTCTTAATAGCTCACCTAGGATTCCATACGCTAGTGAGTTCTATCCCCATCTGATAAGTATATTAAAACCAAAGGAGGTACACTTCTCAACGTGCTCAATACACAGCCTGATTTTGCGTCCAACCGGTTCATAAATGATCGCCCCGTCTTTCCACAATTTGAAGCAACCGCGGATATATACTAACTAAACGAGTATTGACACCAGTTTTCGGCGTTGACATTATTCCACACTTCGCTTCCTTTACTCAACAGAATACCCTGGCTGAAATATGAGCGGCCTGCGACGCGAAGAACATACTTTAATTGGATCTCATTTATCGCGCCGACGGAGCAGCTCGCGGAGCGGCGCTCAGTAAATGGACATCAGCCTGACATCATCCAGTGATAGCCAAAAGAAGCGACGCGACAGCGCTGTCAACAACTCGTGACGTCACTTCCCGCGCGCGGCCCGGCGAGTGGCGAGCGGGCGCCGGCGCATTCACAAACGGGTGCACGAAGCCAGAGCCACAGGCATAACCGCTGCCCAGAAAGGCAGTGTTGGCAAAAATAAACTTCCACACACGGGAAAGGAAGCGGTAATATAGCCCGCAATCGCAATAGAAGTCGCCATCAGGACTTTTATTGGAAGCGGTCATCGAATTTCCGCCGCAATGGTAGGCCTAGCACCTTCAGGCAACTAAGCCGTTCAGCTCCGGAGGCGGCGTGGTCGAAACAACGTCCGCACAAAGCGGTTAGGTCATCCCGGGATTACATGCGGCTTTCGGGGTGAGAGCGCGGGACTTTGAAACAAGCAATTTTCAGGCCATTCAATGTAATTAATTATCGTGCGCTGAAGTATTTAAAGTACTGTTTCAGTATCACCAGACCATTAAGCATCGATAAAAGCAATGAAAGTGGAACATGAAAAATTCGTGTCAGTACTCCTTTAAAAGCATACTTCACGTGCAGGCCATTCGCAATCCAGAGTTTTCGCTAGCTGCCTGGCGGCTGTTGCGAGTACCTTAACAATCTGGCCCGGTTGCTTTTCTCACCTGTACACAAAAACAGAGTGATATACGAGCACTAACGGTCAAGAATAACAAGACGAACGCTGACAAACAACTGAATAAATTTATTGTGGCGCTCAAATCAATACTCTTTTTTTTTCATATACAAACAGAACAAAAAACACAGGAACCTTGACACTAGCTTGAAAATTGGGCGCAATTACACTGCGTAGTCGCTATACACTCTCACATATTGCGCCCTCCTTCACTCTTTTAAATTCATGATCTCCTTCTCTGTTAAGGCCCTAACGCACTTATCGTTCTTCACAGGTTACAGCAATCTGAAACGCTTCATAGATTTCCCGCGTGCTGGAATTGCTGTAATCGTCAAGATGACGCCGATTCCGAGACCGGAGGTGAACATCCGCATGATGCGCATGCAATGAACCACAAGACTGCTTCCCGTGAGCGTCTGGAGTGTGTTTGCGTGCCCTCGCAGCCGGTCGTTCACGCACCTTGCCATTTCCCTAATATATATACGAGCTGCTACATGAAAGTGCATTATCATACACAACTGCGGTGTTGCGCTCCGTAGTGTCTTTGTGGTGTGCTACGTTTCACTTGTTTTTTTTCTCCTTTTGACTGTTCGACACAATCTGTTTTACTTGCTTCTTGCCGAAAATGCAACTCGGACGCTGGCCCTGTTGCCCTTTTTTTATCCTGTTGGTGCGCCAATTTTGCGGCGCCAATAACCAAACAGCAAAGCTAAGCCCTCCTTATACAAGGCATTAGGGAGCTTTTAACCAGAGACGCAAAAATAAACTATCATCACACATGTACTAGTCGTAATTTTTCTTAGCTTTCGCGATCGCTCGCTCAACTATTGGTTAATTCGGCAGCTCTTATAATGCACCGGGCACAACTATGTAATCATGGGTGATGCACGTTGCGTCAACCAATCGGAAATTGTATAATTGTTTTTCTCGCAGAATAGCACAACAGGTCCCTTACGATTCGTATTGGGAAAGCGACCCAAGTTGGAACTACCGTCCTCTGCCAGTGGCTGTTCAGATAACTGATCGTGGCACTCCTAGGCGAGCGGAAGGCTAACCAGGTATAAATACACTGCTTTTATGCAGAAATGCATTATAGTCGGGGGTTGTCGTGCGTCCCTTGGCCGGCATGCGCAGCGCGTCTGATGATGATTGTGGCATGATGCCCCTAGGGATTGGCCAACCAAACAATCCATCACGAGATAGCATCGCGTTCAACCACCATCGTCATCTTCCCGTAGGGGAACCGCTGAAGAAGAAGAAGGAGAAGAAGACAAAGCTGCGAAGGGGAGGGCTGCGTGAGTTTTGGCTACCGTTATCCTCCTCGGCCGGCGCATCTTCCCGATCTGAACCCGGTCGAAGAGCGGCTCATCGCGCCTCGACTCCCCTTCATGAGCATCAGGCGGCTGACTCGAGGCAACGGGCAGTTTGGAATCAAGGGACAGGCGGTGAGCGTGCCCATCGACGTATCGAAGGTTGTGCGGTGCCTTCCTCGCATGGTACCCGAGGACGTTGCGTTCGACGTTCGCATTTCTGCATCCTCACAATCCCCCTCGGGGAGGTGCGGGGGAATTTTTTTTTTTTTTGTTAACAGCCCGAACGGTTCAAGCGTTCTGCCTCGATGCAGCATGCATATGGCTTTCACAAAGAAGTTTCAGTGGAGTTCCTTGGGCAATTGCAATAAATAAAGCTACCGTCCGCGTTTTGGAAATAAATGCGCACAGGATGCCACCGTCCTACCTGTTCTGCACGTGCAGCTCAAGCTGGATAGCGCGTGCAAACGCGCACCGTTGGGTGGGGTAGGTCTCAATGGGGAGGCGCCTAAGCTGGGAGGCGTGACTGATCCAACAGTTAGACTGTCACCGTTCACCGTCTAGACGTCGTGTGCACCTCAGACATGATCTCGCTTGCCTGTGTCCCGAAAGGGCAATGACCCCGGAAACTCTGAGTTGGCCAGGGCTCTTTCAAAGGGCGAATGCGATGGGAACGTGCCCGTGAATAATCGCTAAGGACTGCGGGGTCACGCGTGTTTAGAAAGTCAAAGTCCCGAACACCAGGGGCTACTTGAGGGAAAGTAAGGGGCGCCGGCTCTCGCATGCCGCACAGGGACCACCCAAAAGTGCAGGGAACGAACACAAACTCGCTTGGAATGTAAATGTTAACACAAAAATTTCGAAACCGTCCACAGGTTTGAAGACTACGATTATCGTTGAAGAGTTACTGTACTTTGCAGCCCATTGTGATGAAAAAAAAAAAAAACAGCACGTGCGTAGGCACCGAGATGCAAGATAGGCTTCACACGCGCGTGGCATTCGCGTGCCTGCGTTTCCGCATTGCTACGTTCTCAGCCACAACACCCCGCGGCGCACGTCTGCTTCCTGTTTGCTGCAGCTGCGCTCAGAACTTTGGTGCAGTGTTCTTTACGGGGGTTTCTAAGACCATGCACTCTAAAAAAAAATGGTATGGAGATTTCTCCTTAAGGGGACTAACGAATATGTATACCATATGTTTGTTCCCGAGAGGAGTAACGTTGCTCCTTCACGCAGGGGAGTAACGTTGCGCCTTTCCTGCAAATAGGATGAACGTCGCTATAGGAGAAACAGTTGCTCCCCAAACCAACGTTGCGGGCATGGTCACGGCGGATGAGTATATAGGGATTTTATTTTAAGATGCCCTAACCAGCGTGCTTATACATTTTCCGTGTATAGTGACCGTTCGGCTCCGTGCTCATTTTACGAATAGCGTGAACAAGAAAATGACGGCACGAATACGGCGGCCACCGTTATTATACGACTCCCGACAACATTTTGTTTAGCCGGCCATCTGAGCGAGGCGGAAGGGTTCAACTGATTTAACCCAAACGAATGGCAACGAGCAAAACTGGCTGATAAAAGATACGGGCTTTATTGAAGAGTTGTATATATTGTTACGTGGCGGCAGGACAAGTACAATGAAGGATAATGAACTATTTACACAATTTACAATCCGCCACGGCAGAGTCCGCTCTGTCTGCACGCCCGGTTTCTCCTCTTCGTCTTCGACGCCGGGCTATGGCACCGGTCCCGTGCCACTACCCTCCTCCTCCGCCGCGACGCCCTCCCGCCCCCCCCCCCCCCCCCCCCCCCGGGCGGAGACGACCGTCCCGGTCGTGCCCACAGTGTTATGCGTCGAAGGCCATGTCGTTGATTCCCTTCGCCTGTGGAAGTATTGGATCAGCAGCTTGGCCTTGTCATAGCAGCGCTCGGGTGCAAACAGCAGTGGTTCACGCAGCTGCTGATGGATGGGTTGGACGCCATTGCAGAATACGGGTGCTGTACGGTTGGAGGCATGGAGGAAGAAAAAGTTAGGAGACGGCGCTACCGGAGAAACATGAAGCCTATACATAAAAAGTAAAATCGAAGTCGGCCCAGGCGTCACTGCACCGCGTGACCCCACCCCGCCGCCGCCGCGAGCTCTTCAATTTCGTCTGCTCGAAACTACTCTGCTGCCCGTTGTCGCGCCCTATATGTTGATTTTTTTCCCACGGCTTTTGTCTTTCGCACATACGCGGCACTCCCGCCCGCACGCGGGCATGAGATCACCGAACTGACAAATGCAGGAAGGACGGGGAAAAGCTACCGCCAACCAAACACAAGAGATGCGCCGGAGTCCGAGACCGCCGCCGGCCCAGCCGACAATGGAGGTCACGTGCTGGGCCAACTTCGACGGCTTGAGAAAGAGAAACAGCGGAGGGAGCGGCTTCAATGAAGCTGGGCTTGCGAAGGCTAGCTGCGTGACGTCATGCCGTCTCCTAACTTTTTCTTCCTCCATGGTTGGAGGTGCGTGTGCGACGTTCAGCTTTGTTATTGGGGCCTCTCAATCGGGCAGCTCCAGGGAGCTCCTGGTCCACAAGCTGTTACACCAGTGTCTCCGCTTCTTCGCGGCAAAGCTCCTGCCTTCGCGCAGAATCCGTCAGAAGAAATGAGCTGCGAGATCGATGATGTCGACGCGCAGCCGAAAAGTTTTGACGTAGATAGCTGCAGTGAGGATGAGATGCGATGAGTATAAACAGTCAGTCCGTGCCGCCACTGATGGCGATGATGTCCGTGATGATGCCTGGCCCCACAACAGCGATGTCTTGAAGGCAGAAATAAACCGTCTGAGGAACTCAAACCACGTCGGACGAGAGGGCTGCACACAGAACACAAATAAGCCGTAATGGGAGTAAATGGCTTGTTGGATAACTTCAACCCCAGTGGGAGTTTCCAAAACTCCTTCGAATGGGAGTTTTGCAAAACTCCCATTATTTTCGCAGTTTATTCAGTACTATATGGGAGTTTTGTTCTACTGCCACTAGAATGGGAATTTTCAGGGGAATCATTGGCAGTATATTATTGCCCCCCAGTGGAAGTTTCCACGCAGCACGTTGGAAGTATTTTTGGCTTGTTTTCGGAGTTTTATGCAGGTGCATTAGGTGTAATTTAGTCTACCTTTAAGTGTTTTCGAGAAGTACATTAGGAGTATTCGGAACTGCATTTTAGGAGGTTTTAGGAGGTGCACTGGGAGTAGTTTTGCCATTAATTAGGGCAGATATTCGGAATGAAATAAGCAGTTTGAATCTTATGCATAATTTATTCAACGATTGACACATACAAATATAAATATCGGATCCTGTACCTCAAACAATAAAATAAAAAGATGAAATAAAAATAAAATATTGAAATGAAACTGCGAAGCGAACACAAACTCAAACGGAACACTAAAGTGCAAACCCATAAAAAAGGGTAGAAAGAGTAAATGAAAAGGTTCTAAATGTTGAAATACACAAATTGTTAGAAAATTTTGAAAGGCAACATATTATCACAAAAAATTCACAGTTCGCAGAAAGTATTAAAGAAGGTTGAAGCTCATGATAGAACTGTGAAACTCACAAACCCATATATGGAGCTATAAAAAAAGTACAGCTGAAAAGAATAAAAAAGATTACACGTAAACACAAGGTATGCAAAAATCGGACTACATATCACAAAAAGTATTAAAATAGTTCAAAAATTTTAAAAAGACAAAAATTAAACATATCACAGAAAAGAAAACATCAAAAAAAGGTAGAGAGTCTAAGAAAATTAGAAAGATTACAAATCAGCACAGCATAAAAAACGCAATTGATTGATTTGATTGATTGGAGGGTTTAACGCCCCGACGCAACGCCGGCGATGAGGCGCGCCGTAGTGGAGGGCTCCTGATTAATTTTGACCACCTGGACATCTTTAACATGCGCCGAAATCTTGTTCACACGGGCGTTTTTGCTTTTTGCCTCCATCAGAAAAACAGCTGCCGCGGCCGGGAATCGAACCCACGACCCCGTGCTCAGCAGCACGCCTTAGCCAATGAGCCACCGCAGCGGGTAAAACACAATTGAACAAATTACACAATCCACCCGCAGCGGTGGCTCAGTGGCTAAGGCGTTGCGCTTCCGAGCACGAGGTCGCGGGTTCGATTTCCGGCTGCGGCGGCCGCTTTTCTGATGGAGGCGAAAAGCAAAAACGCAGGTGTGTACGAGATTTCGGCGCACGTTAAAGATCCCCAGGTGGTCAAAATTAATCCGGAGCCCTCCACTACAGCGCGCCTCATCGCCTGCGTTGCGTCGGCGCGTTAAACCCTACAGTCATCAGATTACACAATCCCGACATATCACACAATGTATTGCACATGAAAAACCCGTAAAAAATATCAAATAAAAGTGCAAAATCACAGACAAACATCACAGCAATTCAATTGTATAACAAAAAGTGAAAACTAGTTGATAAAATACATCACAAACATACAATGGTATACAATATAACACAACAAATATACAAAAATTTAAGACAACACAACAAGTATCACAAAAAGTGGAGGGAAACACAGGAAGCTGCACAAATAGCAAAAAAAAAAAGGTTTGAAGGAAGGTGGGAGATTGCTTTCAAAAATGTTTCAGTGACACTCCTTACTCATCGTCGGCGCCAGGCGGTGCCGCAGTACCCCTAAAAAAGTTAATTAGGTCAAGAGATTTCACTCGCGGCTTTGGTTTTGAAAGTCGCAGAAAGTCATGCTCCAGGAATGTGAGCACACGATGGGCTTTTTTTTTTGGGTACTCTATATGGAATACCCAAAACGCTACAAACAGGCAGCAGACGCCAGGTAGCAAAGAAGAGGTGGAGAAGAGGCGTTGGCCATCCACATGAAGGCAAAGGTCGCCGTCCTAGTCCACCAGAATCGGTGTCAGCCCAGGCTGCCCCTACGAAAGCTGTAGGAAAGTCGGCATATTCAATACAAAAAACTGATTCGTGTTCTCCAAGGGGAGATGACGCCATTTGAAACAAGTTGTTGGATGTGCTTGTGCTATTTGTACATGTCCTTATGTGCCGCCTGAAAAAAGTGAGTAAAAAGTGCAGCGGTGACGTAGTAGACACTCCAGCTGGCAAGCTGATGCTAATGCGCCCCACCATTTTAAAGAAAGCGCCCAGATTGCACTAAAGAAATGGCAGCAGTTTTGTCACCTGCAAAGTAGGGGCTGTCTATCGCGTCCCGTTGTCCTGTGGCAAATGCTACGAAGGAGAGACGGGACGGTGCATAAATGACAGACTGAGGCAGCACGGTGCAGGGGTTTCATTGATTGCACTGAAGGGCCACCTGACTGGCCACTGTAAGAGGTGGCGGCCAAACTAGTCGGGAGATTAACAAGGCATATAATTACAGGGAAGCCAAGTATTGCGTGAGCACACCGTCAATTGTTCCCACAGAAAAGGAATTGCGCTTTTTACGAGGGCGCATACGGGATATATAAATTGGCGTTTGTGCCGTGGTGATTGGGTCAGGAGGCGGCCCTTACCCAGAGCCCGGGCTAATTTTGGTACTATCACCACATCCTCACCCGGGGAGCCTGGGGTTTTTATTAGTGCTTAATAATTACCATAGCAACGCCGCCGTCGTGTTCACCTCGGAAGCATTATAATTGTCCTGACAACCCAAGGAGGCCCAGTGAATGGGGGGAGAGGTGAGGTTTTCGCTCTCTTGAAGATTTCGATTCTGCCCCCCCTCTCCGCCTGGCCACCGCTGCCTCCGTTGGGCCCAACTGGCGCGCAGCTATTGCAGCCGGGCCAGGTCAGATGCCAGCTCAAGTCGCACTAGAAAATTTATTCGCACTAAGTGCGCGAAGACTACGTGCGGCAAAAAGCAGTGATGCACAATGCAATACAGTGTAGACCGCTTATGTCGCGAGAGCCGCAAAAATCCGCTTACCGCAACTTGTGTTCACGATGCTGAAGGCGCCTGCTTATCAGCGCAATGTACTCGGGGTGGAAATCTTCGGCTTCGCGCAGTTTGCTTGTTCAGAAAGGGAAAGTGTGGTGGCTTATCTGCACAACGTTCTAAAGCGTGAACCGCATGGAGAGATTTCTTCTCGCAAAGTCATGCAGTGCACACCACAGGCGTGGCGACAGTGGAGCTGATACAACTGGCGTAATGTGTGTGGCGCCGTACGAGGCTGAACTTGCGGCATGAAGAGTGTTGAGGCACTCTAGATTTCAATGCAAGTCAGTAATGGACGTTTTACAGGTGCAGCTGCTGATGACTCCATGTTATACTAAGAACACGCTTCGTGTAACTCACACATGAGCTCTTTACCGGCCACTGTTTTCTTTTCCCCCTGCCCTCCAAGATGAGCTTAAGCTCTTGAGGTGAGGGGGAGGAGGGAGGGGCTTCCGCAAAAAAGGAGTATGTTGGCTGATGCTGAGATGCAGGTGCGGAACGTTTCATCTGGCAGTTTGTGACTGCTCTAACCTTGGTGTGTATATAGGAACTGTCGGGCTTTTGCTGATTTGGTATGTTAGCTTGTTTGGTTGTAACTCGTGTGTATTAAAACTCTAATTAATGCTGTTTTTTCTTGGCCTCATTTTTTCAAACATCCACTAGGCTGAACTCATTTGCCTCACATGGACAAACTAGTATGGCATTACTGCCATGTTCAAATAACATACACTACATCACGATAGAAAATGACGATATCACATTTAGCTCTTACAATAAGCGTGAAATCCTCAAGAATGCAGTCATTGTTAACAACTAAAAGGTGGCCTATAGCTTTTTTGGTAAGGGCTTAAGAAAATGGTATGGTCAACCCAACGACATCCGTCTTTTTAGCATATATGAATGACAAACCCAAAGCCTGGTGCACCCACAAATGTCGTCCAGCTTTGCATTCCCAGCATCACTCTTTGAAAATGCGAAACCATTAAAAGAGTTAAACTTTACTTTGGGAAAATAAGCACAAACACCCACTGAGCAGCCTTGTTATTTTTAGCAATCTGCAACTGGTGAATTGATTGATTTAGGCAGTTAATCCAGTTAAAATTTTAATTGACGTCTAACCCTGTGTGTATATATGTTCTATCTTTTTTGACTGGTCTATGCTTGTACGCAGTGACTTGTTTGGTTAATTGATTGATTTACTATGACGTTTAACGTGCTGACGCTACACAGGCGATGGGGTGTGTTGTTGATTGATTGATTGTAGGGTTTAACGCGCCAACGCAACGCAGGCGATGAGGCGCGCCGTAGTGGAGGGCTCCGGATTAATTTTGTCCACCTGGGGATCTTTAACGTGCGCCGAATTCTCGTACACACGTGCATTTTTGCTTTTCGCCTCCATCAGAAAAGCAGCCGCCGCGGCCGGGAATCGAACCCGCGACCTCGTGCTCAGCAGCGCAACGCCTTAGCCACTGAGCCACCGCGGCGGGTGATGGGGTGTGTTGTAGTGGAGGGCTGCAGATTATTTTTAACCACCTGGGGATCTTTAATGCGCTCAAATATAAAACTCACGGGCGTTTTCGCTTTTAAGCTTCATCAGACAATCGGCCACCGTGGCCAGGTAACGGACTTGTTTGTTTGAACTTCGCATTCCAAAGGATCCTATTGTAATTGGGGGCGAATGTGAAATGTATTCAAACTATTTTGCCCTAGCCGGATGCTTTGATGCATCAATATATTTTTGTGCCTCACGCCAGTCGGCAATTGTGACATCAACGTCCTCTTCTGAAAAAAAAAAAAATTCTGGCAAAGATTGTGTGCTTATCGCCTGACATCACACCGGCTTTGACTGGGTAGTCAAAAGTAGTCAGCTGTGCGTAGAACTTTCATCATCATCATCACCAGCCTATCTACGCCCACTGCAGGGCAAAGGCCTCTCCCATTAATCTCCAATTACCTCGGTCCTGTGCCAACTGTGACCAATTTATCCCCGTAAACTTCTTGATCTCATCTGCCCATCTAACTTTCTGCCGCCCCCTGCAGCGCTTGCCTTCTCTAGGGATCCACTCTGTTACCCTTAATGACCAGCGGTTATCTTGCCTTCGCATTACTTTCGTAGAACTTTACTGAACATTAACAATTGTTACGTTTGTGGCCAAACACATGCAATGTCTTCAGTGCTGCGATACACCAGTGAGTGAAAAAAATGAGTGGTGCCAATTTAAAACTTTATTTGCATTTTCTGCGGTTGAAATCGCATTAACATGTCTGCATCATCATTTCTGTACTGTGCTGACCAAATGGAACAATAAATACAAATGAGAACATTATTCAACAACGATTGTGCTACACGGAAAGTAAATACCAAGGACATTTTCTGTTTGGCACTGACAAATTTTGGCAGGTATCCCAAGTTGGACATGAATGCATAACCATTTTTCCAGGAATCATTTGGGGTAAGGTCATCTCTGCACTTTTACACAGGGCCACTTCAACGGGACATGCTTTTATGCCGTGGTGAAACTGGAAGATATGTTCGCGAAAACGTACAAGAAAAGCAACGAGGCGCTGTGGCCCTCCCGTCAATTGCGGCGGCGCTCGCACAATGATTGGCAGATGGCATGTAGACGGGCCCACCTTCCCAAAACTCAGCGTGAAAGCAAAGACAATGCCTTACGTTACATCGTACGTTACACCGCGCGCTGGAAATACGCTCGCCGGAAAAGCATATGCATTCTTCGGCTGCGCCCGAATCGCCTCGAACGGCCGTGCACGATACGGTCGGACGTGTACGTTGCGGGCCCGGTTGGACGAAATGATCGGCATCCGTTGTTGGCTTTCATGTAGCGGGATACTAGGTAGCTTTGTCCTTGGGACCGTTACGCAGACTAAACGCATTTGTGGCCGTTTTTATTTCGTTTCTTGGGGCTTACCGATGGCCGGCACAAGCACCGACTGCGCTGGTCGAACGCGCACCCATGCATGTTGCGCATCCAATCGGTTCGGGGGAGTGTAAATGGAAATGCGCCTCGCAGAAATTGTTTCAGTTTCGGACCTGCTGCCGGTATTCCAGTCAGACAGATGATTTGCACACACGTTCGGCACTCGCAGCAGTGAACTGGCAGCCATTTTGTAATCTGAGCGGGTGGGAGTTTTGGCTCACTCCCATTAGAACCAGCGCAGTATTCGCATTCATAAGCTCCCACATGGGGATGCAGTAAAATCGTGGAAAACGCGCTTAGTTACCACGGCTCTTGGCAATCGGAGTTTATCCGTAGTACCACTTCCAAAATACGGCCACGCATCGGAGGAAGCGTTTTGCTATGAGGAGCTTAAAAGGATTAGTTGAGGGATTAAACACCCATTCCGGCTCATTTGTGTTCTGTGTGTGGGGACGCGGTATCTTCTGTTCGTCCGGTCTCGGCTGATAACGCCAGGTCTTGATCGGCTGCTCATGGGCTGGGGACACGGGGCGGGGGACAAGGTCGAATGCACGTCGCAGTGGGCTGGGGCTGCCCGACACGGCCCACGTTCCATGGACGATTTCGGCCAGGCCGAGACGATACGATGTGGAGGCCAGGATGGGGATGATGTACCCTGCACACTCCACCAAAATGTTACGTGGCGGCAGGGCACGAACAATGAAAGATAATGATCTATTTACACTATTGACAATCCGCCATGGCAGAGTCCGCTCTATCTGCACGCCCGGTTTTTCCTCTTCGTCTTCAACGCCGGGCTATGGCGCCATGGGGCATTGTCCACCAACGGTCCCGTGACACTATATACACTTGCAGTCAACGACGGCAGAGAGAAGCGCGAATAACACATGCATGCATGCCCGTAAGATGTCCACAAACCGTGCATGATTGTCGATGCATCGGCGCTGCAATAGAGGTATTCCGTCACGTACACAGGGAGGCTTTGGATATATCTTCAGCTAATGAAATGAACACTCGGATAAAAATGCAGCTTATTTCAAAGAAAGGTCAGCAAAAGCATGCGTGCCTGGCATGTAAAAATTTGGTTCGATAACGACTACAAAAAACACATCAATGTATCTACCTTGAATTGAAAAGTAGAGAGCGCCACTGGCGCAGTATATCAACTGTTCGGTCGTACTTTTGGACTGGAAAGCATGGGACACTCAACGAAGAATTCTCGGGGGTACACCACAAGATGGCAGTAAAACGTACGAGAAAAAAGGTATTATTTAACTTATAAGGGGTACCCACAGCCACCGAAACCGCTCACACATCACGAGACATCACGTATATAATTCATCAAACCAGCATTGGTTATACATACACATATCCGTTCAGATCGTTCACATCATACATACAACGCACGACAGCACCCCCTTTTTTATTGCCGGTCTTCTACAGTAACACAGTACACCAGGTACAATGAAAACGAAAAAGAAAATCAACAGTAATACCGCCATGCCACCAAAGGATGGGGTTATCTGTTAAAATTCCCGTAGCGAAGTTAGGTGTTCAATTTTTGACAACCACTCTCGTGGAGCGCTCTTCACCCTCGTAACCTCAACGAACTGTGACACACTTTCCCGAAAATGCTGTCGCGTTGGTCTTACGTCTACATCGCAATGAAGCCAGGCCATGCACGAACGTCAAATACTGTGCACGCCTAACAACATGGCACTGTCAAATGGCACACCGTCTTCTCTATCGATGCACAAAAACCTCTGCCGTGTGGGCTGAGGGGATAATCTTTCCGAAGTGTCCTTTGGGAGACATCCCCAGGGAACACTGAGGCCATACAACTAAGAAAGACATGCTCCACCGTTTCGGGTTGTTTACAAATGGAGCAGCTAGTTTCCCGCCTTACGAAGGTTAACTTCTCCTTTGCCGTATTTATAGGAACCATTTATGCTCCCTGCCGGAGTATCATCATTCGTTTTTACACTGCATAGATCGATATATTAGTACGAGGCTGCCAGAACGTCTACCCCACCGAATGGAGACGGTGTTCCATAGGCTTCCTCTTAACGCAGCATTAACAAACTCCTACCTACGTTGGATAGGCCAAACATAAATACCATACTGTGATAATTGTAACGCG
This sequence comes from Haemaphysalis longicornis, assembly GCF_048455015.1. NCBI lineage: Eukaryota > Metazoa > Arthropoda > Arachnida > Ixodida > Ixodidae > Haemaphysalis > Haemaphysalis longicornis. The sequence goes on along the minus strand of NW_027526460.1, from coordinate 148,708,178 downwards.
CCTGAAACAGTCGAACACATGTTACTGGAGGGCTCTACTTATGCCCAATCACGGTGCCATCTATAGTACAAAATTGATTGCCTCCACACTGGACCAATGACACTGAGACTGGTACTCGGACTTGGCCCTCTCCCTCTCTTCAACGCAAAGCCTGTCTCCATTGTTCTAGTTTCTCCAGGACATTAGTGTGTCGACGATGTCGTAGCCTACCCATCATTTCAAGAAACCTTTAACTCCATGCCCTGAAGCAGGACTGTATTTTTCCCCTACTGCTACTATTCGTAAACACACCTACTACCTTTTCCCGTATCCTCATTTCACCGCAGAGGTGGGTGCCAGTGAACTCATGTCGGCAAATCGCCTTGCATTTTCCTCTTTAATAAAGAGTCTCTATCTCTTATGCCGCATCGAGCCACGTGTGTCAAGCACCGAGAAATTGACATCTGTGAATGGATGTAACACATTTTTTAAACCTGCAGGCGACCTTACATTTGTAATAAATAATCAGTTGTGTTCTCCTTTTATAACGCTGCATGCTTCCACATCTCACCAGCGTCCGCCCTAAGCATGCCGCCATTCCGCATTGTGATGTAACGCAGGCAACGTGAACATTGGACATAGTAACAGAAACCAATGCAAAATATTAGGAGGCATACTACCTTCATGCAAGTGATAAAATCATTTGGAAGCGTAATCAATCAACTGCACAGTCCTACTTTACTTTGTTGTACAGATATGTGCGACATCTGTTTTTATTGTTACCACAATGATTAGTTCGAAGCTTGTTATTAGGCACACGTCGCTACCGGGACATTTCAGCCTTCTCAATGAACCAAATTTTATTTTGCCGTCAAAACCCCGTTAATAAAGCATCTGCAGCTCACAAACTGATGCGAGAGATGACCAATAGTTCCTTACGTTGAACCGCAGCTTCATCAAAACCGGAAGTGAAATGCTAAAATAAGGCTAAAAATGTTTCAGTCATAGTATCCCGCAACCACAACACTCTAGTGTAATATTTGCCCTCGGGAGCTCCATGACTGGACCTACCCACCAGTAGCGAAAGCAAGGCGTATCATCACGTGTCTTTGGGAAGTAGCAGAAGCACACGGCGTTTACTGTAGAAACTGAAGACTGCTTAACACTTGGAAACATCAAGGAGCACTAACCGAATCTGCCCATGTTGGTGTTCCTTGGTGGAATAAAAGCTATTTCGTCAGGCTTGTTTATTTGAATGTATACTGTTCGTTTTCGAGATGATTAAGCAGGTAGGAGTACACAACATGGTGTGGCACAGCGCAAATGACAAGACACGCAAGAAAGGAACACAAGAAAACGCTCGCCCTGTGTTCTTTTCTTATGTGTCTTGTCATTTTCGCTGTGGTACACCATGTTCTGTATTCCTGCCTGCTTGGTCTACACCATGAACACACACCAACTTACCCAACTAGCCATTTTATTGCAATACAGAACATGACCTTTAGAGAACAATGACACGTATTTCGTTATAAAAAATGCTGACAGAGCTGGTAAAGATTAGAAAAGTATTTGATTTTCGGGTATATTACCCACCAAAGCTACACACGGACTACAAGAACCGCCCTATTGTAAGGCTTTGGGTTAATTTTGACCACCTCCTGATGGGGATCTTTATTGCGCGCCAAAATCTCGACGTAGAGGCATTTTTCTGTTTTTTTTTCTTCGCCTTAAAAGCACTTACTGCCGTCAAGATTGGCCCCGCTACCTCGGGCTTATGCCTCAGCCACTGTGGCGGGCAAATAAAAGCAAAAAGTTGGTAAGGGCATTAAGTGATAACTATAGGCAGCTATAAAACGGAGTAAAAAGACAGCGACAGCTACAAAAAAATTAGGCACCGATAAAAACAATAAAAAAGTATATACATAAAAAGATAAGATGCTAGATGCAGAGTACCATCACTGAGGCACGCAAGTGAGCAACAGCGGCCATTTTGGTGTTTATCCGTGTTGCCAGGTTGCCGTTTCTGCGGTCTTACCTCTAACTTTCGCGAGGTATTTTGTAGATAACACTGCCGAAGACCCAGAAACACAGCATCTTCGGGCACATTTCCGCAACTGAAATGTTGTGAAGCGCGTTATCTTTGATGCGCATTCAGAAGTAACGCGCAGCCGTAGAGCAGGGAGGACAAGCTGAGACTACCACAGTTTACCGACAGAAAACGCATAAAAAATTAAATGACTGTGCGCATGAACCGTCGCAGTGTAAACATGTGTCACGGGATTCGAACTGACCAATTATCACGGCGGCGGCACAGAACAATAGGGGAGAAGAGTACCAATACGCCAATACTCTGTAACCTTATCAAGTGGTCATGCGAAGAATGCGTTAAAAATGGTAGCAGATATCCAAAAGATTGCCACTAGCACGCGTGGCATTAAGGGCACGCAGACAAAAAGAGATGTTCAAAACTTCCGCACGCACATTCAGTATGTGCTGTATAGTATTCATTTATTTATGGCCTCAGTGCCGACAGCAGTGTCACAATTGTAGGCGTTGGTTTGGTTGCTGCCAACCCCAGCAGGAACCCCATGACAATGTAGAAATTTTTTTGCGTCAACTGGTGAACAAAGTGGACCACCCAGTAAAGGAAAAATGCCAACAAATTCGCTTCAACTGGGTGACTGGTCCTCAGCGTTTGGTCCTAGGTGTGGACGATGCATGTTTCAAAGGGGCCTTCGAGATCCCCATCCCAAACCACCAGAAAGCGCTTGCTGAACCATGGTGCCTGGACCAAGAAAATTAAAAGTAGCGCACCTAAAATCTGCACATTCATTTCTACACTCTTAATCTGGTTCCACGTAAGATCCACTTAGTAACTGGAACTTTTTTGCAAAAAAGTTCCAGTTATATAATTGGAACCGTGTTCCACATATCCTGAAAATTAAGTGGAACAGTGCACCACATATTTCTGTAACTAAATTATGTGGATCGGTGTTCCAAATAAAAGTATGCGGATCACTGTTCCAAATAAAAGGGTAGTTTAAGTTACTGGAACATTGATCCATGTAAAATGATTATGGAATTTATCCGGTGCGCCGTTCCAGGTACCTTCAGACCAGCTGTTTATATAAAACGGTGTTCCTATAGGCATTGGGAAGCTGTCTATGGGACTCCACTTTTCCAATATTTTTGCTTTCCTGTCGGTATACACCGAGGTCATATACCAGGCTGGCGGATGCATTGGTATCAACAGGAAACCGCAAGCACCAGTTTAGCAGAGCCTTGATATATGACCCGCAGTGATACCAACAATTGGAAAGCAGAAACCACCGCAGCAGTGTGGTCCCTGACAGTTCCCAACAGTTGCCTATCGGAGCACAGTTCTATATAAAAGTTGGTCTGAGGCACCTAGAGCGGCACACCCTCTTTGGCTTCACCCGTAGAATCCTGTGCTGGGTTTCAGCTGCATATTAAAGAAACAATATACTTGCATTAAGATACGCACGAAACAAACTATTATGACTCATACACTGCTTTTCAATATACTATACAACTTTATTGGGTGTTAGTATGCACATACTTGCATTAAAATACGCACGAAACCAACTATTATGACTCATACACTGCTTTTCAATATACTATACAACTTTATTGGGTGTCAGTATTCATACATTTCAGATATGAATAGCTGTCTATTTTAAATTGCACAGAAAATGACCAACCTACAAGGAATAAATACCATAACGATAAAACTAGGCTCCAAGTGGCATTTCCACATATTCACTTTTACTCAAAAACATGGTTAATAAAGACGGTATTAGGGTCGACTGCTTCATCAATAAATAGACGTGTGCGTCTACCGCGGCACTGACACAGACATACAACAGTGAGCATGAAATATGCTGTCTTATCAGATAAACCAAGGTAATTCAAAGGCGGAATTACTCATTTCGCTTGTTATACTGTGTTTACCCATAACTGGGAAAATGCAGTTTGCTATTAAATTGTAGGGAAAGGCCTAAAAACAAGCCATACACGGTTGTATTATCAGAAACCTACAACAGTGCAGTGCAAGAGTTTAGGAAAACAACGCTCGAGCCAAGATTAACGATAAAACATTTTGACACGAGAGGTCAAATGCGGCAGTATGCCACAATTAAAACATGATTATTAAATATATTAGTTTCCTGACACCAGACGTAAGTGTAACATCAAGCTATTTGTAGGCAAAATAGACTTTACGAGCGTCCTGAAAAGGCCTTTGACTTAAGGCACGTTAGTTGACCAAACAATTTGTAGTTGTTTAAAATAATTCATCCCAGGAAATCCCACAAAAGCCAGCGTGAATCTTATATAATTTTGCAAACCAGGTAGCTGGAAGCAGGTTAAACATAATAAAATTTAACAAGCAGACTAATTATATACGTCATCAATTCAAGCGGGAACAAGTCAGACATCCTTAAGAAGCAAACAAGCCAGCGTTGAATCATACAGGGGACCAGTTTTACAAAGCAGACTTGAAAGCATTTTTTCCAGCCTCAACGTTTTACCTTAGGTAAAATTCACAGTTGCGTGCTATAAAAACCCTCCCGTCTTGCTGTCAGTGTAATTGTGACCAAATCCCTGCTTCTGCCAAGCAAGAAATGCAACTTTGTTCAAAGGAGAAGACTTGTTCAAGCCAAATAAGCACATTTTAAATTCTTCTACGGCATGGGTGTCAGCCCACTTACAGTACTAAAATTTATCAATGAAGGCGGAAGCCATCTGCTTAAATAAGCACTGTCACTTTTTGCATCAGCAGCAGCACTGCCACGAAAAAAAATCTCATGTGCTACACTTGAATAATAGGACGTTACAATGCGGTGCCATGAACTACATTAACACCCACTATAGATTCAAAGACAGCCTGCGCATTGTGCCAATGATGAAAAATAAGGCACGACTTCAGTGCTCAGTTGACATGAAACTTGCATGTGCCAGTAACTTAAACCTCTTCATCTGATTTTACCCCCTTCATGCCTTTCATCTGACCTCCTTCATGCCTTTCAAGAGATACTTTAACCTCTACCAATAATTTAAAATCCCAAGTAGAGCTGAACACTTCAAGTATTTCAACAAAGACTCCAACTTAAATGACACCAGGCCACTGTCAAATTTCTCATGCTTTCCAAGAACTCCCTGCAAAAGTCCCAAGAACTCTTCAAAGGCACACAACCATAAGAACATGATGACACGATGAAAAAGATGACATATGCGGCGAAGAGGATGACCACATCCTGAAGCGACAATGCAGGCGGCGAGTCCGTTATGTGTTTCTTGCGGGCAATATTGATGGCGCCAGTCCCTTCTCTCAGAATAACCGGGCCTCGAGAAGACTTACTGCTCACCTCATGTACCTTCAAGGAAACAAGAATATTTTGTTACATGGTTGCTTTAAATGAGTGAGTTGCTTAGGCCCTTTTATAACACACTAACTGATTTAAAATCAGTGATTTCTTGCGTTTTTTCTGGGAGTGCTGCTAAAGGTGAAAGTGCGCTAAACAATATCACCACAGACAATCAATGAAATTGCCCTGATTCTGGAAAGTATCCCACCTTGCTGCCTCGGTATCCTGAATATAAGGTTTTTTATCCTTGAGAGGTTTCGTTTATTAATCAAATAATAATTACTATAATCACCTTTCGGCATTATATTTTACACACCTTCTCTCTGCAAAAAATGTTCTCTGGTATAATGTGCTCCCTAGAATGCTGTAGTGAGGCTGGCTTAATATAACTTACAGCTAAACGATGTTTCTACCGCAAAGAAATAAATGGCCAGTCATAGGAAATCATAAATATCGCACTGTGGCAGAAATTTTGGGGGGAATTAGTTCCACCTAAAATATTTCCCTCTCGATATGTATTACCTCCATGGTTCGTAGTGGTATGAGGCAGAAGTTGAGCTGACTAATGCTGAACTAGGCTGTTGCACAATTTTTTTATAAAACACAACTATAGCACATTTTCTTGCAGACGACACTTTCTGTGCTCTAAACAATTCCCTTAAAAAAATTACCCCTTATTTAACCACCTGTCAAAATCCATTGCAAGCATTACTCATGCTACGGCTGTATTTGGGAGTATTATTGGTGCTACGGGCGTATTAAAAGCGGGAAATTTAAATCGACAGTTGCCACCGTATTGCTGTAGCAGCAACCACGTTGGGCGTGTCCGTGGTGCTGGCAAATCACCGCAACAACTCTCAAGGTGTAAAAGCTAAATATTTACAAAACTTAAATACAAAATAGTGGGTTTTTTTGGCCACTGTTGGAGCATCCGTAATAGGCGGAATGTGAACACAATGGCCAATATTGGCGTTCACGATAACTTGTTAACAGTGAGATTTTATTAGGATGAACAGCCCCAGAAATTGAGTCCCGCAAAAACAAAATGCCAGCTTACCCAACCAAAATTAAGACCCGGGTGTTTCTGCCAGGGACGTCTCAAAGTGCACTTCCAGGAAAGTTTCGCTAACGTGTTCCGAAAAGCTCCTACTGTCACCTTGAGCCACAGGCCAAGCTGTCACTGAAAAGAAGTTCAAGTTTCAAACCATTAGTTACAAAGAAACTACCTAAAAACGCGCCATGAACGACCCAAAAATGGCAGTGCGTACTTACTTGTAGAATGCAATGATTTCGTCCCGTGCAAGAGCTTTAATGTGTTGCCTTCTGATGATACACTTCCAAGAAGGGGTCCAAATACAATTAAAATGGCCATATGCATTTCTTGTAAAGCTGTTTTAGGTCTATCTTCGCCCTATTGCCTAGAAAATAAACAGTACAAAAATATCAGAGAATAAATTTATGCCTTGCTTTACCCAGGGAGCACGAGAAAATATTGAACAATGTCTGATTCGTTCCACGAAACTCAAAGTTTTTTTAAGTGCGAATGCACTTTATAAGCGACCCCAAACCATCCACCGCCGGCGGCGGCGGCGGCGGCGGCGGCGTCCGCAGTGCTCCTCTATATTTAAAAAAGAAACAGCATCCGGCGCCAGGTTTCGATCCGAGGACTTTGCGGCCGCAGCGCGACGCTCTACCGACCAAGCCGCGGACGCGACGCTGATATCAGTGTTAGTGACGCGCCTTATATCTTTAACGCATTCAAACTACGTCGTCAGCGGCGTGCGTTGGCGACTCAGCGGCGTTATAGCGGCTTGATAATTGCGTGGTGTACACGTGATACTACAAACCCGATGGAAGAGATGGATGCGGGGGCCGAGAGCAAGCGGGCCGACAACTGTGCATTCGCACTTTCACATTCTCCCCCTCGGGGAAATGCGGGGGAATTTTTTTTACAGCGGAAGCCCTGGTAATCTTTTTTTGCTAAACAATTTGAGATATACAATATCTGAACATACTTTAAGCTCACCTGTCCTTGGTCTATGCGAACTGGTGAATATCTGCACAATATGCACGACTCAAAAGGTACTCTTTTGTGGCTTATGAGCTCCACAGGGCATTCATAATCCGCCGCACTCTCCCCGACGACCCTTCAGCATGCCGAAGATGTCTTCAGCCAGTAAATGCCACAGCCATGACTTCGCAGGAGCATGTAAAGAATGGAAATAATTTGTTTTCTTTTTCTTTTGCAGAGAAACAAAAACATTTGTCACAACCTATTAGTGGAGGTCCAAATGTCTCCACAGTCAGCCACAGACTCTTTCTGAACAGGTCATAGAGTATGAATACAGAATGTAGCAATCTGCTTTTGCAGTATAATTTCTACGTTCAAAGGAGAACAAAAATGAATTAATGTTTGGTGCACATCATGATTCAACACCTTTGCACCTGAGCGTTTCGAAAATTATTCCAACTCTCTAGCTGCCACTGACGTTGATAGCATAAAATGGCAGGAATGAATTATTTTTAAACTTACTTTGTGACGTTAAAACTTCTAATAGTCCACACGTGAGCTTTATGGGTAATTATTCTGAGGTCTCAGGTTACCACTGACATTGACAGCATAGAAACGGCTCCACACTTTCTGCGTGTTTCCACCTGACTTCCCCTCCACAAAAGGAACGTTTTGTTACTACGCTGCTGCTCAGACAACCACTTTCCGTTGCATTTCACTACACGTCAGGGAGCCAACTAAAGTTGACTAGTATAAATAGACCATCTCAATTCATCGAAGGTATTGGAAGAAACGGGGAACAACTACACACACAGCCCAGATAAACGTAAGCAGTGCTGCCGCCAACGTCTTGAACGCACATCAACATTAGGCGGAATAGCGTGATTAGCACAGTACATTTATGGCTCTCAGAAGACCAACACAACGCAATTAACACGGAAGTTTGAAAATACCGATAAGGCTAAAGACAGACGCTCCGACAAACAAGCCGTGCAGTGTGTGCGCGCGAGACAATAGTGTGCGACTAACCCGAGAAGATTCAGCACCACTGACAGGTACAGAAACCGTCAATATACAACTAAGCAACACCACACCATAAGGGGACATGCAGACTCGAGAAATGCGCGCACCAGCAACTTTCTAAATAGCACTAGCTAACGTATGCAGTCAGAAATGTCAAGCCGACTCCGACCCAGAAACACACAAGCTTAAGTGAATAACGGCCGCAAACGTTTCTCGCATCGAACAGGCAGCGGAGCGGCACGTTTATCAGACGCAGTGATGAACAAGTCAATGAACAACAACCGTTACCAGAACATAAATAAGCAGCACTGACCTTTTTTGCGCCTCCCGGCAAAGCTTCACTTCGTCGAACAGTAAATACAGCCCGAGGACATGAAGAAATCCGCAGTTTCACGTCACAACCAAACTGGTAATGCTGGTAACCATTCCCGCCAGTCTGACAGACAGTTCATTTAGTACATCAGGCGCATAACGCGAGCAATCAAGAAAACCGCTATAGAAGGCCACTGGTGGCGCTGCATGCGGACGAACAAAAACTAGCTTGCGAAAACGTTGAGACGTAGGGGCGCTGCTGTCGTTAAAAGTGTTCACGCAGTCCCGTTTTTCCCTCATCGTCGTTGCACCCGTTGCAGTCCCACTATACCATGCATCAACGCAAGCGGCGCTGCCTTGCGGCTGTCAACGCATGCGCACGGCATGCCGCACTGAAGTGGCGGTCGTTTCGTAATGGTTTCGGCCAACTTTTTCTTCCTCCGTGCCTTGGGCGGTGCACGCCGTGGCCAGTGACCAGTCCGCGGAAGAGATCACAAGCTCGGCACCCTTGATCGCTTATATTTGCTTCGGAAAATGGGAGTAGGCCTCTAAGCGGACGTCTACGCGGCTCTGAGGCTGGAACAAAGAGCTCAGATATTAGCCAATTTAACACGTTAGTTGGGCTAAAGTTGTTTCTCGCCGCGGGCCGTGAGCGCGTGCGGTATGTGTGCATAAACTTCGATGACAGCTTTATTTCGTTCTTTCCAGTGAAAACAAAACGACGCTTCTTTATTGACTGCGTTCTCTTGACAACAAGTCTTTCCAATACCAATAATATATAATGCGACGCTCTTTGATATCCACGTTATAGAAAACTACTTCCGTATAGTGAATCCAGTGTGATTACTCGCTAATAAGCGAGTAATAATACACCGTCCCGTTTTCCAGCAGTTTGTTTTCATGAACACCAATAGTGCAGGAAAAAAGCAACGGGGGGACCAGGAGGAGAAGGCAGGTCATTCGGTGAACTTGAATTACTATGGCAAGTAACAACATTAGGGTAACACTTCGAATTTTCGCGATACTGCAATGCATAATATGAAATAAGAATGACATTTCAGTATAAATATATAGAATGTAAGGCAGATGCCGCGGGGTAGATTTAGTTCTCCGGGTTCTGTGTCCTTCTCCTCCTAAAAAGAGGCTTTCGTTTTTGCTTGTGAAAATTAATAGCCGGGACGAGACAAAATACAAAAACGAACTTCTTAGCATATAACTGCATGCGTAGCATGATGTGTGCGGTGTAAAATGTGACGCAGTCGGTTACCATTATGCATGTACCCCATCACAACATAAGTAACGTGGACCAAGTACACTCTTAATCTGGATCCACATAAGATCCACTTAGTAACTGGAACTTTTTTGCAAAAAAGTTCCACTTATATATTTGGAACCGTGTTCCACATACCCTGAAAATGTAAGTGGAACAGTGCACCACATATTTTTGCAGCTAAATTATCTGGATCGGCGTTCCAAATAAAAGTATACGGATCACTGTTCCAAATAAACGGGTAGTGTAATTTACTGGAACACTGATCCACGTAAAATGATTATGGATTTATCCGGTGCGCCGTTCCAGGTACCTTCAGACCAGCTGTTTATATAAAACGGTGTTCCGATAGACGTTGAGAAGCTGTCCATGGGACTCCACTTTTCCAATATATCTGCTTTCCTGTTGATATAAACTGAGGTCATTTGCCAGGCTCACGGATGCATTGGTATCAGAAGGAAACCGCAAGCACCATTCTAACGCAGCCTTGACATATGGCCCACAGTGATACCAACAATTGGAAAACAGAAACCGCCGCCGCAGTGTGGTCCCTGACAGTTCCCAACAGTTGCCTATCGGAGCACAGTTCTATATAAAAGTTGGTCTGAGATACCTGGAGCGGCACACAAAGACTTTGGCTTCATCCGCCGCATCCTGTTCTGGGTTTTGGCTGCATGCAAAAGAAACAAGACTCGTATTAAAATACATACCAAACCAACTATTAGCACTGATGCAATGCTTTTCAAAACACTAAGCAAATTTTATTCGCTCGTATTATTGCGTACATTTGAGATACGGAGACATATCTGTTTCCACTTGGGCAGAAAACGACCAGCGTACACGATCAAATACCACAACGATATCAAGTGGCCAAAACGATCTAAGAGGCATTTTCCTATTTTCGCTAATATTTACCATTCTTTTTTTGCTAAAAAAACATGGGTAATAAAGATGGCTTTAAGCACAACCGCGTCGCAAACAGACTTGTACATCTACCCTCGCACTAACTCAAAAAGCATTACACAACAGTGAGCATAAAATATGCTGTGTTATCACATCAAATCAGGTACCGCAAATGCGGAAGTACCCACAGCGCTTGCCATACCATGTTTACGCATCCCGGTTCCAAAATATGCAGTTTGCTATTAAATTGCAGGGAAAAGCCCAAAATACAAGCCATACACGGTTGGATTATCACAAGACTTGCAAGAGTGTAGGAAAAGAACACCCCAGCCAATACTAACAACATAACATTTGCACAGAAAAACTTACCGGAAGACTGTGGCACTATTGCACAACTAAAACATACACCATATATCAATATCAAGCTAACTGTAGCCAATACCGACTATATACGCGCCCTGAAAAAGCCTTTCACTGAAGCAGCGTTGCTTCCCCGACAGTTTTTAGCTATTTAAAATAACTTATCCAAAAAAAGCTCATAGCACCCAGTGTGAACCTTACAAAATTTTACAAACCAGATAGCTTGGAGCATGTTACGCATTTTAAAATTTAACAAGCAGCCTAACTCTAAAGACGTTATTAATTCTCTCAAGAACAATTCAGACATCCCAAATAACGAAGCCAGGTAGCGTTGAAACATACAGGTGACCAATTTTACCAAGCGAACTTGGAAGCATTTTTCCAGCCGGAACATTTATCTGAGGTAAACTTCACAGTTGCGTGCTATACAAACCCTACTATCATGACGACAGTATGCTTGTGAACAAAGCACTGCCTCTAACAAGCAAGAAATGCAACTTAGTCCAAAGTAAATAACTTTTTCAAGCCAAATATGTATATTTCGCATTCTTCTAGGGCTTAGGTGTCAGCTAAGATACAGTACAAAAATTGATTAATTAAGCCGCAAACTGTCTGTGTAAATAATTACTCTCACGTTTGCATCCATCAACAGCAGCACTGCCATGGAAAAAAATTTCGAGCTGCACTTGAATAATAAAAACGTCACAGTGCAGTGCCATTAACTACATTAACAGAGTAGCAGAGTAGCTGCAAAGGCAGCCTGCGCTTTGAGCAAATAATGAAAAATTGCAAAGGAAAGTGCGACTTCACTTTTGCAATTGACATGCCGCTTGCATCTACCAATCATTTTAACCACGACATATCTTTCCGAATAGGCTTCAACGTCTAACAATAATTTAAAACCCCAAGTAGAGTGACCACATCAAGTCTTTCAACACAGCTTTCAACTTAAATGACACCAGGCCACTGTTAAATGGCCAAGAACTCTCTGCAAAAGTCCCAAGAACTCTCCAAAGTCGCATAAGTTTCAGGAGATTAAGATAAAATATACGGCGAGGAGGATGACATCTCGATGTGACAACGCAGGCGGAAAATCCATGACTTGTTTCTTGCAGACAAAATATTTACGCTGCCATTTTCTTCTCTCAAAATAACTGGACCTCAAGAATAACTGGACCACGTCATGTACCTTTAAGGAAGGAACAAGAACATTTTGTTAGACGATGGCTTTAAATTAGTGAGTTGCTTAGGATACCCCTTTTATAGCACAGTAATTGATTGAAATATCAGCGATTTCTTGATTTCTTTTCTGGGAATGATGCTAACAATGTACAAAAAATATTAGCAAAGACTGTCAATGGCCGTTCTCTAATTCTGGAAAGCAACCGCGCTGGGCGTGGCCGTGGTGCCGTATTATCACAGCAGCAACTCTCAATGTGAAAGCAAAATGTTTGCAAAACTTGAATGCAAAATAATAGTTTTTTTGTCCACATGTTGCAGCATCCGAAACCGGCTGAATGTGAAGGTATTTCCAATATTGGAGTCCACGATTTATTTTTAACAGTAAGATTTTGCTACAAAGAAAACTACCACAAATTCAGTCCCGCCAAAATAAAATGCCAGCTTCAATAAACACTACCATAAATTGAGTCCCACAAAAATAAAATGCCAACTTACCCAACGAAAATTAAGATGCAGGCGTTCCTCGCAGGGCCTCCTCGGAGTGCATTTCCAGGAACGTTTTGCCAACGTGTTCCCAAAAGTTTTTACTGTCGTTTTCACCTACAGGTCAAGTTTTCACTGAAATGGTGTTCCGAAGCCATTACGTATATTGCAACTACCTAAAAAGGGACCATCAAAGTTCCAGAACTGCGAGTGCGTACTTACTTGTAGAATGCAATGATTTCATCCCGTACAATGGCTTTTATGTGTTTCCTTTTTGTGAACACACGCCTTCAGGAACCAGGAAAATGGCAGTATGCATTCCTTGTTCCATTGTTTTAAGTCCCGGTCCGCCCTATTTTCTAGAAAATAAAAACACTATAAAAATATCGAAGCATACATTTACGCTTCCCTTCAAGAAGGGATTACTACAAGATCTCGTACAATGCCTGATTAGTTGTGCTAAAATTTATTTTGCAGCACGAGCCCTGGTAACGTTTTCAGGCGAAACAATTTTAAATATAAAAATATTTCAACATTTTTAGGCCCACCTGTCATTGCTCCATGCGGAGGGGTGACCGTCTGTATAATACGCAACACTCAAGAGACACACTTTCGTGGCTTTATGACTTCCACAATGCATTCATAATCTGCCACACTTGTCACGACGATGCCTCGGCGTGCCGACGATGTCTTCAGTTACAGTGAATGCCACAGCCATGATTTCAGAGGTATATGTAAGGAATGGAAATAATTCGTTTTAATTTCAGTTCTTCAGACAAAGGAAAACAATTATCGCAAACTACCAGTGTAGAGACAAATGTCTCCACAGTCAGCCATAGTCTGCATCTGGACAGGTTATACAGATCGAATACAGAATGTAGCAATCTGCTTTCGCGGTAAATTTTCTAAGTTCAAGGAAGCACAGAAATGGGTTAATGTTGGGTGCACATAGTTATGCAAGAACTTATCACCTGAGCGTTGTCGGAAATTACTTCGACTCTCGGGTTACCACCGACATTGACGGCATAAAAATGCAAGAGTGGCTTATTTCTAACGCGGCCACTAATTATGGATATTGGATAATTATCCAGAAGCCTCAAGTTACCACTGACATTAACAGCATAGAAACGGCAGCACACTTTCTATATACCCGCTGCGTGTTTCCACATTTCTTCCCCTCGACAAAAAAACGTTTGTTACTGCGGTACTGCTAAGACAACAACTGTCCCTTCTATTTCTCTACACTTCAGGCAATGTTATTTAAAATAGATCATCTCAATTGGTCAAAGGAATTGAAAGAAACATGGAACATAAACATAAAACATGGAACATATAAACCTAAGATGACGCCTTGAAAGCACATCAACACAACTCGAAATAGCGTCTACCTTGCGCGCAACGGTATAGATCGAAGGTGAAAAAACCAGCGAAATAGACGGAAGACGTAGACGAGACGAGACGTGTTGTCTCGTCTCTTCTACGTCTTCCGTCTATTTCGCTGGTTTTTTCACCTTCAAAATGTACCAACTGGCCCAGCAAGCTGCACTTCTTCAGTACATAGATCGAAGACTCGCGGTCTGGTAAGCACAGTAAATGCATTCTACTCAGCAGACTAACACAACGCCGCAGTTACCACGCAAGTTTTAAAAATACCAATAAATCTAAGGACGGACGCTCCGACAAACTTGATTGGAAGGTGTACACGTGTGCACGCGCGATTATCGGGAGCGACTAACCCGAGAAGATTCGCTACCGCAGAGATACACAGCAACGGTCAATATACAACTAAGCAAAGCCACACAGTAAGGGAACATCCAATCATGAAACGCGCTAACCAGCAACTTCCTTATAGCAATGGCTAACGTACGCAGTCAGAAATGTCCATCCGACTCTGACCCACCAACACGGAAGTTTTGGTAAATTACGGCTGCAAACGTTTCTCCAACACAAAATGTTACACGCCGCGACCACAAGCATGGACGACACACGAACAACGGGCAGAGAAGCGGTATGTTTATCGGACGCAGTTAACAAGGATGTCACTGAACAACAACCGTTACCAGCACATAAATAAGCAGCACTGACCTTTTTTGCGCCTCCTGGCAAAACTCCACTTCGTCGAACAGGAAATACAGCCCGGGGATATGAAAAAATTCGCAGTCGCACGCCGCAATCAACCCAATCAAACTGCTAACGGCGCTAACGGTTCTCGACAGCGTGACCGAGAATTTCTTTAGTAAATATCAGGCACATCGCGCGAGCAATTGAGAAACCCGCTTGGGAATGCCACTGGTGGCGCTGCATGCGGAAGACCGTAAAATTAGCGGAGGGAATCCTGGAAGATGGGAGCGCTGCTGTCGTTTAAAGTGTTGACGCAGTCCCGATTTTCATCCGTCGTCGTCGTACCCGTTGCAGCCCCACTGTACCGTGAATCAACGCAAAAACAGCTCTGCGGTGCTGCTGCTGACGCGTGCGCATGGAATGCGCTACTGGAGTGGCGGTTTTTTCCTTATGGCTTCGGCAAACCTTCGTTCCCGCGGAGGCTTTGGCGATGCGCCCGCATAAGAGCTCATACATGGAGGAAAGAAACTCAGGAGAGGCCCCTAGCATCCCAATGCATTGCGAAAAGTGTGGAGGAAGTGGCGTCATTTTTCTTGAGCCCATGGACAATGTTGCTTACTTGTTTACAACTGCGGTGGCCAAATTTTGGCAAATAGAACAGACAATTTTTAAGGCGCTTGGTATGTGGCTGCCTCGCAACGCTTACAAACTAGCGCAGTCGCTACGAAAAACATTTTTAGATTAGGCCAGTTTGAAAACTACGCCGTCGGAGGCGGCCTTAACTCGTACGCGTTCGCCATCCCGCGAGCCTGTTGCTATGACGACGACAAACGCTACTTTGCCAGGCTTAAGAGCTGAAAAATCGTCCTTCTATCTCAAAAACGAAGGCCGTTTTTCGATTGAAACTTTGGGTGAGGGTTAGAATGGGCAAAGTGAAGGCGAAATCAACAGCTTAGAACATGGCATCGCACCGAGGAATTAGCGACGAAGCTGTTTTCGCTGCGAAGCGGGAGGGCAGGGCGACGCCTTGTTAGTCAAATCAAACCGGAGACAGCAAAGGATGATGGGATAGAGTGCTGGGCTCCGTGGGCTCAAGTCATGGCGGGACTCGGCTTCACAAATGTGACGTCAGGGCCTCTCCTAACCTTTTCTTTCCTCCATGAGCTCATACAAACTCGGCACACGGGATGGCTTTTATTTGATTCGGAAAACGGGCATATGCGTCTGAGGGCCCGCTGAGGCCGAAACAAAGCTCAGATAATAGCCGCCTTAGCGCGTTAGTACTGGCTAGCGTCACTAAATAAGAGTACCGCCACTTCGCGCACCCGGAGGCGCATGGGGGCCATTTTGTTTCTGGCTTGCAGTGTTGCCATCTCTCCGAACGAAACCGCCGCCGGTTGTGACGGGCAGAGTGCGACCGTCCGCTCTAGCACCCGCGCTGCCGAGAGAGAGAGAGGAGAGGCGCCCAAAAACAAAATGGCTGCGCCCATATGTAAACAAACATCACGTGGTGCCGACCGACCAATGGAAATCCCGGCGGCACATAACAATGAGAGAAAAGAGTGCCGATACTCTAAAAGCCTTTATTTAGTGACGCTAGTACTGGCTAAAGTTGTTTCTCGCGGAGGGCCGCGAGTGCGTGCGATATCCGAGCTTAACTTTGGATGACAATTTCTGCGTTACTGTTTAGAATAAACGCAAAAGGGCGTGGCTTCATTTACTGCTTTTCTTGACAACAAGCCTTTCCGTAGTCAATAAAATATACTGCGATGTTCTTAGATACCCACGTTATATACCCACTTACAGCTAATTAGCGAGTAATAATACATCGGCCCGTTTCCCAGCCCTTTTCCCTACTGAACACCAATACTACAGGAAAACAGCAACTGGGGAAGCAGCTGGAGGAGGCGGGTCATTCAGTGAACTTCAATTACTATGACAAGACACAACAACGGCAAGTTAATTCTGCGCATTTTTGCCGTTACTGCACAGCATAATTAAGAATTCCAATGTCATTTCTGCATTAAGACATACAAAATAATGCAGGTATCACGCGGTATATTTAGTTGTCCAAGTTTAGTTCCGTTCACCCAGTCAACCGCTCCCTTCTAAGAGTCTTTTGTTTTTGCTTGTGGAAATTAAAAGGGACTCACCTGTTAGCATTCCTGTCGGACTTACTATGTCATGACCAACGGACTTAAAAACCATCGAGCACCAATACGAATAGTTTTACAAATACATACCGATATTCACAACGGCCTAGTTTGCTTTAGATATATGTCGCTTCCCTACTGAAACAAAGAAATAAAACTCTCGCATGGTAGACCGCTAGCGCCTTCCAGTGAAGACTGGATAAACCAAAATGCATTTCTTGTTTTTTTTATCTCTGCAAAGAAATGATGTACAGCAGACTCCCGTTAAGACGAACCCGAAGGGACCGTAAAAATGTATTCGTATTATCCGAAATTCGTCTTAAGCGGGGGTGTATTGCATTGTGGACGTTATATGAGAAAAATTGTGTGGTTCTTAATCAGTGTTCGTTTTAACCAAGTTCGTCTTAACGAGGGTCTACTGTATTTCTAGAAGCAAACCGGGGTCGTTAGTGTCATTTCTGTGAATTTGAAAAACTTCTTGTATCGGTACATGGTGCTTTTGAATTAGTAAGTCTCATGAATTTGCGTCATGAATTAGTGAGTCCCATATGAATTGGATCAGGTGAGTCACCCTTAATAGCATGCACGAGACGAAAAATGCTAACGAACATCCAAGCGTATATAACTGCATGCGTGACATGCTGCGTGCAGTGTAAAATGCGGCACAGTCGGTTAAACACTATGTATGTACCGCATCAGGGCATAAATAACGTGGACTAAGTACCTATTTTACAGCAGATTGTAGCCATTTATACGTTCCTGTAAGGCACTTAAAATTGTGCACGTACTACAACACAGCGAGCTGATGGCTGAGCATTGAGCAAAAAGCAATGTTTCTGCGACGCTTTGTGAACCAAATGCAGAACATGCAATAGTTTCAACAACTATATATATGTCTTTATGAGGTATCCACAAAAGCCCAATGAATTCTTCTGCACTACCACGGCTCTGTCAAAAACGCAGAAGGAGAACCTGAGGACATATGGTCCCTCTCAAATTCAAGTCATTGGTGATTTCAGACGTACTGCGCGTCTGCAATTAGCAAAAGACGATATTCACTAAAGCGGTCTGAGCGCCGCAGACTACCTGAAAGGGGTTCGTGGAATTTCTATTTTCGCTAAGATACCCTTTTCTCGCACCTTTCATGCTTTGTACGGTGTTGTTATAGCAGTGGACATATTTTTTTTTTCTGTCAAATAACGTCACTAAAAATACGTCTTAGCCGTCTTATATAAGTAAACTGCTCTAAGACAGTTCCATAGATATCGACGAAGTTTATTAAATTTTATGTGGTGCGTGCGTGTGTACGTGTGTGACTGCATGCATGTGTGTGTGTATGTGTGGGTGCGCGGGTGTGCGTTCGTGCCTGTATCTATGTCTGTGGGCGTGTGCGTGCAAGTGCGTGCGCTTGTGCGCCAAAGCGCGTCAAATATATATGTGGTTCATTGCTCCAGTTAATGCACGATTCAGTGCATACTTCACTGCAGCGCACAAGTTATGTGGAACAAGACACGAGCAAAAAATATACAAAAGCACTGCCCAAAATTTCTACTGGGACATAAGTGGAACAGTAACTGGAACGGCCGACAGCGCATCCCCTCATTTATTCGGTTCCACATAATAACCACAAACCTAAAGAAAACAAATGGACAGTTCCAGATAAGATCCACTTATATCTCTCGTTCCAGTTATTCTTCGTTTAGATCCAGATAAAAATATGTGGATCGCCCCGTTTAACTGGAACTTACATGGAACCAGATTAAGAGTGTACCATTGAGCGCGTACTACACCACAGCGAGATGATGACTGAGTGTTGAACAAAAACTGCCGTTTCTGCGAAACTTTGTAAACCAAATGCATAAAATGTAATGGCCTCAATAAGTATTTCGTAATGAAGATGTTCACAAAAGCACCACGAATTATTCAGCGCTATAGCAGCTATGGCTTTGCCCGAATGGCAGACGGGGAAAGGGAAGACGTTTAGTCCTTCTCAAATTGAAGTCACTGGTGATTTTGTATACTTGACACCTCAAATTACAAAAATACGATGTTCACGAAAGCGGTTTGGGTGCCGCAGAACACGTGGAAATGGCTTCCTGCAATTTCTTCTTTTGCCTAAGATATCCTCCTCTCGACATTTTTAATGCTTTGTACGGCGTTGACAAAAAAGTGGGATTTCGTTTTCTGTCAAAGGACATCACCAAAACTACACAGCTTAGCTGTATTATGAAAGTTAACTGCTGCAAGGCAGTTTCATAGATGTCGGCGAAGTTCATTAAATTTTATGTGCGGTGTGCGCGTGTATATTAAACGCGCACGTGCATCTTGGGTCAAGAAGCACCTAATATATATGCGGTTCATTGTTCCAGTTGATGCATGAAAGAGAGCATACTTCACTGCCATGCACGAGTTATGTGGAACAAGACATGAACAAAAAATATACAAACGCACTCTCCCCAACCGTTTACTGGGACATAAGTGGAACAGTAGCCGGAACCGCCGACATCGCATGACCCTATTTCTTCGGTTCCAGATAAAAACCGCGAACATAAAGAAAACAAGCTGACGGTTCCAGATAAGATCCACCTATATGCTTCGTTCCATTTATTCTTTCGTTTGGATCCACATAAAATATATGGATCACCCTTTTTAACTGGAACTTATATGGAACCAGATTAAGAGTGTAGCTGCGCTCATCAGCATTAAAACAGACTTTTCATTATGATTGACAAAAAAGTAAGCTATAAGCTACATGAAGACAAATTAAGTTATCATTCATACCAATCCATACAGGGCACGCACACATGCATACAACTTGCTACCTTATAACGCAGCACTTGTTCCTTACAATAACAATTTGCCAGCATTTGATCGACACAGATGTATGCATTACGAATATTGTAATAACTGTTAAGGTTAAATGAATGTTATGATCGTAACACAAATGGTACTTGTGTGGGTATGTTAATGCATGAGGTGGACATATCCTATAAAACATAATCTCTTTATGCACAGCAGAAATAAACCTATCGGATAGAGAAGGAAAGCGCACAAGTTCGCTCTACGTTTTCCTTCGCAAGTGTTAACGGCTCCTCTTTGGCGGCTAGGGGAAACGTCGTCAAAAATTCCAAGGTGGTAACTGCAAAAATAACAAAACACAACAATATAGAGCTCATTGCTATAGAGAAATGTTCGATGTCTCTTGATATTTGAAGTGCTTGCTGTTTTTTTAGTTAAAATTAATCGCTTCTCGGGAAGTTCTAATAAATTCTTCTAATTAAAGCATGCATCCAACTTTTTACCCGCTATTTTGCAGTCGGCTGACAGCAGCCGTAGCGCCATTATCCCATGATTGCGGAGTATCAAGACAAGCGCGAATGGGTGTAAAGACGCCCGAAAGCCGCCGCCACAGCTGCCGCCACCGAGAATGTAGCTACGGCCGTTGCCGCTTCAAGTTCAATCTCGCCCACAAGAAGCGCGCCCCGGTCGGTTGAAAGCAACTTGCCCTGTTGGAACGGCGGCGTGAGCACATTATTCCTGAGCTTGAGAGTCATTCCGAGCAACATCGTCTCGTCGGCGGCCCTCGTTGACCAGCTGGTCGTAGTTCTTCTGGCGGAACAATAATAATAGGTCTTAGTCTGGTCGCATATAAAGTCTTTATCTCTCCATTCGCCAGTGTATTCCCCGCCTAATTAGGCGCCTATACCCCTTTGTCGGTTTAGGCGTGCGCGGGTTGGGGGTGAAGGGGTGGAGGGGGGCATGCGTGCACAGTAGGGCTTAAAGCCGCTACCTATGACATACCCGTTGTGGTGGTTGGAGATTTAAACGAGGCAGTGTCATGGCTAAATGCGCCCAGTCAGCTGTACTCCGCAATCGAGCGGTTTGGGTCTGGGTTGGTGTGTTGCACAATGAGATGCCTACGACTAGGCAGCGACCGAAATAGACACCCACATGTGTGTCCACTAGTATACATGTCCAAGCCCTCGAGGCGTTAACTCGCTATTAGATGAACGCATGTCACTCGCTTTGAGGAAGAAGTGCGGAAACTTAAGAAGCATCAGCCAGGACAGAAGTGTGAATGGGTGCGAAAACCAGGGAAAGTCGCTGCCGCCAGCATTGCCGCCTCAAGTTCTAGCCGGTCGTGTAGCTGCGAATCCCTCCCGTATGAACAGAGACTTGCCCGCTTGGAACGCCGACATAAGCCAATATCAATCGTTAAGCTTGAAGGGATTTCAGAACTACATTTTCGACAGTATCTTTCACTTCTAAGCACACGCGCATGACCGGTTGCCGGTTTGTGCATGCACGGTTGTGCATGCATGGTGAAATCTTGAATTAGGCTGGATCTGGGGAGGAACCTCAACAAGCCAGTACGAAAGAAGCGGATAAATGAGCTAACAGTAAGACGTAAAGTAGAAGAATTCAGGATCGCGCTGCAGAACCGATATTCAGCTCTTAACGAGGAAGCCGAGCTTACGACACAGGAAGCCAGCGACAACCTTACACGTATTATCACGGAGTGTGCAGTAGAAGTCGGGGGCACTATGGCTAGACAGGATACTGGCAAACTTTCACAGGAGACGAAAGATCTAATTAGGAAACGGCAAACCATGTCAATCTCTACCGCAGCTGACAGAATAGAACTAGCGGAGCTTTCGAAGTTAAGCAATAAGCGTAAGACAGCTGACATACGGAAGTATAATATGGGGAGGATCGAATACGCTGTAAAGAACGGAGGTAGCCTGAAAGCTGTGAAGAGGCGTCTTGGCGTGAGGAAAAATCAGATGTATGCACTTAAAGATAAGCAAGGCAATGTTATCACAAATAGGGATAAAATAGTCACGGTGGCCCAGGAGTTCTACAGGGATCTGTACAGTAGCCGGGACATCCAGGATAATGTCGAACGAGACAGTAGTTCAGAGGAGATAGACATCCCACCAGTAACGACCGAAGAAGTAAGGAATGCTTTGAAAGAAATGAAAGGGGGCAAAGCACTTGGTGAGGATCAGATAACAGCAGACCTCTTGAAGGATGGCGGAGAAATTGTACTTGAAAACTGGCAAACCTGTATACGCAATGCCTAATGACCGCAAGTGTACCGGAATCTTGGAAGAACGCGAACATCATCCTAATCCATAAGAAAGGCGACATGAAACACTTGAAAAATTACAGGCCGATCAGCTTACTTTCAGTCGTCTACAAGGTACTTACCAAGGTAATCGCTAACAGAATTTCTGCAACCTTAGATTTCAGTACACCTAAAGAACAAGCAGGGTTCCGTAAAGGTTATTCAACAATGGACCATATTCACAAGATCAATTAGGTGATAGAGAAGTGCGCTGAGTATACTGAAC
The DNA here is from genome assembly GCF_048455015.1 of Haemaphysalis longicornis. Classification (NCBI taxonomy): domain Eukaryota; kingdom Metazoa; phylum Arthropoda; class Arachnida; order Ixodida; family Ixodidae; genus Haemaphysalis; species Haemaphysalis longicornis. The sequence continues at coordinate 148,685,700 of NW_027526460.1, read as the reverse complement.
CCCTATATATAGCCTTCATAGATTATGAGAAAGCATTTGACTCCGTCGAAACCCTAGCAGTCATTCAGGCATTACGGAACCAGGGGGTAGATGAGCATTATGTAAGAATACTAGAGGATATCTACAATGGGTCCACAGCTACCATCATCCTCCATAAGGAGAGCAGTAAAATACCTATAAGGAAGAGTGTTAGACAAGGAGACACAATATCTCCAATGTTATTCACAGCATGTTTACAAGAAGTATTCAGAACGTAGGATTGGGAGCAGGTGGGAGTAAGGGTTAATGGAGAATACCTCAGCAACCTTAGATTTGCTTATGACATTGCCTTGCTACGTAACTCGGGGGACGAATTGCAAAGCGTGCTTTCCGCACTGCACGAACAGAGTAGAACCGTGGGCCTGAAAATTAATATGCAGAAAATTAAAGTAGTGATCAATAACCTCGGGACAGCACAGCGGTTTGAGGTAGGTGGCGAGGCAGTGGAAATGGTAAGCGAATATATCTACTTAGGCCAAGTTGTGACCCCAGATCCCAACCATGAGGCAGATATAATTAGAAGGGTCAAAATTGGGTGGGGTGCATATGGCAGGCATTCTCAGATAAAGAATAGCAGCCTACCATTGTCGCTGAAGAAGAAAGTGTATGACAGCTGCATCTTATCGGTACTCACCTACGGGGCAGAAACTTGGAGGCTCACTAAGAGGGTTCAACTTAAATTGAGAGCGACTCAGCTTGCAATGGAGCGTAAAACGATAGGTGTAACATTAAGGGACAAGAAGAAAGCGGAGTGGGTCAGGGAACAAACACGTGTTAAGGACATATTAGTAGAGATTAAGAAGAAGAAATGGACATGGGCAGGGTATGTAATGCGAAGGCAAGATAACCGCAGGTCATTAAGGGTAACAGAGTGGATCCCTAAAGAAGGCAAGCGCTGCAGGGGGCGGCAGAAAGTTAGATTGGCAGATGAGATCAAGAAGTTTGCGGGGATAAATTGGTCACAGTTGGCACAGGACCGACGTAATTGGAGAATAATGGGAGAGGCCTTTGCCCTGCAGTGGGCGTAGATAGGCTGATGATGATGATGATGGTGGTGGTGATTTGGGAGAGGGGGGCGGTGGGAGGGGCGGCACGCGCAGATATGGGTTTCATACCCTTACTGGCGACATGTGCGTTGTGTCGGCGTGATGTTCAACGTGGCCGTCAAGCAGCCCAATGCGACCGCTCCGGTGTCATCTGTGGTAGAGTGAATTGGGTTGGCGTGTTACACAAACGGTAGGATGCCCACGATGCGGGAGGGTTGCTTTTCTCATGGAGGCGAAACGCAAAAAAGCCCGTGTGCGTACGAGATTTCGGGCCACATTAAAGATCCCCAGGTGATCAAAATTAACCCGCAGCCCTCCACAACGGCGCTCCTGATCGCCTGCGTTGCGTTGGCGCGTTAAACCTAGAATCAATCAATCACGACGCGGGAGGGAAAAAGACAGCTGTACGTTTTTCCGCTAGGATAAAGCTCGGGGCTTATCCAAACTTCATTCAGGTAATTGGCTACGAAGTATGCACAGTCATAAATCTCAAACAAACGTGTTTTGTTCCTTGCACTCCGTGGAGGACGTGCTGCTTTGCAGGCCATCCTTCTTCACAGAGTCGAAGGGCACTAAGTTTTTTGGTACGGTAGGTAGTAATCGTTTGGTGAAACATGGGGTATGCTCGAGAAAAAGGGTCACGTAAGGCAACGTCGTTTACGCCAGTCTTCCTGTGTCATGTGAGACAACCCCAAAGCGCCAGACCACTGGTCGGCGACTTTGGCTAGTTTCGGTTTCCGAAATTCTGGCGATCCTAGCGGCACGGTGCTGCGGCGTGGCCCTTCCCTTTCCCTCAGTGTTTCTTTCTTTCCACACCGTCAACGCTTCCGCGCCTCCTCACGCATGCGCAATAGCTCACCGGCGCCAATATTTTTTTTTTCTTTCTCTCGGCGCGCACGGCGGTCCAGTTCGGTACGTGCGTGAGCGAGCCGGCGTGCGAAGGGTTGCGCGGGTTGCCTAAACGCTTCCACGGGCGGAAAGTTTCGCTGCATTATAAAATACATTCGAATGTATTCTAAATATGGGGCAGCGGAGGAAGGAGTGCTACCACTCCTGCGCAGCTCTGTGGTGCAGCAACACAGGGCGGTACAGTTCGACCAAGTTTCTCGCCTTCTCCAAAGACGACAGGTAAGCAAATTAGCTTTGTACAAGTTACAGTGAATTCCTTAAAAGCCGACTGATTGCACTCTTGCGTTTTCAAAATAATTCGCGGATGTAACGTGAAGTTAATGAGACATGTCACTCGTCTTGGAGTGGAAACTAATGTGCAAATATATCCCAGCTGTGCAGGTACGCAAAGTTTTAGTAGAAGTAAACGCGTCTTTGGCACGCACACACTTGCTCGCAAGATCAATTTGTGGTGGCATTGCCGTTTTTTGATGATTGCCTTAGTAACTGCTGGAACGTCGATTCAGTATACTTATCAAGGTATTTTTTGTTGTTTCGTGCAGCAGGTATGAGTCTAGGTTTGGGCCCCAAGTCGAGGATGGTTTGCGACTTCATTGGACGTTTCTTCCGGTGACTCTCCTCAATCCATCCAATGTTATCACGAAGCACCTGCTCACAAAGAAGGCAAGCTCAACTGTACGCGCTTCTTGCCTTTCATGGCGTACATACTACCACATCGATTGATGGCGTGGAGGTGCTGGGCCCTAAGCATTTTTTCCTCCCCCGTCTTGCTCCAAAACGTATATTTGCGGCGAAACTACTGCCAAGCGTTGCTTCAGAGCTCCGAAAAATCTGACGTAACTCCGCGGTGTTCAATGCAAGTCGATTTTCACATGAAACAGTGGAAGGCCAAACCGAAATACATGCGTTGTCTGCAGCCGCCATTGCAAGCGTTTCGCTCATTAAAAAATAAATAAAACCAAGTAGCATTGCCGGCTTTGCTGTTCAATCTAAACTGCGCGCCCGCGCCTTGTCATCTTATCGCGAATGGGTTTGGTGTTCCATAGTTCTGAAGTTAGAATGGTCAAGCCGTATCGGACAGGATGAGATAAGAGGCGCTGCCCAGACACGAGTTAGAGGGTAGCTTGTAACAACCTGGCCGATATCTGCGGCTTAAAATACAGGAAAGCTTCTTTTTTTCTGGGTGTCTTCTCCCCCCCCGCCTTCCCTCCCACCCCCGGTAAGCAGACTGTTAATTCACGCGCCATTAAAAGAAAAGACGGGTGCGTTCGATTTGTGTTCTGTGTTCTACGACGTGCGCATGGTTGGGCATTGTTTTTGTACGTAGATATAATCCAGCAAAGAGTGTCTACAGTGCGGTCATTGTGTTGCAACAATTTTTATGGCTGCATTTTGTTGGTGTGAACATGATTTCTCGGAAGTGTATGCAGGTTAATGGGCGGGTCAGCGCTTTCTTTCAGAGTTTGCGTTAACTCGCCCGAAAGGCAGGGCTTGAAGCATACCTGTGCGTGCTTTCTTTTAACATATAGATTCCCAATAATTGTGTCTCTAAACTGAAACGAATTTTTTTAATGTCTAAAGAACATTCCTGTCTCGAGGTGAGCCCAAGAAATAAGTATACATTGAGTGGAACTTTCAAGTTCTTTTCTTCTCCAGCCGAGGTGTGCGCGAAAAAAAAATCTGTGTAGGGACTAGAACTTTCGAAGTTCTTCTTTCGTAATCAAGTATTGTGTACCTAAATGTGTATTCATGGCTGTAACTTTTGCGCAACTTTAGATGGAGACCGATACAAAAAGGGACTCGAAGACCTGTACCTGTCACCGTGTAAAGTTGCGCAAAAGTTACAGCCATGAATTCAGAATACCAACTAGCCCGCCTAACCGTGTTATTGTAAATGTGTATGTAGCACGTTTTTTCCCTATTGTACAATATTGTATGCCTAAATTTGCATATGTCATATTTTTGCTTAGTCGAATACTGTGTACATAAAATGTATGTGCAATATATTGGTTTACTACATGTGTTTTCATGACTTCGAATCAAAGACGCCCTCATATGAATTTTGAATAAATGCATAGCAAAAATAATGTTTGTGTCACCCTCCAATTATTATCGCCACAAAGACAACAATTCGACACCAGAAAACGTACTATTACCTACATGTTTTCTTCGTTCAATTATTCAACACGTTGTTGCACACATAAGAAACGACGGGCGGCGGCCATTTCGAGTCATCGGCGCAACTCGTCCAACTTTCGCGCCTGGTGCCACTGCCGAGCGGCCCATGAGGCAGCGACCGGCGGCAGAAGCGAAAGTTGGACGCGCGGCGGAACGGCCTGGCTGCCGCGGGATAAATGACGTCAGCAGCGTCCGCGACGTCAGCGAACGCCCTTTCCCCCCTCGCCACTCGTTGCCATGGCGATTAATGCAACGTTTCTCAGAGGCCACGTACTACTAGGGGAGGATTTGGCGCTGCTGGCGCGAATTACGTGGGACCACGGTGGATGCGAGAGAGGCCGCCCCGTGGCCAGACTGCTGTGCAGCTATAACAAGCATAGCGCACGCGCAGTACAAACAACAGTTCGTGCGGGTACTTCTGTTCACGGATACTTTCGTAAATTATATTGTCTACCCCACCATTCTTACCACTATAAAATTGGTATTCATCACATTGAAGAGAAAATACCTCTTTCTGCAAGCATATAACCCCTGCATTACTTTTGTTTGCTTTTGCCTGCATCAGCCAATCGCTCAGCTGTACGTACTACGTCATAGGTTCTAATGCGGGAAATGATCTAATGACTCGCATGGCCGTTCCTTTTTTTCTTATTATATAGCTTATTTGAGTGAAGTTTGCATTAAAAGTGGTGTCCGTGTGATTCTAACAAGGCAATCTAAGGAGCGACTGCTGAGCCCAAGGTCTCGGGTTTGGTTTTCGGCCGCGGCGTCCACTTTTCAGGTGCCGGCAAAAATAAAAAAACGTTCGGGTGCCAAGATTTCTGCGCAAGCTAAAGATAACGAGGTATTCAACATTATTCCGAAAACCTGGGCCTCATAGCACAGCAGTAGCGTCGGTGCGTAAACTCACCAAACTTTTAATTTTCGGAACTTTAGAGGGGCCGTGAGGACAAAAAACTGGTTTGTTTTATTCCAAAGATTTGATTTTTTGTTGAACCCTCAGCGGTTATCCCACAGCGAAAGATGCTTTATTAACTGAGCAATGAAACAGTTCCAATAAAAACTTCAATTCACTCGCTGCATCGTATGTTTGTGACGTCAGCAATGACGTATTGTGCGCAGGTGCTTAAAATAAAATGTGGTATGTTGACTGACGCTGCAGCTTTGTCAAGAATTAACTTTTTTGTTGCCTCACCTAACATCTGAAATCCTAGTTAGCGCAGCGGTACCGCCCAAGGACCGCTCTTGGCATTCGGTTTAGTTGTGACTGAACTCGTACCTGCCGTATTTTTGTTGCGGTTGATAGTAATCGTTTCGTGATACTTTCGCTATGATTCGACAAACAGGGGCCGAATTCTCTAAAATGACTGGGCGTCGCTTTGAAACGACGGGGTAGCGCCATGCAAATGCATGCGTTCTGAGGTTGGGGCCATCGCTTTGGGGTGTTTTGCGAAGGGGCTGAGCCGCAGAAAAGCACTGTGGCAAGAGCGCGAAGTGACACCCCCTGCCCCCCCCCCTCGTTTTGCTTGTAGCTTCAAGCCCTTGTCACACTGCTGTTCTGTGGCTCAGTCCCTTCGCAACACGCCCCAAAGCGACGGCCCCAACCTCAGAACGCATGCATTTGCATGGCGCTACCCCGACGTTTCAAAGCGACGCCCGTTTTTCAGAGAATTCGGCCCCAGGAGCGCGTAAGACGCAGCGTCACTTAGGCCAGCTGGTCAGTGTCGTGTCAGACAAGCCCGACGCGCCCGACGATTGCGTTATGCCGCGTCTGCCATACACACTGCTTTTATGTTTACTTGTTCGTTTTGTGACACTCATTGTTTCCCCCACCATTCTTTTTGCGATAAATATAATACCCACGAAATACGGGCGCATATAGCCCGTTCGGCAAGCCCATTATCACTATTTCATGTTAAATGCAGAGCATTTCTTAGCCTCGCCTGTTCCTGCGTCGGACGGTGTCAACAGTTTCGCGTCCGCAGCAGGTGCACCTCTCCTTCCTTCCTATCTCTCAACAGCAGCTGGCGCGCGCATGCGTCGTAGTCAGCCCGTTCGCTCCGTCGCGGTCTCGGCGTAACAGGTGCGTGATAGCAGCGCGGTGGGGCGTAGAAGGGCGCGCTGCTTGCGCATGCGCGCTCTCCCCCCCCCCCCCGTACTGCTCTCCCTCTACTGCGCGCGCTGCAAATATAGCGGCTAGCGGTCACTCGTGTTTCAGTCACTGCGTTGCTCCTTCCTTCCTTGGTTGACGCTCGTGCCCACGTTTACTCGTGTCTGCTACTCCAGCATCACGGAAGAAGCGATGGAAGCAACACTGCCTTCAATCAGTACTGAGGCCCCAATGCTCTGCATTTACTCGTGTTCCCCTCGCGGGAAGGCGCGGGAATTTTTTTTGTATTTATTTGCCCCCAGTCAATCGCAACAAGCGGCTCATTAGTTCAGTGCACTGTAAGTTCAGGGCGGGAAAGTAGGTAGTGATTCGCCCGCCCATTTCTTGTTAAAGACGAAGCCCCTTGAGGTATGGGGCTGTTGGCGCTTGCTATCGTCATCCGTCGTCGTTGTAATCGTCATCTTATGGAGTCCAGGTACTAAAACCCCCGGAAAGTCATTTACGCCTCGCGCTAGGACATAACGCGTACTTAAAAATTGGCCGCGTACCTGCTCCTTTCGTTGCAAATGTCGTCAAAAGACGATAGCCTTTGCAGACATTTGCCAAGGAAATGCCCCCCTTTGCTTTCCCGCTCACCTCTCATGCTGTTCCTGTACCGTCGCGCTCATTCCAAGGTAAACACACTAAAGTTTTGCGCAAGGCGATTTGAATTTACCGCGTTCCACTGCTACAGGCCAGGTTCCTTGATGCCAGCGCTGCAGTACGGCGGAGACGCGCGTGAATGGAGGCGGCCCACTAGAAGGTTTATACAGCCGCGTGACCGTGCTCCACGTGCGTTCCAAGCAGAACGTGCAACCTAGCTAGTGGAACCTTTCGTTGCTGTTGCCGCGTGATTTTTCATATGCCGCCAGGAGGCGGCGGTTTTCTGCAGTAGATGTAGAATATCATTTGCTGTCGAAACACCAAGTATTCATGAATTTTTAATAAAGGAACACTGTAAATATCCCTTGTGTGCTAATTTCCTGTCTTATATTTGCGTAATGTCTTGTTCTTGTTTAACAAAGTTGACAAGTATGAACATATGAACCGGGCTTAGACGTTTACATGTGGCTGTGAGTATATAGGACTATTGCGAAATATCAATTTTACCTTGGCCGGGTGGCTGAATCGAGTCACAGACAGACAGACAGACGGACAGACAGACAGACATACAGACACACCAAAATTTCTGGGTTTAAGTAGCCCAAGAAAGACTATCGTCTTTAAAAACACCGGGACACTCGTTTACGCCTCGCGCTGGAGCGCTTCGTAACGCGTACTAAAAAAACACCGGGCACTGGTTCACCCCTCGCCCTCGTGAGCTTCGTGCTTCAAGGAGACTCTTACAGCAAAGCTGTATACCTCTGCCCTCCAACGGTTTCGTCTCCGTTGGCAAAAAAGCCCAGGCGCCATGAAAAAACTTATACAGTGCGTGCTTCGCCCCTCCCCAGGATTCACGTTAGTAGAGATGACCCTGGATTCTTTTGCCTCATTATAGCGCTCACAGCGCATAAAACAGACAACAGAGAGAGTAAAGGCCTACGAACAGTCAGGCTCTTGGCTGTGAGCATAACGGATTACCATCGGATTACGGATTACCAGCCGGAACCCTCGCTCTTCTAGGTTTCACTCATTATGTTTATGTTAAAAGTGGTGTCTCTGTTGTTTTAACGAGGTAAGCTTTCGAATGAACCAAACTAGCAGCTAGCAAGCACGGGGCTTTCAATAATCAAGCTCTTGAGCACGCCGGGTTAGAGGGAGTCTAAGGGTGGACACCACTGGCCATGAAGGTGCGGGGGCGGGGGGGCCGTGCCCCCCGCCATGTGTTTTCATGCTCGCGGGATAGTCACTACGTAAGACTCCGCTAGCTGTCTTTTAGGGGCGAAGCTCCCCTTGCTCGGGCCCTGTCCCGTCCCTCGTTGCTGCCAAGCACGGCGGAGTGATGATAATTGTGGCAGGATCCCCCTAGGGATTGGCCAACCAAAGATTGGCCGAAGAGGTCAAAACGTTCAACGCGTTCATTGCTACCCAACAAGGAGGAGAGGAAGAAGAAGAGGTTGCCGTTCGTCGCGTGCGAGCTCAAGACACGTACTGGGGATACGCGACACAAGGCGCTCTGCAGAAGGCGACGGTCAAGGTGGCTAAAATGTCACACACCGAACTCGCCAACTTACCCATGGAAATTCTCATCGTCCCAAATAAGCCCTACATAATCACCACAAGCATCGACGTCGTCGACAGGCTTGTCAACGGAGCGGTGGTAATCTTGACGTGTCGAGTCTTATATCACGATAAGGATTTTAGCTTCGCCCCTCTCATCATCATTCACTTCGTGGAGATGGCGCGATTTTTTCATCAACTATGGCTACCAGCAAATGTTTTCCATCGCCAAATACGCCTTAACTAAGCATACGCTGCTTCAGTACTCCGGTACTCAATGTAGAGGGTATGCGTTGAAGTCGTATGACCTCGAAACCGAACCTTAGACTTAGTTGGGTACATCCGTCAGTTGGTGCTGTTTCTCTAACTAATTTATATACACTCGCAGTGATATGGAAGCGCTTTGAAAGAAATGTGGGCCCGCACTCTGATTACTGTGTGCGTACTCCCAAGCCGACCAAAGCGTTAGATATTCATGGAATAACAGATGCTCTTGTTAGGGTTTTGGATCATGCTTCATAACTACGAGTGTGCGCAGTTTTCGCGCGATATTTCGTTGGTGGCGCCACGGCCGCCCCTTCATCGAGCGGCCGTGGTGACGGAGACAATGCATTTGTCAATTTGCAACCACGTGCGCTGTGATGTCTGCGTTTGCATTGAATGGGTGCCCCGTAAAACCGCTAATTTCCCCATTTACAAGCAGTTGCAGTGAACAAATCGACCTAAAGAGTGCCAACAAAGCTCCTTCTATGTAACTTGTTTAACTGAGGTACGACTAAGCGGTAAAACTGACAGTCGGGCTAGTTGGTGTTGATGCATCGTAAGCAGCTCTTGAAACGGGACGACAGAAGAGAAGACACAGCGCCGTCACACAGAAGACACAGAAGGAGGTAGCACCGTCGTGTGTGTCTTCTCTTCTGTCGTCCTGTTTGAAGCGCTACTTACGATGTCGCGAATGGCTTGCTATGTACATGGCTATTGTCGTGTTAACACTGTGTTCTTTTTTAAGCAGGAATGTAGGTAGATTGCATACTAGGTCCACAGAAGGACCACTCGTGTTTGCTCAAAAATTTTATTTCATTTGGACTGGTGCAATTCTACAAACAGAAGATAGTTTAAAGCGTAATAAATACATAGATGAGTGCATTTATGACTATCATAACCTCGCATCTACAGAAAATCACAAAAAAATGAACTATCCACGAACCTTCTTTGTTCGCGGCAAAAAAAGATGTGCTTGTAAACCTATGCTACTTACAGATCCTAGATGACAAATGTCGGCGTTTGAAAATGTACACGGACAATGGCCCATTTCATGGCTTATATACATAAGGAACAAGCGTCATGACGCTGATATAACATACTTTTAATAACATTTCGTGATCTAGAAGCAGTTCATTCTTTTGCTCATCAGATCGAAATGTCTGGTTTACCATACCGTCCGAAACAACCATGAGATTAAATTTTATCTGCAGTATGAAAGTACCTTTGCCTTGAAGGCCGTGCATTTTACACCACGCTGCGCCTGAAAATCTTAGCACTATCAACACAGCAATATATTATCATCTGCAACAACTTGATTTTGACAGTATCCACTTTTTCATATACATTCAATATTTTGCAGGTGCACTCTATTTATACATTATTTAACTAATTTGTTGTTCACATGTAGTTGTCATAGGTAATGCCCAATCTAAATTATGCATTTAAATAGGGACGTGTGCACTTCAAGAACCCTGCAGTACATAGAACACTGCAAGAAAACACAGCGTCGCCAGATTTAACAGAGTGTTTTTCACTGTTTACGAAGTTTTCCTCGTCCTGCGCCAAAAAGACGCAGTGTTCAGATGGCAAAAGTAAGGTAAATTCTTCCTCCCTGGAGCGGACTAACAGTGTCCGCTCGCCAATACAAAAACTTACTAAAACCGAAACTCTAGGAGGCAGCAAAATGGGCACATTTTTTTGTCTGACGACAGGAGTATCCTATTGAATTAACAGGATGAACAGAAAGCAGTGGCACAGTGAAGCTGACATTGCTCAAGAACCTGTATCAGGGCGCATTCAGAAGTCCCCCGACTTGTACATGTCACACAGGAGCCTCTCGATGGGAATAGCGCCAATTGTCCGACGAAAGAACAGTTCTTCAATGGCCAGTGCCGACACGGAGCGGAGGCAGGGCAACGACAGCAGGAGCTTGCCGAATCGAAAGGGTTGCGTCGGATACGCCGTCTGGATGTAGCGTGAAAGGGTGAGCTGCGCCTGGTCCTGCAAGGCCGCCACAGCGCGGACGTCGCGAAGGCAACGCGACTCCGACGTCTGGTCCTGGAACGCTGCGCACGGGACGTCAGCTTGTCAGTGAGGCGAACCGCACACATTCTTGGAAAGATCGAAATGAAACACCAGCAATATCTCAAAATTTTCGAATTTCGGGGATTTAACGTGCTGAATGTACACCTTGCCTATCAGGGCTCTTTGGCACCATACCAGCACCCTACTCTGAACCCATTGTAAAAAAAAAGTGGCACTACTACTACTACTACTACTACTACTACTACTACTACTACCACCACTACTACTATTATTATTACTACTACTACTACTACTACTACTACTATACTACTACTACTACTACTACTACCACCACTACTACTAGTACTACTACTACTACTACCACTACTACTATTATTATTATTACTACTACTACTACTACTACTACCACCACTACTACTACTACTACTACTACTCTACTACTACTACTACTACTACTACCACCACCACTACTACTATTATTATTATTACTACTACTACTACTACTACCACCACCACTACTACTATTATTATCCTTACTACTACTACTACTACTACTACCACTATGAGGTGCTAGGAATATGGGTAGCTCCGGATTAATATTGACTGCTTGGCGGTAGTTAACGCGCGCCGCAATCTTACACAGGCGGCCGTTTTGGTATTGCTTTAACTGGCGAAGTGCGGCCAGGGGTGGGACGTTTCACCGCCCAGATCGTTTTGGTGAATGCGCACAAGCCTGACAACACCGTCGTATGTCACGCTTAAAGGTGACGCTTAAGCCTCCTCATTTTTTTATCTTCGGTTGGCCATGCGCCCCAAAAAATGTATTTATATACCGGTGTGACAAATAAAATATTTGCAAATCAGCGCTGTGTGTGGTTGTCCTGCCATTTTCTTTACTAGTTGCCGACTTGTTTGTACACTGTATCAACAGCCAACCAACTAGCCCAACATTGAACGTTAGTAAAGTAGGCATGCATGATATTTCCGCATGATATTTGTAAATTCGTCATTATTCAGGTCGCACTTCTGCGTGTGACTACACACCATGCTACGTTTCATAGTCAGCGTGGTTTCCCGTATTATTAGGCAAATATCCCTGGCTTACACAAACGTGGTGACTCTCCGGCTATGTCAGAAGACAATATTTTTTGCTTACTTACCGGTTTTGAAAAGCAGGATTGCTTTCACGCATGCGTACTCGGTAGCATCCACTTGCATCTCCTTGAACTTTCCAATTATGTCCTGGAAGTTTCGGATTTCGGAGACCAGAGAAACGACTCGTTCGGACGTCGACGGCTCAGTACTGAGGCCTGCGTGTAAATTATAAAGACATTCCCATGAAACACGCCACACAGCACTGGGGCTAAGAAGTGAGCGCTTTTTGTCGAGCATAAAATTTTAGCAGGTGGCACTTTACGATCTAGACGTATATTGGGGATACATATAAACGGTTATTTCAGCAAATGATGTGCATATTTGCTCATTTTACAGTTGCTGCCGCACAGACAACTACGTTTTTCTTTGTATTTTTCAGGAATACGTACATTTAGAAATCATCAGTAACTTCAAGATTTGCTTCATGTCGAGATACGAGAAAGCGGAATAGCCGTTGTAAAATAATTTCGTGCCCACCCTATAAGTCAGCACTAGGAAGAAAATCACTGAGATTTAAAAAAAAAAACATAGCATGAACGTTCTTTCATATTTTACCATACTGACACCTTCCACAGGTTATACGCAGCTCTAACGGTCACGGAAGTCGTCGAATAATGAAACTAGAACAGAAATCTCCCTTTTTCCAAGTGTTCATGTTTCAGTTTCCTCTTCTTCATTAGCCTTCTTCATAAGCCCCTCTGCTCTCTTTCAACGACGCGATGACCTCAATAAATTTAAACGCCCAGAATGTCATTCACTTCGTTTCGCACAATCACTCATACCGCGCACCATTGTTGAGTGGAATGACTTTCCAGCACATACTGCCACTGAAAAAGATTCCAAAAAATTCTTGCAGCTCTTGCAGACTACGGTCAGTAACTAGAATTTTTTTTCTGTAGTTTTTACCTATTGCATAAATTGTAGTAGTACCTTACATACGTTGTTCTTGCTCTTGCTGCAGGCTATTTCTGCATACGCTGCCACTTGTTATGTTCTCTGTTCTTTGTTTTTACATTATATTATTTTATTTTTCAGCCAATATTATGGGCGAAAAAGTATCGAACAAATTATTGAGGTCTTGCGAGCTATGCTCCCAATGTATCTGATTGTTTAACGATTGTACAACGCGGTATGGCTGTAGGTTGTATTTATTGTTTCTTCCCTTCGTTTCATCTAATTACTGGTTATAATGCGTCTTATATTTTTGTGAGTATTTTTGTATAATGTTGTCTTGCCCCCCTCCCCCCTATGTAATACCAGAGTCCTTGTCTAGAGGACCCTCGCCTAGAGGGCCTTTCGGGGTGCTCTGAATAAGTAAATAAACAAACAAACAAACAAACAAACTAACAAACAAATAAATAAATAAATAAATAAATAAATAAATAAATAAATAAATAAATAAATAAATAAATAAATAAATAAATAAATAAATAAATGAAAAAGGCTCTACTTCACGGAAACGTAAAAAAATGTCCAGACAGGCCCCGTTGTTCTGCTGTCGTGCTCAAATCCTCTTATTAAACTGTATTCCCGCATTGTCACAGTTTGAAAATAGGAAAAGGGGCTAATTCGCTTAGAATATATTGACATTGGTACTGCAGCCAAGTAGTTTCTTCAGTCCTGTCCATGCCGGTGCGCGGTGGTACTGGACGCCATGGTCGAGTGTAATGTAGCCCGTACACTGGCCATGTTTGTGAACGCAAAACGTCATAACCATAACTACATCGCTTTTTGGTTCACCCATAGCTGCTTGCTACTCTCCTTGTTGCAGTATCCCATCCACCTTACTGACGCGTTTTCAAGGTTTGTCGATAGCAGGCACGCGGGCGCAAGCGAGAGAGAGAGAACGATGAAACTTGGAAAATAGCGGGCCAAACAGAGGCAAAACTTTGGACAAGCCGCCAAAATCGACAAAATGCCCGGTGCCAACATTTCGACACCTTTCGACATTTCGACCAAGGCAGGTCTTTTTGTCGAGATGTTAGCGCCGGAATGACGCCTCTACACTGTCGAATTTTTTGTTGCAGACAGATGTAGACGTATTTTCGTCTCCTGTGTGAAAGACAGGCCAGTATTTCTTTTTTTCGTGGCTTCTCAGTGAATCGTCGCTATCTCGAACGCAATGGTGTCTCACCGGCAGCGGCTAGGAGCGGCGCCACTTCAAGGGGAAGCAGGAATTGGGCCGCCGACAGAACGAATAGCTCCCGCCAGCCTTCTTCCAGGAGGAGCAGCTGGTAAGGCAAAACGAAAACAGCATCAGAGCCGCACTCGGGATAAAAACGTCTCAGCCTCACTAGTGAGGCTTTGTAGCTGTCAAAACCCGGTGATCTTTCACTACCCTTATTTTTGGATGACGATATCCTCATTCAAGGCCCCATAAATGTTTCTACTCTGCTTGATTAGAAAAAATGGAAACGTTGAGACAAGGAATAACGTAGCAGAGCCTGTTTGACGTTCATTTCTTCATCTCGGTGGTTTTATATGTGCCGTGTATTGCAAATTATATAGTATATTGCAAACACGTTCTTCTAATTCGAAATTCCAAGATTGAAAATTCAGAACTCACAGCATTCTTGCCAGGCGGTAAGCTACGCTGTCATTACAAAGTTATGGAATGAATAAGCGTGGTCCTAATGACTATTTATGACCATTATTTGCGACATATTTGGCCCAGAAGTTCGAATAAGGCCCCAACCTCGCTAATAAAGTCGCAGGTAAGCAGGACCCCGAACTGGACATTCCCGTTTAACAAGGCAACAGCTAGGAGGTACACAGGAATATATTTTATGCTTCGCACAACATTTCATTATGGTAGGTGTCAGTTCTTTTTTACCCAGGATAACAAACTAATGAGACACACACAATTTAAAAAAAAGAAGGCGCAAGTTATGTCCTGAAAGAAATTATCCACATCAAGCAAGAGAGAAAATAGATTTTGCCTGTTATGGTATTCCAGTTCTGTTACATAAGCAGTACGTTACTGTTGCAAGTATTGTTGTTACCAGTTATCGTGTGCAACATACCTGCGTGCTCAATACAGCAATAATTGTTTTTCTTGTGTCAATTGCATTCGATGTACATTTGAATCGAATCATTACTGATCTTGCATAAATTGTGTGCCGTCGATGTCTGTCATTCGCGTATCGCCTATTAAAAACACCAGTTTCTATTTTAGCCACAATAAGTTAACTTCGTTAGCCTATGTGTTCTCTTTCATTTTCGGCTGCTTCAACTGCTTGTACCCTATTAAACCTTTACCCGCGTAAACACCTAAAAACAGCCAGAAAAACCTGCGATGTCTTATAAGAAGTTAACACGCCGGCTGTGCGCTACAATTATGGTTTATATTTCAACTAGGTGTTTCCTGTTTTCTGAAAAGTGTGTTTATGGAAAAACCTGCACTTTATGGAAAATCACCTTTTTGGGGAAAAGCACCTTGTAAACTGGTGCTAAGTCAAACTGCAGACATATTTGGAAAAGTACTGAAAAGCTGCCCCGAATGAGGAACGGGAGCGAAGAAGTCCCGCTCACCTGGTCTCTCATTGGTAGGACGGTGAGCGCCGTCACCGTCTTCATCCACTTGACGTTCATGAAGAGAAGACGCGCCGCTGATTCACAGATCGTTTCCGGAAATGCGGTCAGCAACTCGTGGGGGTACTGCACACGAGAGACAGGTGTCATCATCCCCACTCTTCCTAGAAGCATCGAAGGAATGCATGGCTTGCGGAGCAAGTGTCCTCGTTTTTCATGCAGTTTTATAAAGCCTAACCATGCGTTTTGACATAAAGTGGATTTCGACAGCCGATTTTGCTGTGCGTTTTCTTTCCCCGGAAGACATTAATGCGTTGTGTTGCAACAGCTACACACTCATTTAGGCTAGGAAAGCGATGTTAGTAGAGATTATCATTGATAACTGAGCAGAATGAATAGGCAGAACAGGCTGAGACAAGTGAAGCTCTGTATTCTTATGTTTATTTTTGTAGCATTCTTACTCGCCTCCATTCATCTTTTTGCATCAAGCTTATGGGCATGGCTTTTTGCAATCCTGGCTTTCCTTACTGGCGTTACTTGTTTGAGACCCATTTTGAATTTTAGAGTGCGCGGCGTTATTTGCCGCCGTGCCCGAATGGGGCCGATATGCAGTCAGCGCATAGGGTGGAGACGTACGCATAAGCTAAAATGGGGCGCTTTCCCGCTTGTAGTCTACCAATTTCATCTTGTACTGCAACATCTTGAAGGGCAGCGCAGTAGATGAAACACGAGAGAAAGAAGATGGCAGGTCGTATTTCTCGCGTGTTGCGTCTACTGCGGTGCCCTTCAATATGTTAAAGCAATACCAACATGCCCAAATGTCGATCCTTCTGCAGTACATTTCTTGTAGTCTACCTATTGCATCTTGAAGTCATCAATGCCACCTTGAAGTGTACCAATCGCATGAACAGCCCTGTGTCTGTTCGTATCTCATTGTCTTTCGTTATTTTCGGGTCTCTATTCTTTTCAGTAATGTACCACTGCCCCAGTCTTTGGTGTTATCGATTGCGTCTGCCCGCGCACTCACGCGAACCTTTGGCGTCGGGTGGAAGAGTCCCGCCGCGGGCATGGGCGGCCTGAGTGCCGACGTCGTGTACAGGGCGGCCGCGGCGCAAGCGGCGTCCGGGGTCGTGCCAACGGCGCCCAGGAACGCGGGGTGCAGGGCAGCGAAGGGGCTCGCGGTGGCGCTCATGGCTCCGGATCCGCGGGGGCCCAGGTCGCCGCCGACGCCGACGCCGGGCGTGACCGCTGCGGAGGGACCGCCAGGACAAATGAGGGCCCCGGGCCGCAGCCCTCCCTCCTTCAGGTACATCGCCACCTGTCGGCGCAGGGTCGAGTTACGGGGCCCACGCTCGTGCTGTACAGCTGCGCGGGATGGGAGGAGGGGCTGCTTTAATTAAAGGCAATAGTGTGTCCTGGGATACCTACACGCGAAAACTTTGGTCTGTCTGATACGTATTTTTCATATTTCGCGGGTTTTCTTTATCAGTCAGAATAAATTACTACGCAATTAGTTCGTCGCTGAAAATACCGCAGTTAGATGCCCCTCGTGGGTACCTACACGTGCCTCATTGACAATTCAGTGATTAAGACAGTAATTCTCGAGCTGGATAATTAATTACAATTAATTAGTTCAATATCATTAACGAAAAAATCACTGTCCGCTTCTCCACAGTACTGCAAACATTACACACTAAGTTTTCTTCGAGTAATGCCACTGCTCTTTTTTTAAATCTTGGTGCGTGATAGCTCGGACACCCTGTATATATATATGCTTACGCAAGACCGTCGCAAACTTGTTAACCTGGTGGCATGCAATAAACATATCAACATTGTTCAGAGAGGAGAAAACATTAGAAAATTTGAAGCAAAACGTCAGTACATAGCTTACAGCATCAACGTTTTTTCAATTGAAAATAGGCGCAGGATAAAACTTACTGAATACCCTATAAAAACTGAGTCGAACAAAGGTGACGTAAAAGCAAATGCTAAAAAAGTCTTCTCGAGCTGTTCCACGAAAACTGAGTCGAACAAAGGTGACGTAAAAGCAAATGCTAAAAAAAAGTCTTCTCGAGCTGTTCCACGAACAATTTGAAGAAAAGGCCCCAACAGATAACGCACGAGCAGTGTGAACGCGGGAAAATTTATTCCAATTGAGCAAACTTCAGTTGCATGAATTACGGGGGGAGGCAGATGGGAACAGCGTGCAGGGGGGAGGGGGGTTGGAGGCGGAGGGGGTGTTGCAGGGCAGGGGCTTAGGAAGCCAATCGTCTTTCGACATTTGCAGCGAAGCAAGCCGACACGCTGAAATTTTTTTTTTTTTTCGTTTGTGGCCCAAGCAAAACCCGGTGGCACTTACATGGAATAAAAAGTACTGGACGCTAAATGGGACATGCAAGTTGTAAACGGGGTGTAGCTTGGGGAATTATTTTGTTATTGATTATGCATTGAGCCAACAATTAAAACGACATTGTGTATTCGCGCACAGTTTCCTAGGAGTCGTGACAAAGTCTAATGTTTGACACTAATTTCGCACATGATCCGCTAACAGTGAGCCAAGTGCAGTGAAGGCCCGGCTGGAACCAGCGCCACAGGAACGAAAACAGAGTAAAGAATACAAAAGAACGGCCGCCCGTCTAACAACGAAAATTTAAGAAGCAGAAAGAAGGTAAATTTGTGTATCTACACACACAAATATTAAGAAACATATACACAAGAAGGCAAAAATTAAATAACAAATACAAAAAAGATAAAAAGCTGGATCATTAGACAATGCCGGACAGTCAAGAACTCAGCATATAAGCTGTCTCATTCACGTGAAGGGGCACTTTTATTGCCCACAACACAAGTGTGTACCCGGCGTGCAATGCAATTTTTTTCACCAATTCACCTGTGGTATCCTATCTGTGTCGAAATCAACGGTGCACAGGGCACAAAAATTTGGCCTTCTGGCACTCTTTACGCTGATTTGAACAGAAAATGCATTTGCCTAGGTTAATTTTCGGTGCTTGAACAACCTTTAGCAACCCATACTTCTAGAGTTTACTAGATTTCTTCATCGTTATCTCCCATTCTGTTCGCCCTTGCGCAGTGCCCCATATTACCCATCCGTTTTTCCTGGTTGTTTCTTATAAGCGACATACCGTGTAATAAACTTAAGTTACACCATCGACTGTTTATGTGTATTTCTCAGTCTGCTTACGGCGAGACCAGTGCCCTCTGTTGAGAAGCAAAACTTCACCATGTTAATATTACCCGTTCAATAAACACTTTCTCTCTCTTAGCCCACATTCGTTTGTGTAACGCTGGTTCTGCCCAATATTGCCCTTCAAAATCGCAGGGATTGCAATACTCATGCAAGTTTAGCCCCTTCAAGATGCACTGAACCAAAATTATCCCCCCCCCCCCCCAAAAAAAAAAAAAACTGCAATCCAGCAGGAAGGGTACAGGTTTAGCTTCTGGCAATATCCCTGGCGGTATACGCAGAAACTAAAAAGAAATTCAAAGTAATATTACATTAAGCCATGTATGACAATGCGAATGTTTAAATGGCCCGCTCAGACGGGCAAATTGTGGCATCAGATTATGGGGTTTAACGCGCACAAGCTACACCGGGGCTTTGACGCGCCGTAGTTGGAGGCCCAGGTTAATTTTGACCACCTGGAAATCTTGAACGCGCGTTGAAATCTCGGCACACGTTTTTTTTTTCTTTTTTTTTTTTTTTTTTTTTTTGCTGTTCGCTTCCACCATAAAAGTCGCATCTGCGATCACGATCGAAACCGCGTACCTGGGCACAGCAGCACAACGCCTTAGCCACTGAGCCATCGCGGCGGGAAACCTGCGGCACCTCAATGGTTGCCGCTGATGCTTCTTCCCCGGATGCATTCCCGTCGACCAAGCTAGACGAGCGTGCACGAAGGCTGCCAGCTCACTCCTTACCTTCCTTGTTCATCCCCGCCTCGATGCACTTCCGGAGCCGACAGGCGCGACACTGATTTCGGTGGGTCTTGTCCACTGGGCAGCAGTTGGCCGCAGCACCGCGGGCCTTGCACACGTACTGACGGTTCCGGCGAATGGAACGCTGCAGAAACAGCGATTGGGACGGTGTCACGAGAACGTTTCTATACATTACTCATTGTATTTTAAATTTTCGGTGTTTGCGGGACGCTGACAATAGATCACGTTTTTTTTTTTTTTTTTTTTTTTCTGACTGAAAAGGACCCTGAGCAAACGACTCCGTGCAGAATGGGAGGCGGGAAATTTAAAATGACGCAGGAAATGACGGACACCGGAGAATGTGTGCCACTGGTCGGAAAGGTTACCTAATAATTCATTCCGGAATAAAGTCGGCACCTCAAAGAACCCAAGGGCGTACTCAAAATCATGGTTGGGTAAAAAAGCTCGCGCAGACAAAGAAACAAGCCTGTAGTCAGTCAGCTCTGATTAAGAGGGCTAAATTATCAGTGGATATATATAATTCAGCTACGCAACAAGGAGGTCGGTTTGATCGCCGTCTTATTGTCGGTATTTCATCGGGATTTAAGTATTTTCTCTTGTTTTCACAGGCAGCAGTACTACCGATTGCGACACACGTGCTTACCGGTGAGCAAGAAATCATGACTCAAAATAAATAATCATCAAAATAAGTATACCATGGTACGTAGCACACATTTACTACGCTGCTCGAAGCCTCTCAATGTCATTCAATGTATAATGTCAACAAGCACCTTCAATCGCATTTGTTGTGATTGGCAGCCATTGCAATGAATTTCGTACGCTTTCCATTACAGTGAAGAGCTTAAAACTGATCCAAAATTGCGTCATGTGACCGTGATAAAATTTCTATACGAAGATGTGACAAAATCGTAGAGTATCGTAGAAGGCTTGTGGCCACATCTAGCAGTCTCGTCAAACATTTTGCAAGCGTCACAAAAAGTCGCCTACATAGGCTAAATGACGGCGAACCTCCAGTGATTATGTCAATATTTGTTATACTTTCCTTCGTAAACTCTCGAAAACTAATCGCACGTCTATCACGCACTTCATTTCTCTATTTATTTAGATATGCGACCAATGCCGGGTTATCCTCCCAACCAATTAAAAATCTGTAACGGTAATTTTAATTCGAAGACCTCTTTTCATAAACCTTGTGGAAGGCTAACACGGCGTTTAAATTTGGTTTTGCGAACCTTTTATTTTTCCTTGCTTTGGTTTTATGTAAACACTACAAACAAAGGGAGAAGTTCTTACCTTGAAAAAGCCGGCACACCTGCAAAGCAAGAAAAAATTGAGGTTTTTTTTATTCATCAGCGCAAAGTTGCACGCAAACTGTAAACAACCTAACCAATCTTAAACGAGACATTTTTTTTCCTTCGTCATACCCGATGTGAACACTACCGCTAAGCAGGTCATTCCACACACTAAAATATTCACTATTTAAATATTACGCGTTATAACACCCAATAAAGATAACCACGCAAGCCTGAGGGCGTTGGTATTTTGTCCCGTATTTTGACAGTGGTACTTTAATCAATGAGTCTCCTCAGAAAAAATCTCAGGTCACAACACTAATCATTATTTGAAGAAGTCACCCTATAGACATTATACACATCTCTTATAACGCCCGTATGTATTGGAGATCGTTCTTGCTTCAAGAGCCGCTTTCCTTTTGAATGGTATCTGAATAAACTTGAAGGAACCGACCAAGGGACAAAAACAAAAAGAAAAACCATAGCCATTCCGTTGCCCACACGGGGACTTGTTTGACAGAAAAGAGTTCTTTTTCCTGCGCGAGTGAACAAGGCTTCCGTGCGGGAGCGACAATGTCGTTTATTCATTTTTTTATCCCCCATCGCTGCCTTCAAATTTATTTGAATGCGTCTTCCCAACAAAACGGCCGTTCGTCAAACTGTGGACTTCACTTTGGAGGTACAAACAGCCCAAAGGAATGCTTTTTCAGAGAAAATTTCTGCCTATTTACGTCGCCTTTAACGCTCGCGTCCTTATTTACGACGCGCGACTGTAGAAATCATTTAGTTGTTGTTGTAGGAGTTGGTGCACCTAGACTAAAAGTTTAACTTTGGGAACTATAGGCGACCGCAGAGAGTGAAGAACACAATGACAGGCGCACCTGCGCCTGCTTTTTGTGTCTGTTCGCCTGTAGTATGCCGAGTTCCAACTAATTTTGTCGAAATAATTGACTTTTTATGCCTGTCCCGAGCAAGCAAAAGAACGTGGGTCTTGTCAGAACTGAATATTTGTCAGTTGTGTGAGTACTTTTTGTGTTGTTCTCCTTCAGATAGATGTTTAAAACCACATTGTTCATTTAAGGAACGGTACGGTTAGTATTGTATACTTAAAAATAAATATCCCTAGGTCTCGTATATATAGCCACCAGAGAGGCCCGTCACTAAGCTGCAGAGTACTAATTCTGATCCGGAAAACGCTATCAAAATATTGTTCCTAACCACACGCCATTATTCGCCAGCACCACCTTTTCTTGAATCTGCATTTTGAGTATAGGTCACAGGCTTACCCGTCGCAAGCGAAGATGCCGTAGTGCTTTCCTGAGGAGTGATCAAGGCACACCTTGCATGGGATGTCCAAGAGAATGCGACCTGCACAACGAGAAAAACAAGAGTGTTGGTACTTTGTTCCGATGCACATGCTTTTAGGAAATGACAGTGCGGTTGGTGAAAAAGTTCCCCTACTTTGATTCAGCAGCTTCCGTTGCGCTCAGCAAAGTGAGTTTGACAGCTCGTGAGGGAGAACTATTAGTGTCTCACAGATGCGCCCCACAGTGCCTAACAAGGGTTTTTTTTTATTTTGTAAGAACATCCGGCGGCGAAAATTGGACTATAGCGTATCGCTGAGGAACAAGAGAGAGGCGTTCGTCCTGTAGAGGATGCAAGAAGAATGTTGATGCTGATGGTGATGATGATGAGGAACATTATGACTATGTCGACGAAGACGAGGAGTAATCTGATGATGATCACGATTATGAGGATGATTGAACACGAAAACAAATGCACGTAGTGAAACGCCATGCATTGTTAACGGTAATAAACCCCGAGTACTGACCGCCAGTAAAGGTTCGGGCTAGAAGCAGGTAAACATACTGAGTTCACATTCAGTGTAATCTAGACACCTCACTTGATCGCACTCTTTACACTGCTTGGCGTGTGAACATTGGCAGAGAGACGATTCGCGGACTTCGAACAGATGAATCTCGTTTCAATGATTTTGGTCAGGAAGTCGTGCATGCAATTAACCGAGAAACAATTATCCAGGTGGCAATTACGGAAACAGACAGCTTGTTACGTTAGCAGTTTCACTCGAGAGTGGAGTTCTTCCTCACGACGCTGTGGTACTGGTCACGGCGATCGCCCACGGAGCGCTGCCCGACCGTTTTGCGCGAGTATCGTAAGCCGACAGCTCCTGGAACAAGATCGTTTCATGCGGCCGCTTTAAACGCGACCTTTTCAGCGGCCAACTTCTTCCAAAGCGTACGCACTTCCAGCCGCTCGGAGGCACGCTCTGAAGTTCCCGGGAACTGCTTGCACGGGGCGACACCAAAACGGCCGCCATGGAGTTCGCGCTGAGAGCACACATCCCGACCGCCTTTGCGCGAGCAGCTGCGCATTCTATGCGCAGCTCGCGACTTGAAAAGACGCCTTTTAACTTGGTCAATTAGCCGACCCACGCATGGCGCGAGCCAAAGCGCTTTTTTAAAAGGCGACACGCAATAGCACCCAGAACGGGATTCACGCGCCGTCCTCGGGATGACGGCGCTCAGAGTCTGGAAAGCAAAACGGCGCTTGATTTACAGCGGCTGACAGGGCGAGCATGGCCTGGCGTTTCTATGAAAACAATTCGACTTGTGTGCGTTCCCCTTAAAGACAAAAATGAACTCACTCACTCGTCGCCTTTCTTCGGGGCGCTTACAATGGCGACAGCTCATTTGAAAGTGTCGGCTTCCGAAAGCCTCGTGGGGTATTTACTTCCGCACATGTGGCAAATAACTTGGTTGTACACAAATAGCCTTTTTGGAAGTCGAGGATGCGAAAACTGCGAGTACAAACGGGCCATCCCCTCTCAGACTGATGCGGGACTAATTTTCTCCATGCTGTATTCATGTCGAGAGGCTGCCGCGTCAATTCGAGTCACGACGCCCTCCACGCGGCGCAAATTTCTATGCGCACCGCCGCTGCCTTGCCGGCGGGGAAATGGAGGTTCCTTTTTGGTAAACCTCGACACCGAATGGAAAGTCGGCTCTGTAAGGAATCCCCTTCGTTATTTGATTTTCCCGCGTGTTTTCGTTTTGCTAGCGAGGCTCTGACCGAGCGGTTACGCGGTACTTGTATTCTACAAGATGAGGCACCCAAGGAGATTTAACTCGTGCGCCAGCTTTACATCTCAGGAAAGCATCTGGTAGCACTAAAATCTTTTCGATTACGCATGCATAGACAATGGCATCACCTTATCAATGCGTGGCTTCACCCAGTATACAGCCTGCCCATTATACAGCCGCCTGACCCATTATACAGCCCACAACATGGTACAAGAAATGTATGCTGATTCCTGGGATATCGGGAATGCCCAACCGACGATAACGTCGGATGCCAAGCACGTCGTTTCCCGGGACCGAAGCCGAAACTGGTTTGAACAACTCGAATCCTTGACATTGTCTAATCACATCGCGAGACGAACACCCGTCAGTGCTGTTAGTTGTTGTGGCCCCCGCAGGTGTCGCATGGTATTTTTTCCTTCAGGCTTTCTAAACTAAATACTGCTTTATCGGCCGGATAAACGATGAAAAGTGTGTTTATTTGAGCCCCTGTGTGCAATGCGAACCAAATCAGAAGTTTAACAAATTCACTTCAGTGTCCTTTATTGCGCCGTGACACCCGACCAAAGCCCTGGTATACAGTGAACTCCACGGCGGCGGAACCAAATTCGTAGCGCTTCAATCACATGGGGATTAGCGTGGCAGGCACCCTAATGGGGAGTAGTGGGAGCGTCGGCTATGCCATCATTCTCGGCCTTCCCACGAACGTGAGAAGAACGCGTCAAGCCATCAAGGTGTCGACCTCTGTTGGTGGCGCTTCAATCGCACGAACAACTTTACAGCGCTTCCCCGGCATAGAGAAGCACGATCTGTCAGTAACGCTGCGGCTGGACGAAGCAACGTTACGGCGTTTTTAACGCCTTTTGAGTTTTTAGCGTTGTTAAAGACAGCAGCAGTTATTGCTTAAAATTGTTTAGAATTAGATGTCGGGCCATTTTTTGTAACGACAAAGAAAGGCGATGAAGGGAAGGGGCTGCAGTGTTTTGTCAACTGCAAGGCAAAATCCTGAAGTCCGGGCGCACAACCGCATTAATCACATCGGGGATAGCCTGTACGGCATCCGCGAAAGTAGTAGCGGACCATTCCAGTGTATTTGTCTTGGCAGCGGCCCTTTAATCAGTGGGCTGTGTTTACGCCGATTTAGTTGGCGCACTTTACTGGATGTTCTTACTGCGCATGTGCAGCCTATGTTCATAACATGCCAAGGTATCATCCGTATTTAAAGGTCGAAAATGTCCGCGAAGGAGGCTTTGTCGATCGAACTGTTGCGATGTAGTCGCAGATGTGATGTAGTCGCTCGGAGGACCCGCGGACATGTGAGGAACCCCTGCAGCCGCAGTCTCAAAGGGTTCATGAAGTGTTCCTTTGACGGGCGGAAGTTAGGTCAGAGGGGCTGCGGCGCGCTTGCTTCCGTGCGGTTGTATATGGGTTTATGCTCCTCCCGACCCTTCTTTTCCGCCCGAAGATCAGGCAATTAAACGTTAGTCAATCGGCCGTTTATCCTGCGATGCCGTGAACCTTTCGAGAGGTTGAACGTGACGCCAAGAGTCACGCTGCGAGCAAAATTTAACGCTGAAGTCATGTGATTCCGGTCTGATAGTGTAAATACCCGAATAGGCCCCCGAGCCCTCGCTGTATGCCTCCTGTGTTACCGTGTAGTGTCATCTTGTTGGGCAACTGCTAGCGTTGACGAAAACGACGATCATGTAAATGGTAGTGCCTGCGAGCCAGTTTAAAACGCTGCGTTTACCGAACATATAATCGCAACGTGGCGCAAACACGAGCCCTGGTCCCTTATTGCCTGCGTTAGGAACGAAGCCACTCAACTGTTTTTCTTTCTATATTTGAGGTTATCTTAGCTTTTGCAGTCGTATGCGTTCTACAATTTGTGTCATCATTATCATCATGAGCCTATCTACGCCCACTGCGGGGCAAAGGCCTCTCCCATTATTCTCCAATTGCCCGGTCCTGTGCTAACGGCGACCAATTTATCCCCGCAAACTTCTTGATCTCATCCGTCCATCTAACTTTCTGCCGCCCCCTGCCACGCTTGCCTTCAATAGGGATCCACTGTGTTCCCCTAATGACCAACGGTTATCTTGCCTTCGCATTACATTCCCTGCCCACTTAATTTCTACTAGTATGTCCTTAACACGCGTTTCTTATCATCGCCTATCATCTTACGTTCCATTGCTTGCATACCCACAATCATGCTGAAAAGTTGCTTTATACACGAATTGGAACAATTCGTGTATAAAACAACTTTTCAGCATGATTGTAGGTATGTTCCGAATACGCAACAATCGTAAATTAGGCCGGGATGAAATCGCTATGTGGGCTGCAAAATATGGATTTTTTTAGTTACCTGCAGTACAGCTACCCAAAACAGACTGTTTTTTATTCCAAAGAACAGCCGGTCGACGTCTACTTTACAGCTGGTTGGATAGCCAGTCCCTGTGACCTGCAATACTGCGCGGCCGTCGTCAGAACACCTAGGGAACAACTCCACAGCTACTGGGGCACGCCTGCGGCCTACATGATAAACGAATGCCTTACACTGACCTTACACAATCGCGCAAAAGAGACACCCCTCTCATCATGGAAGTTTCCTAGGTTCAACGGCGTTGACCGTAGGCTGTGAGCTATGTCCGCTTCAGCAAACATTTCCTCCTTGATAGCCCACCGTGTCTTCCTTCTCTGAACAGACTGAAACATCATATACAGCATCATCGTCGTTTTCGTAGCGTTGGTGCGCAAGGTCTCCTTGGCTCCGATGTTTCTTCTTGCAGCTGAACCCTGCAGCAATGGTCTGTGATCCTTGAACTTCTACGTTTGTTACATGAGTTAACCTAAACAACTTTAGTTTTGCGTTGTTGTCTGGATGCCAAATGGTACAATGAAAGTTGTCCGGCTTTTGTGTTGATGAATGGTGCTGACCAGCAGCTGCCATATATATTCAGTAAAAAATGGAATAAAACGCCGAATTCAGCAGTCCAAACGCGTAAATATGGGGCAAGGATATTTATTTTCCTAATGATTAGTTTTTTTTTTTCTTCTACGCCAATGCATTCATATTGGAATGGAACAATGAAGTTAATTCACGAATGGATGAAAAGTCTACGATGTTCTATTTCCGCGCGGCACACTCCCGAAGTCGTGTAGTAAGGGAGCACCGGCGTGAAATTTCAACAGGATTCCGAGTCAACACAGCGTGTTCTTGGACGTTTTAGTTATTGCTTGCGAATAAACACTCGAGGAGCACATCAGCCGAAAGCCTGGCAGTTTGTGAACACAAAAGTTCGGGCGCAGCTACCACGGTTTGTCTACATCTTTTTCGTGCCATAAAAATTCTCAAAATATGCCGAAAGTGTGGGCTTTACGATTGCAAGAAAGTTTTACGGTCATAAAAGCTGCGCCTAGCTCCTAGTACGTTAAACTACGTGTTTCTTTTCTTTGTTGAATTACGTCAGCTTCAAGTGCAACGCATCAATCAAAGGATTTCGTAGAATCAGACCCAGCTTACAAGCGCCCTCCTCACAACGCGTCCATGCATAGTGGAAGGCAGGAGCGCGTGCAATAGACGTCTTTCTTTTATATTTACAAGCTGGGTTACAGCCACTTATAAGTCGGGAAAATATATAACCGGAAATACCGTCTCCTTAACAGCGAAATAAATAAAGCCGCATTCATTAAAAATACAGGTGTCCTGTCACTACACTGTAAAAACTGGGCGTCACTTTTACGGCCAAGTGACCGTGATTTTTGACAGGGAGTCGACGTAAATGGTGAAGACTCTTGTTTCGCCGTCAACTCGATGGGAGAGGGGATATAACAAGGAGCGAAAGGAAACAAACAAACTGATTTCGGTAACACAGCACTCTGATTGGCCGCCCCAGGCGGCTCTCGCAGTCGCCGGTGGGACCTTTTGCTTTTTCTCTTGTCCGACGCCGGATTGTCGAAGAATGCTTCCTTTGTAGGGGACCCTTCCGAGAGGCCCCGCTGCCTGTTGCTTGGGGGGAGTGGGGGTCTTTCCAGGGACGCTTCCTTTGTCTCCCGTCGCGGCGGCCGCCGCCGTCCGCGCGATCAGGGAAGAGGAAGGAAGGGACATTTTCTTCTGTTTTCGGAAAGCGTCTGGGTTGCTCTCCTTTCCCATGTTGGGGGCTCACACATACTTCTTTGAAACTGCGACGGAGCAAACGTCTCTTTTCTGGTCTCCTTCAGCAAGCAGCCATGCGCACGGAACTGCAGCAACACAGAAATTGCATCTGATAGCGGTAAGTGAACGATTTACCGCATCAAGTAATTTTTCCTCGCAAAAAAAATAATAAATAAAATCTGCGAACGCAATAATTGTGCAGCAAGTTCAAGTGTGCAGAGTATATTGGCTCGAATACTATGAGGACCATCGTGTCAGAAACTGGAACCGTGCTTCTGCATCTGCAGCTTGAACAGGGCAGCACGCTCGTCGGTGCGAGCGGTCGGCGAGGGATAACTGCGCCGTGAGAACGATGACCGCCATCGCGCCGGCCGCTGCACGGCCTGGAGCTTTTACTTTTTCTAGCACTTTTAATTGCCCTCAAACAGGAAACGCGTTTGCGTTTTGATGAGTTTTGTCTCCAACTGACACAGGTTCGAAATGTCGATCGACATGGGACGAAGTATGTATTGTTGTAATATAATTTTGCGCGAAAACGCTTTTGATCTTGCCCACGCACCCGCCGAAACTCGGTAATAAGCAATGACTTGTCGCTTGTTCACGCCGCAGCACTGTTTCCCAAAGTTGGGGTGGGGAAGGGTAGGGGGCTGTCGACTCTTTCATCGGGTCGTGCAAAGGGCAGAAAGCGAGCAGACTAACGACTGCTTAAACTTGACGGGCCAAGAGCTTCTGGACACATGTAAACTCTGCGCGTCTTTTTTTCTCGTGCGTCACCTTCTTGTGCAAAGTACGTATAACTGTTACTCGCGATCGTTGCATCGCTCCTTCAACTGCGACGGTGCGTAAGTGCAGTAATTTTGTCGCCATGCAGGCTCGAAGATGGGTGGACTCCAGCGGGTCTTCATAGCAGTCGACGGACACGACAGCATCACCACAACAATACTGTGAAGCAGGAAGTGTCACCCGTCATCGTGGATTCTTCATGTTCAACGTTTCTTACCGACACGGCCACCCTCACTCTGACGATTGAGTTTGCAAAGGTAAATGAGTGTGGAACAACTTCATCTCGATAACGATTAAAGTTTCATTAACTTTCTCATCGCTGCGGCCACGTACTAAAGAACGCAACTGTGACTTTCTGGCAGCTTTCTTTGTTCTGTGGTTACACAGCGCGACGTGGCTTATTGAAATGTGGTTTTTATTTTTTATCTTTTTTACGCCAGTTTCATGCACATACTACGTATACCAAACTTTTCCATTTAACTTTTGCACAGCTAGTATTCTTGAAAAGTCGCTGTCTTCCTAAAGCTAATGGAAAAGATGCTGTTTCGATTGGATTAACATATTGTCATATTTGTTTGCATTGTCCACCACCTGTTTTTGTGTGGGTTGATCCCTTTTTGTTGTCTATTATATGCAATTTTGTCCAAATACCATTATTATCATGTTCCACCTAACCACAATACCAATTGTTCTATTTTTCAGGTGCTGTGGTCCATGGCTTTTCAGAAAATCAAACGGAAAGCCGCAAGTCTGCTGTGCATTCCTGCATCCATTCTGCTATGTACCATTCTGCAGCAATAAATACGTGAGCACTGAAGCTAATCGCCGTAGCATCTTTTATCAGTTACTGCCCACAGAATGTGAAAATTGGGCAGTTCAGCCGATGACTACATTTTACTTACATTTGACGTCTAAATGACGGTTTGCTGTGAAACACTCAGGCCGTCATATTGACGGGTCATTAGTATTTCATATTGACAAGGACACGTCAAAATGACATAATGAAAAAACGTCAGCCCGTCATTTTGACGACAAATTTGTATTTCAGGATGACAAGTAAGACGTCAAAATGACTAAAAACGCCATCATTTGGTATTGACGACCACCCGTCAATTTGACAGCCAACCGCTTGGAAATAGAGCTGCCAGAACTTTTCCGTCATTTTGACCAAATTTTTTTGACAGTGTATATGTATGCATACTTCAAGGTAATCTGGCCCGGCCGTAAAAGTCACTGTAAAGAAATTTTAAAAGTCTACGACTGAACGTCGCAAATTAGAAAGTGTCTGCACGGAAGCAGCGCTTATTACTTTCCTGCTTACATGTGTGTCATTCACGCGCTTACCGAGATCTTCAAAGCTGTTCTGCAGACTTCGCGTGTTCATAAAAACCTCAGGCGCCTCGTGGCATGAAGGTGACAAACACGATGGTTCCTAATGTAGCTACATCGGCGCCTTTAGGCTAAATAATTTAAATGATTATGCACCATATACACGAGCTGCTGGTATGGAGAAGTGCGTGCATAGAGGCACATCTAAAACAGTTTGTTTTTTTTAATGTTCGCGCTAAACGCCATCTGAAATGCTCTTTCTTTATACGAAACTCTAAACATGCACTACCGTCGCTTTGAATGAACCCTATCGTGTTAACCAAGACCATATATTCGCATCTTTTCATCGCGAACCACGAGATCAGTTCTTTCCTATGCCGCACTTCACAGCCGAGATGCAAAATCTGCGCATAAAGCCTTACTTTACAGTTCGGAATGCAACTGAAGTGGCAATTTTTGAGTCACATCAAATTCGGGGCCATTGACCTTGAGCCACTTGAAACATTATCATGTTCAGAGAGTGGGGCAAGCACAAGGAAAGGTATGCTTTCTGTAAAAAAAAACACACACTACTAACCTAACATATGCTCGTCAACAAAACTATGACCGTACGCTTACATGTCCATGCAGTCCTCCCTGCTTAGTCAGACCAATGCTGGATGCTTATGGGAGTCAGTGAGTCAGTCAGTGAAAACTTTATTACACACCAGTCAAAAAGGGAGCATTAGGTGCCCCCTCCCCCATCAGTCGGCCAGTATCCCTTGGGACTTGGCGGCTTCTAGGGGAAAATTTTGTTTTATACGAACGAAAAATACGTTAAATACGCTTGGCAGTACGTACGTACGTGCACACGTGGATGAACGCAAGAAATATTTGATGAGTAGCATTGCACTGCTTCCAGCAGTCATATAGATATTATCTCGTCTTAGTAATACAGGCCCTCCACACCTTCGAAACTGTGACAGACCGATTTCATTCTATGCTGCGTGCGCGTTCATTCGGGTCAATGGCACGAACTCCTGTTGATCGAGCTTTCCAGGCAAATAGACAATATTTCACTTCGTGGCGCCAGTCGTGAAGACACAGGCGTCACCCGTGTCCTCACCATGGCGGTGGCTCGGTGGCTCAGGCGTTGTGCTGCTGAGCCCAAGGACCCGGGTTCGATTCCCGGCCATTGGGGCTGCTCTCCAGATGGAGGCGAAAAGCGAAAACGCCATACGTGAAGATTTCGAAGCGCCTGACAGATCCCCAGGCGGTCAAAATTAATCCTGAACCGCCCACTGCAGCACGCCTTGCAGTAGACGTTCGCAATGAAGACCAGAAATACAAGAAGTACATCTACCAGAATTATGTAATTTACCAAAACGTAAATTACCAGTACTGTAAATTACCATAATTACATTTTTTGTCTGTATGTCATGTCGGGTATCGTCGTTCCCTTACTATTCGTGAACGGCTCCTCCCTCACGTAGTGCTAGCTCGCAGACGCTGAATAGCGCGTCTCGCACAGCTAATGGTCATGACGTGTCCCGTTTCAATTCTATTAACGTGCCCCGCGCCGTATGTGCGGGTGGCGCATCCGCGGAACCACTTTATGAACACGTGAAATGCCAAGCGCCGCTGTGCGGATCAGAACGCTCACAAGGCAAAAAGGATACAAACACGCTACATAAGTGAATATCATTCAGTTGGCTCCCCGGGACTTATTCAGTGGCCCACGTGAGAATGCACGCGTAGAATGAACGACCAGACGCCACGCAGTCACGCTGATATTAGCGCGGTTCGGCAAAGCGTGGGAACGCTTGGTGCAGCTGTCACACCCAGTGTCGATTTCCCTGACAGTCAACGCATATGCAGCCTGGCACGTGACACCCGGGAAGGGCTTTCTGCCGCGTCACGGCGTCAACGTGCCTGTCTGGGGTGTGAACTACTGAATGCGCGAGGTTTTTACGCTTTATTTCGTGCGTTTCTGTTTCACTTCGAATGTAGTTTTTTTTTTTAATTTTGTGCGCGTAGTCCCGGTTTTTGTAATGCACATGTAGAAACTCCTACTAAATTAGCCAGCCTTATAAAGATTCAGCGTCTAAAAATCCAACGAGACGAAAGATCCAACGAGACGAAAGGTCCAACAGTGGATATTCCGTCTTGGCGGACCTTTCATCTCGTAGGACATTCAGGTTCGATTGGACCTTCCGACTCGGTGGATCTTTCGTCTCGTTGAATCTTTAGACGCTGAATCTTCGGCTTCGTGTGGCTTCGTGCATTAACCCCACACTCAATCAATCAATCAATACGCTCACGTGCAACAGGTTACATGGACGCAAAACTGAGTCTTTCATGAATAAGAATAACAAAATTGACAAAACGGTCAGCTAAATTTGATGGGGTAAAATTTTACACAACTGATTCGAACCCATCGGTGTCCGGTTTATCCAAATGAGCGCACTAAACTTATCTCATGGTTGGACCTTTCGTCTCGGTGGATCTTTCATCTCGATGGACATTCAGGCTCGATTGGACCTTCCATTTCGTTGGATCTTTCGTCTCGCTGATCACGTTACGGATTGGACTTTGCGACTCGGTGGATCTTTCGTCTCGTTGTACAATCAGGCCACAAGCGCCTTATAGATACTCTTCAAGGGAAACAGTGCAAAGACTTTCACGTTTGTTTTACATTGCCTCTTGAACGGCCACCAGAAATCCCCATCATTTTCAAGGACGAAGGTGTCTACCGGACGCGACATTCGTTTTAATATCACTCTGGACATGCTTACATTCGTGGTTCAATGGGCACAAAAACATGCAACACCCTACTTTCTTTCTCGCGCAATAGAACTTCCTGGGTGTAAACATTTGTGGCTAATTATCTTGGGACTGGGCGATTTGCTTCACATTGACTGCAAATTTTCGATTGAAGAAAAAAAGAAAGGACTGCCCGTGCCCGTGTTTTTTCACCATCCTTGTTTTTTCGTTCAAGCTGAAATTTGCGGTGGTGGCTTATCTTTTCAGCGTCCTTTCGTCGTCCTTCTGCTGTGTCTCCGTTCTTTCTCTCTGCTGTTAAGAGAATTCGTTTGCCAAATACCTTAACGTACCCACCATCGTGATTGCAGCGCATGTTGCAAAAAAAAGAGGGGGGGGAATAAACCGGTTCGCAGGTGCACCACCTGTGTATCGGGTGCCTATGAGACTGGTTCTCTGCTGCGCTGTAACTCTACAGCACTAGTGAAGAACTCGCAAAATAGAACTCGTGTAAAATGGCTACTAGCTGTCGTTAACAGGCATTAAAGCACAAGATGACACAATGACAGCATGTTGCCAGCTTCAGACCGAGAGATGCGCCAATGTAGTATTATTTGGCACCTTTAAGAAGCTTTCGCTTCAACCCTAACAGGAGATTTTAGGACAGCGTTTCCAGTCAATCGCTATCTGTATCTTCTCGTGTCTGCCCGGTATGACCGAAACAATTACTTCTCGCTGCGGCCGCGGTGGTACAGTGGCCAAGGCGTTGGACGGCCGCTTTTCTGATGGAGGCGAAAAGCAAAAACGCCCGTGTGTACGAGATTTCGGCGCACGTTAAAGATCCCCATGTGGTCAAAATTAATCCGGAGACCTCCAGTACGGCGCGCCTCATCGCCTGCGTTGCGGCGGCGCGTTAAACCCTACAATCAATCAATCAATCAGTTACTTCTCGCATATCTTCAGTGCCACAACTGCTGTGTGTACGAGCATGTCCATGCCCACTCTACGAGCATGCCCACTGTAACGAAATATTCAGCTTACAATGAGCCTCACCCGCCGCGGTGGCTCAGTGGCTAAGGCGTTGCGCTGCTGAGCACAAGGTCGCGGGTTCGATTCCCGGCCGCGGCGGCCGCTTTTCTGATGGAGGCGAAAAGCAAAAACGCCCGTGTGTACGAGATTTCGGCGCACGATAAAGATCCCCAGTTGGTCAAAATTAATCCGGAGCCCTCCGCTACGGCGCGCCTCATCGCCTGCGTTGCGTCGGCGCGTTAAACCCTACAATCAATCAATCAATTACAATGAGCCTCGTTTTCTCATTTTAATTAAGTAAAAGCACACCCCTTTCAGCACTGACCCTTTTTTTTTAATTTCAAGCAAAACAATGTTTTCTGTGTGTTTCCTTAAATTTTAGGGCCTAATAATCCCCAAAACAAGAAATTGAGCTGGTAGTTCTCAACTGATTGAATAACGATGCAAGTTCATAATACATCCGGCAATTAAAATAAATGCCAAGCCGGACATCCTTTTTGCACGTTTTCCTAAATGATATGAACACAACAACCTCAAGCAAAAAATAAGCTTCGTAATTCGTGTATTTATCGATATACAAGCTTGGGAATAAAACCAGTACCTCCATCTTTTTAGCTTCACAGCCAATTTTAAATGCTTGCACAACATTTCCAACGCGAAACTTTGAACTTATCTGTACATCAAATCTGGCGCACTACGGGGGTGCTCACGTGGGTTCTCTCCAGCAGCTCTGCTCTAATAGAACCCAGTGAATTATAAAGATCGTGTCTGCGCGAAAAGTGGCGCGAAAGGAAGGTCGTCCCCGATTCGGAAGTAGAAGCATTTCTCACGTACCCAG
Source organism: Haemaphysalis longicornis (assembly GCF_048455015.1). NCBI lineage: Eukaryota > Metazoa > Arthropoda > Arachnida > Ixodida > Ixodidae > Haemaphysalis > Haemaphysalis longicornis. The sequence goes on along the minus strand of NW_027526460.1, from coordinate 148,651,002 downwards.
GTGAGTGAACATTTTTCAAGATTATTTATTTCCTTGCCAACAAAGATTGCAATGCAGGTCTGTAATTTGGCAATGCCGCTTTATTTTCATTAACCACTAGTGGTTGCATTCATAGGACGGGTGATGACCAAACATTGCCTTGAACCTTGCAACAAAGGCACTTTTAGCATAACCGGCGCAGTGAACCTTCGCACAAATACATGCTTATCAGAGGCGCCAGACGCAGTGCTTTAGTGCATTCGACCAAAATATGTCTCTTTCACACGCATACGCTTCGCACGAAACTAAGGCGCTCAATTTGGCCTAAAGGAATCACCCGACACCCGACGAGTTCGCGGAGGTGTGGTAGTTGGAACGACGGCAACCGTATATCTTACGTGCCACGTCATCTAAGCGGATATGACCCGAGCGTTCGAACTACTTCTTTGGCAGCTGGCGACAGTAGAACGTCGCTTCCTACATAAAAGGCTGCAGACTTCTCGGAGCTGATGAACTCGACGGCTTCGCGTTATACGGGTGCGTGCGGCCACGGCGCATCACGGCGCGCAATTTACGAGCAGTGACTCCTTGGCGTGATGTGCCAATGCGCGCAAATCACGCCGCCCAATCAGCGGCTGAAGGCTGTGACCGGGCCGGAGCACGTCCTGACGCCTGGTCAGCGCGTGTCTGACTCGAGGCGATGTATTTATGCGACACTTGGCGCGTATGAAGGCAGGCTTTCGAGACTAATTCCCGCCGGCGAAGCAGATGCTCTTGGTAAGTGCCCATAGGGGCCAGCCGCTGGAACTAAACTCCAGAAAATGCTCCAGCAAACGGTGGCCGTGGTGTTTTCCGTGGCAAGTATGAAGGCGCAACTTCAGGTTCACTTTACACAGCCGGTACAGCAAAGTTGAATAAGACTGCACTCTTAGTGAAAAAGCTAGTACAAAGGTAGTAAAGGGTTGTATTTACTATCTCCATACCAACATCACTACCCCCAGAATGGCACGTAGGTCCTCCCATTAGTATGCAGCCTAGATGCTATTCTCACTAGTCTAGACCATGAACTTTGTAATCGCTGCTTGTTTGATACTAACAGTCACTTATAGTAACTTATAGTAACAAAATTCTATGAATTATTACACATAACAACCACAGCACTTTCCCCACTCCAAGTCAAGATGAAAATTTTTTTGCAAATCCACATGCACGTGTTCACATGAAAGTGCGGGATTCTAAAATTATCGTAAATTTTTTTTTATTTTTGAGACACGCCCACTGACTCAGGATTTCCGGTGCTGGCGAGAAAAGAAAGAAGAAGAGAAACAACGTACAGCAAGAAGAGCAGGTGCATTCCTCAGGTAACTAAGGTGTACTCGCATCCTGAGCGTTTCTCTAGTGTCGTACTGAGTTCAGTATAGTTTATGAACTGTTTCTTTGAACAGCGGTGAACTTTGTGTGACTTGATTTGTAGTGGCTTGTTGACCACGCCAAAAATTTTGTGCAGTGTGTAGAATGACCATGTTACATGCAAATTGATTGGATAATTTTCGGTTCTTAGGGCAGCGCTGTTATCACTAGTCGCTGCGCCCTGATATGTGGGTTATAATAAATGCTCTTTACCCACCCCCCTTCATTCCTCGTGCATCCCCTTGGTTTTCTTGCACAATTTATTTGTTGCATAAGTGAGATATGTGCGTTGTTACGAATCAGCCCGCCGCTGTGCTTCGTGCAATAATCCTCGGCGGTGCGGTGAAGCCTCCACTACGTGCGCCTTTCAAGCGGGCTGCCCTGTGGGTGACTCACGCTTGCAGCCGACGGATTCAACGCGTCGCTACACGTCTGGATCGCAGGCGCCTCGCTAAAGGGGGATTCCCACTGGCGATTTGGCTCGTCGCGCGACGGCGCGCGTCGCGCGATGAGGCCTTGAGGTGGTGTTCGCACTGACTTGCGATGAGCGATGATGCGACTGCGTTCAGCGCAGCTGCTTCCCGACTTGTACGACCTCGTTGGTGCGTCAACTATTCGCAGTCACAGAAAATGATGTTACGCGACAAAAGCAGGTAGAAATCAAACTAAAACACATGCTACTAACCTGGAGCAATGCCGAAAGCATTTGCGGGTTGCGGGAGGAGCAGAAAATAACAAACTCAAGAAGGCTCTTTTTAACATATTATTGCACGAAGAAATGCACACGCTTGCTTTCACGCCACAACACCCGCATCACGGCTCACAAATGTCGCTTCTTTTCACAGGCGCAAAGTTCTGACGCCTCCGAACTCTACGCGTGTTTACCAGTCGCCGATAGAACGAAGAGGCTGCAAGTCAATCTACCGTCTCGTTGTCCACCTAGCTGTATACGATGATTACTTGCTTTTACAATCCATACACGCTTCTCCACACTGATGAGTTCCACGCTATTCGTTGGTTAGTGCACGCGTGCGCTGAAGCCACTGACCAAAGAACCGATGCACACGGGAAGTTGCGTGCCGGCCCGACCCGGCGGGTACAGCGATAGCGGGCCAAGCGCCTGGCCGAGCGAGCCCAAGCTTATTCTAGTAACGTTGAGCGAGCCAGCGGCGGTGGCGGCGGCGGCTCGTCCTCGCCCGCCCGCCCGCAGCGTTTGCATACCGGATGTAAAGAAATGTTTTGTTTCCGGCTACGTCAGCCTACTCCGCGGCCGTGATTGGCTTACCGGTTTTGCGGGGCCGTCGCGCGACGAGGGAATTCGGACCGAGAGCGATCTGCTCCTCCGTCGCAAAGCGACGAAAAGCGACGGCCGGCTCGTCGCTTTGCGACGTCGCTTTTCGTCGCGCGACGAGGCGAATCGCCAGTGGGAATGTGCCTTAAGGGCGCGATCAAACTGCGATTGCGGCGGACGCAACACGCAGAGACTTGTCCGAAGGACGCGGAAGCTGTTGCGGAGACCTCCTCTCGCCCCTCTCTCGGACTCAGCGTGCACCGCTAATACCGACCGCTCACGAACTCTGCAAAGAGTGTTGTGTGTGTCTGTGCGGTTCGTGTCGTGTGCACAATCTAAAGGGACCGCTTGTTTTGACCGTTGGCGCTTTGGGTATAAATAAGACCCCTCTTCCCAAGCGCTGTAGTTCATTCCTGTTTGAGCAGTGAGTCAATGTTGTCACTCTGCTCGAGTCCTGTACTGTAAACTCGCCCGTCGGGGCATTGTTCTTTGGCTGCGGCTCATCTCTCGCCATGAAGTAAACAAGTTACGTTTGCCTTCGGCGTCTGGTCTTCTTCGAGGCAGCAACATTTCCTGGCCGCTCGCTTCCCCACGCTACCACACGTATGTCGGAGTCGACGGAGCTCGGCTCGGGTACGCCTTCCCGTACGCAACAGCCTGTTAAATGTGTCTCTATGTCGCCAACTCAGCTGATCCACATTGGCAAGCGTAGCTTTTTACTAGGTTATGCACAAACAGTTAGTCAAAGCACTAAGCACTTAGTGGATGCTGTGAAAAGTGACCGGCCAGTGTTCTGTTAGTAAGTGCCTCGGCCTTTTTTTAAGTGTGTGCACATCGCTTATAGCAATGAATTTTGCTTAAAGGATGCCATCAATGTGAAATCATTCACAAGACTGGTATTCCTTACTTATACAAATCCAGCTTGACACATGTGCCCACTAAACAGCCTGTAAAAAATTGCTGCGAGATCATGTATCGTTGTCGGGCGCACTTTCTGGCGAACTCATCACTCTTTCTATGGATGATTACCGTGGCCGCGTACTCACCGCACACGTACAATTAAAGCCTCCATCATCACATTGTCTTTATTACAATCTACAACCGGGCAAGGACGCGGCGAAACATATCTTGAGTGCGATCTATTCTCGAGAGCATGCTCTGCATATAGGTCGACTAAAATCTCGGTGTCAGTTTTGCAGTTAACTATGAGTGACACCAAACAAATGAGGTAGCTTCGGAAACACATGAACTAGAGTGGGCTGACTGTGTACATGTTTCTTCAGCCCTCGTGACTTCCAGCTTGCAGGAGATTAGAATAACCTTTTTTCTGGGTATACACATAGTGGTAAAGTCCTCAGGCATTCTGAGAATAACTTGTCAAGCTTCCGGATGATGATAAGCTATGGCCAGTGGTCAAATCAAGAAGAATGGGATTTTGGCTACAAGCCATGGCGCAAATGAGCGTGGGTTACTGGTAGCACATTACATCAAGAAACGTTGCAGTAATTGAACGTGTATAGAAACAACAAAGGAGACGGTACACATAGACGCGTTTCGCACACTAGTATTTTCGCAGGTGACCGGATGAATAGAACTGTACTGCGCCGGTAGCAGAACGCACGTTGTTATATCAGCTATACGCAAGCAAAAGCTTTTCAGTGCGTCGAATAGGCAAGCATTAACTGAACCATTTCGCGTTCAGGGTGCCAGCTTTTTTATGTCCTCTTTTAGTGCACTGTCTTCTCAGCGAGACCATTTATTGATATGCATAACTTCCTGTAGAGATTCATTCGTATACCTGCATCATTGAGACGTGAGTAATTGCGCCCAGGAACCAAAAACGCCATGCCCTTAAACATTCCCTTCATTGCCCCGTCAAAATGATTCTGTCAACATTTGACAGAGACTGAAGTGTTCGTGCGGCGCCCGATACATCGTGTCGCATTTTTCTCCTCGCGGACACCGTTTAATTACGGACTAACTTTAAGGAGCCCCACTTTTCTCAGCGCTCGCTTTGACACTTGAATTTATGCGCTACCCAGCGAGAGTTTGTTCGCCGCGACAAAGATCATCGGGGTGCGACGGGTGCAGAATCGGCGCACGTGATGAATGGAAGCCACAAAGCTCCCGTTGGGACACAAAGCGAGCTTGACAAGTGGAAACACGCGGAACCAAGGAGCTCGTTTGTTACGGCCTCTCCGCCATATATCGCGAACGGGAGTTCATGCCGCCTGAACGATCTAGTCTTTTTCTTTTGCACCTGCCCTCTAAATGTCGCTGCCTGAGTCGAAACTTCCGCCAGCAGTTCCCACACAACTTAATCGACAACCCTCTGCACAAATAAGGCCTGTCTGTGAGCGCCACGGGTAATTTATAGAGAATAAAGTTGGCCTCTCAACGCGCTCGAAACAGCCCCGAAGGCCTTCGTAAATCAGTAGTTTGTAATTAAAGCGAGAAGTAATGAGTACGATCGCACGCTTGAAATGAATCAGTGCGCTGTTCAGTCTGTTGTGGAAAGCACAGTGCTCGTTGAGAAAAACGAATATGTATATGCGAAACGAAACCAGGACCACTGGCTTATATAAAGAAAACACAAGAAAAATTGTACATTGGGCAGAAAGCTCCCGTGACTTCCCCTGCTCCATGAAAGCCAACTATCCCTAAATTATTATTGCTTTTCCTTCGCATGCGATCCTCCGGTATGCCGTTCCTTTCCTATGCCGTATGCCGTTCCTTAAGCAGCGGGGATCACCACGTCGATACGCTTGGTCGCGCTCGCTCCGTTTAAGTAAACTGAATTCTCAACGAGACCATTTCCAAAATCGCTTTTGAATGATAAAGTGGCGTATATGTAGCATTAAAATTGTTTTGGGTATAACAATGGATCGCTGTAATTACGTTGCACCGGCGAATGAAGTGAGGGACTGGTCTGAGGTGAGTTAGCTCCACCTTGAGACTGTTTTATATGCAGTATCTTTTTAATAAGCAGAGAGCCTTGTCGAGTAGGTCTGATGCCGTTTAGAGCTAAGCAACCACACGCAGGAGTCTGATTAGCGCCATATATTGCCGGTCGACTGGCTTCGCTCTACAGGTAAAGACAGCAGAACAAATTATCGACATGAACTAGGACAGCGTAAGTGCCCGAGGCACAGTATATCAACTGGCCGATAACGTTGCAGTGAAATATAGCAGCATTAAAGTATTGTTTTAACCCAGGAAGGCTGCACTGCAACGTATACGCTAAGGGCGGGGAGACAAAGCACTTGCATCGTTCTGAGCAAACGTATAACCGAGCGAGGTTTGGAAATAAAACGGTGCTTGACATGACGGATACACGTTACATCCCCCACCTCGCTAAAGGTGAAAGATTTTAAAGGGACAGACAACCGATTTTTTTCGAGCATATTATCTTTATCCCAGATGAACGGGCATCACATAAGACACCTCAATCTAAACGGTTTTGCTGATAGCGCCGTAGAACTTTTGAAATCGGAGTCTTTAGATCTACCAGCCAGAAGTGTTCCCCAAAAAGGAATGCCGGCAACCATGACGGTGAGCTGAGCAAAAGCACTTTTTACTGCACGCGAGATTAAAAACAGTTTTTAAAAACTTGTCCCCGGCCGAAACAACAATATTGTGCAACCTTCATGCGGCTTTTCAATCACGCGTTGAAATCGACGGGGTTGTTTGGACACGTAACGACCTTTCACTTTTATACACCACGTGTCGCCACTTTTCAGACTTTGGAAATTTTAGAGCAAAATAAAGGTATTTCTACCTGTTTACTTAGAAATTCCTTGCGACTACCCTAGAACATAAAGCGCTCGCTTTCATATAAGCTAGGCGGCATGCACTCTACAAAAATCGGTTGTCTGTGCCTTTAAAAGGGGCGGGTTGTATGATATCTTTTCCTTGGAGAGGCTTCTATAACATCAGGTGACCATCGCCACGTCGGTGGTAAAAGATTCGAGAGGGAGGCAGGCAGGCACGGCCAAAACCACAAATAAGTATTAATTACTTCTGTAACGGTTTCAGCATCAGCAGCGCATAAACCTTTGCATCCCCCACAACGGCTTTTCCCGTATCAAATGTAGGACACGTTTCCGGTTTCAGGGAACGGTGGGTTTCATCCGACGGCAGTCAAAAGCAGAAGGCACACGACTGTAATATCTTCTCTTGAGGATGTGGCGTAAGGAGTGTGATGCGGTTGCTTGCGCGGGTCTGAGGTGCAGAGGTGAATGCAGAAGCTTGCCGCCAATTTTCGATGCGTATAGCGTAGCAATGATTCCAGCAGCCCAACTTCGCGTGCTATAAACATGTCCCTCTGAAGTGTGTGTATTGCGATTGAGGAGAGTCCCTCCTCCCTCGATTCTACGATGGTGCTTTGAGTTTTAGTGGCCGTTTAGCGACCCTGCAGCGACAGAATACACTACAGTGGTGCTAGTATAATCATAACTTAAAAAGGCTTTAAGGAATAGATGGCTGCACCGAATGCAGATAAATTCCACAGCATCGATGACAACCGTGCATGCAGTTGCAGGCCTGGGTAAACATGGCCCAATGGGAAGAATTGTATGCCAGTGGGGATCTTGGCGTCTTAATGGTTTTTTGGTTTGTGAAAAAGAGTCAAAGTGTTGCAATATAATGTTTCTTATAATTACTAGGCTATGTAAGGCGCGTGAAATCAAAAGGAAGACTGCGTTGGATGCTGCCTCTGCGTATACACACACCGCTTTTTATTAACTATCCTCTTTCATACCATTTACATCTCCCAAGACGTAACCAATATCTCGTGTGCATTAGATCCAGGCGTGTGCTCCTTAGTCGATCTCCGAGAATTAGTGGAAAGGCTATAAGTAGTAATTCTTTTCATCGCTATCGCCAGCTCCTGTCGCGTCATCGAACACCACAACATAAGAACATAAGGGACAGTATAGTACTAGGTCACGACATCAACCAACGAAAGACTGCCCTCTTATGGTCTGTTCCTGCGCGTAAGTATAACCCTAGAGCTAGGTAAGGAATTATGCTTGCGATTGTGCACATGGCTTACGTTTTGACACATATCGTTAGCGGTTTATATGTTAATATGACCCTTCAGCGGCTCCGAGTCATTCCCATTTAAGGTGTCCATCTGACATCCGCAAGGGGAGTAACCGTATATGGGAAATGTCCCGAGAGAATAATAAAAAAGCTGGTCTGCCCATGTTTCCATAGCAGTAATTATATACTAACGTTTCGTTCTTTACAGGTTGCTCGTACCATTCTTTCATCATCATTAGGTTCTGTGCAACAAAATTCGCGTCGACTGTTTGTCAGCTCAAATGAAAATAAAATAGCACCTACCAGTAATGACTAAAAGCTTGAACGTTTATACCTTCCGAGAACGCGGTATGTTACAAATGAATTGAACTTCCAAATTTTAATCATCGTTCAGCTGTCTTTGAGAAATGTTTTCGTCACCCTCACTTTCCTTCGGCATTATTTCTTCCCGTGGAATTGTGCGGTCTAATCAAGGTGAATAAACGAAACTCAAGCTTTGCCGGCAAGTCAGTACAGGAGTGCCCGCTGTGGCACCTCTGTCGACCTTTGGACACATGTTGTATGCATTCATCTTGCCATCAAATACCACATTTTGCGTCACTTTTGTCCTACCACGGCGTGTTAAAGGGACCCCGCAACACTCTTCCAACTATTTTTATAAATCCATAATGCTTTTAGAACGTAGTCAACATACACAAGCAGTACTTAGAATAGGGGGTCACAATGTACCTCAGACAGAAATTTTTGCTGTACACCCATTAGATAGCTTGGAAACTTGCTCTAAGGAGTTGTCCCTCTTTCCCGCTCTTGGTGTTCTTCGAGCGCTTGAATTACGTCATTACACCAATGCAGCGGCTGTAGGCCAGCTTTCTTTGAATCGCCGCAATAAACGCATTCGATAGGCACTTTGAAAAAAATCCCGCCTGAATGGTGATGAGAGGGTCGAAGCTAAAATGCTTATCGGTAAAACCGTGAAACATTCGCCCGCACATCATATAAAGACTCGACACGTCAAGCTTACCACCGCTCTATTGACAAGCCCGTCGACGACGTCGATGTTTGTGGTGATTATGTAGGGCTTGTTCGGGAAGATGAGAATCTCCACTGGTAAGTTGGCGAATTCGGTGTGTGACATTTTAGCCACCTTGGCCGTCGCCTTCTGCAGACCGTCTTGTGTCGCGTACCCCCGGTACGTGTCTTGAGATCGCAGGCGACGAACGACAACCTCTTCTTCTTCCTCTCCTTCTTGTTGGGTAGCAACGAACGCGTTGATCGTTTTGACCTCTTCGGCCAATCTTTGGTTGGCCAATCCCTAGGGGGATCATGCCACAATCATCATCATTCCGCCATGCTTGGCAGCAACGAGGGACGGGTCAGGGCCGGAGCAAGAGGAGCTTCGCCCCTAAAAAATTAAAGTTGTTCACTCAACGTGAAAGCTGCAGGATATTCAGAGCAGTGATTCGCCATAATGGCTGTGACGCCGTTAGCCGCTCACTGCTACCACCCATCACGCTCTTCGCCGCCCGTTCTCACCCCTCTCCAGGTGAGGAATAGTTCAATGCAATTCTAATTTCCCACCTTCGCAGTTTTCGCGCGCCCCCTGCCTGAAACAGCGGGAGAGGGAGTTTTTTTTTTTTAGCACGAAAGTGTTTTATGCCCGGGTACACCAATATCTGACCGGCGTAATATCCGTCACGGAAATGACGTCGCCAGAAAACGTTCTATTGATGCGACTGAGTCCGGATTCGAGCCACCAACTCTCGCCCCAACGGGATGTACACAGCGCTCTGTCCACTGCGCTAAAAATTCAAACGCAAGTACGCCTAAGAATGCGCCTTATATCTCGCCCACTACTTTCTTTTTTCAGATGCCGTCTAGGAGAAGGGAAGCGAAGTAGTTCATCATGACGCTAATGAGCGCCGACAGCTGGCGCTTCGATGCCAGCGTCTTCGTGTACGCGGGACGCGGGTGAATTGAGGCACCCTCCGCCGCCTACTCCTTTTGGCTTCGGTTCAGTTTCGTTCGCACGGTTTTCAAGGGGCTGTGATTTAAGTCGGATTTACGCAATGTTCCGGCGCGTGCAATCCAGTGTCTAACGTTGGTGCGTCTAACGGTGCCATACCGACGCAATATAAATAGCGATGTGCAAGTTCATATGGATGCACAATAAATGCTCCTGTGAAGGCACATTTCACTTTCGTGTTTTACCGGTTCCTATGAAAGCGGGATCAAACACATTTTTTTTTGTGTGCTTGCTTTTCATTCCGTACGTACCGGCACCTTACTGCGCAGTTTGGAATGCGCCATTGTTTTCTTGCACTGCCACTTTTTTCCGCCTAAAAAACCAACCCAACGAGCGTTCCTAACTAAATGAACACTGGGGCCGCCGCCTCATAACGTATATTCTGCCTCAAATGTACCTGCAGTTTTCTTTGCGCTAAACAACGGGGAGGCAGAGAGAGAGAAAAAAAAACTGTTTAGAACCAAAGGTGGATCAGACAAATCAATTACAGGTCGTCTTCAGCAAATGCTGAACTCAGCTCTACTGCGTTTTTGATGTACCACACTAGCGCCAACTGTTCCTCAAAAGTGGAGGCGAGAGTCAGCCAGGTTGGGTTAACGGGATATGGCATGCTGCGTCGGTGTGTGTAACTTAGGAAAGCTGGGAATAGTGTAAGGGCATTCCCATATGATATGTTGCTGATTGGGATATCCACAACAGTGTTTGCAGGCTGGGGGTTCTTGTGCCCTTCCTATAGAGAAAAGATATCGTCTAGCTGGGGTGCATGCCGGTTAGTCTGTGCTTGTGCCGTGGAGGTAATTCTCTTTTGTTAAGTTCAAGGTCTCATATTATACTGTTCATAATGTCACGATGTATGACAAGCGGCAGCTGCTCAGGAGTTTTGAGCGGTTATGACTGCATAAACCGCTTGCTTTTCGAAGCTTGCGAGGGACGCCCTGACCACGGTACGCCGTGGCGCGAGCTACGACGACAAGGCGAGCCCCTAACGGGCTCTGCACTTGAACTCGCAATAGTGCATTCCTGTCTCAAGAAAGCTGCCGCATTCAACACGGTCCGGGCATGAGCGGTAGGTAGCCACCTTCTCTCGCTTCCCCATCTCCGTCCATACTTGCCTCTCGCTCGCCCTAACGAGAAGAGCTCCGCGCTCAGCAGACGGGCGCGTCTCATTTCGTCGATACGCAATTGACGTTCAGCTGCGCGACGTAAGGCTGCCGCCGCTGAGCTGACAGCGACGGAGGCGGCGGCGGCGGGGCCGCCAAAGGCTGCCAGCGGCAGTTCCCAGGACCGGCGTGCCGTACGCTAACGCGCGCCTCGTTGACGTTCGCGGAAGCCACGGCGTTTCCACGCAACCTGGTGTGAACGGAGAATGCGCCGCAGTTCGGCGCTCTGGGAACTGGGCGTGCGCGCGCTTTGCCGTGGCAGCGGTTCGCCTTTAGGCGAGCAATGCCATGCAAGCTTTCGCCGAACTCGTCGAGAAGTCCCACTTGGCGGTTTGTTCCGCGGGTCACGACGCGGCGATTGTGACGGACGCGCGCCGGCGCGTTTGAGCCAAGTCACGCGTCAGCGTCCTGTGCTTCCTCGCTGTTCAGTCGGAGAGAGCACGCCTTGCGGGAAAGTTTACCCTTTGTCCGTGGCGGACAGGACTCTAAACTCTCCATTCCAGGGGCCCAGGGCGTAAAGTTCTTATAGAGATACAAGAATACACGCACGCGCGCACATGAACTATCTACCTCTCTCTCACGCACACCTGTTGGCTGTGTAGAACAATGCTGTCAATTGCGTCTGATAAGTAGTCTCCCATCGGTTCCCAATTGCATGCATTTCATAGATACGTTCCATCGTTGGAATGGCAGTTCACCATATTTGGTAAAGTTATAAAGTTCGTAAGATGCGAAGACTACTCGCAATGGAGCAGAGAAGCGAGCAAGAGAGCCAACAAGTCGGCCTTTACGGGGCGTGGCATGCTGGATCCGCCCATTCTAAGTTACTAGAACTCGTGGGTGCATGGGTGCATGTTCCATCGAGCCGTGAAATGTGCCTGGAGGTGACAAACCACCCCATGTGTATACCTACAAGCAATGGACGGCTAGTTCCATTACTGTAACATACCCCGCATGCGTTATATTTTACAATGTATGCATTCGTCTGGAACAGCAGTCTGGAGTGTCTCCGACTTCCTGGACCCATAAAAGTTCACGAGGATGGCTTGGCGGGCTAGTTGGTGGGGCACCTTGAAGGGTTGGACAGGGCACTTCAGTGCTTTGCAGCGCGGTGTAGTTCGGCGCTTTACCTGTCTTCTCATCCTTTTGTACCCTCGTCCACGTGCGCTGTTACCCCTCCCATAAAAGTTGTATTGAAAAGCCAGCAGTTCTAGCTTTTTCATCAGCAAGAATATATCTCCCCGCCAGAAAAACATTTCTTTTCAAACTTCATACCTAGATTTTAATAGCACAGGCACTTTTCTTACAAAAGGATGTGCACATACAATGTCGCCTTAACTGGCGGCTATGTATACCCCAGAGCGCTATACTATTCTTTGGACCGACGCCACTTACCTGTAGGATAGCTTGCAGCGAACCATCAAAAGTGGGGCATAGACATATCGCGTTATTCGTAACCTGCCTTTTTAGAACGGCCTTTAAAAGTATCTTACCACGTGTTCATGCCGCATACGAGTAGAGCCCGCCAGTTGGCATAAAGTGGTTTTTTCGATAACAATCTGTGCTATTGTCACACCTTAAACTCCACCTGAGTTTAAGGTGTGACTCCGCCTGCTTCCCGAACGCGCATGTTTGCCTGAGTTTTGGATTGAAACACCTCGCTTGGCGCGCTGGCTGGTAATTGTTTTGTGTCTGACGCGATATTGTCCTGGCACAGGGTTTACCTCCTTGAAGTGAACATACATGTAGTGTGCGCGAGTTGGAAAGAGGAGGCAGCATGGAGAGGGGTAATAAGTGGGACTGTAGCCGTACTGCCTGCGTAGATGGCCATGCTTCACTGCGCAGCACACAACGCAGGAAAGACAGCTTACAGGAACCAAGCTTACACAGATCTCCTTTGAAGTCGACTTCCCCTCGAAACGCGAATGCATTGTTGGGAAGATATTTTTATTGGCATTATCATATATCTTGTGTGAGAGCATAGAGGCCCTAAGACCATTTTTTTTTTTAATTTCTAGTAACGTTTCATACATCTTCGCTGTAAAACCATAGCTCGATTATTCCAGCTTTTCTCGTGCTCCACAAATTTCAATGCCCCGACGCTCTTGCGGAGCTCCCAGCACACGCGCCCGTACACAAACCGACACGCACACACTCGCTCTTGTGTAGGGCAGTTGGTACACTTTCAGCTCAAATTTAACGTGCATGCGCTGACAACTTGGACGAACGACAGAGACAGGGAGCAGATGCACTATTTTCCTTTTACACTGGTTTATGCAAGCCGTTGATTGTTACATGTACACGTATACAGACACGCAATAAGGGGGTGTGCGGTACAATCATGGTGCTACCGAGCCATCGAATTTTTTTTTAGCATTATTATTCCCCTATCGGTGAGTGCTATTGTCGGCACGCTGACGCATTCACGGCGTGCCCCCCTGTCAGGTTCGGGCACCTCACTTAATTAATTAAAATCACCCCGAAAACAGATATCTTTCATTGGGTTTAGCGTGTTTCTCTGTATTGTTGTACGCGATGGCCGGGCCGACTTAAGCACGAGAACGCGAGGAAATTCCGCGGCAGCCTTATTTCGTTCGCCACGAGTTTGTGTTCGCCCGACGAGCAGGCCCGGAAAGGACAAATACAAACGCGTCTGTCACCCCAAAACCGTCGGAAGCGATATTAGCTGTTCAAGGAGGTTTACCTCGTTCGTTTTGTGAAACCAGCGGAGTGCGACCGCTGACTCTTTAATGACAGCTCCCACCGCCATTGGAATGTCCGCGCCGGAAGGAAGCTCCGAGGTCGTTCAAGTGGTCAGAGGTAGGAAAGGGGACAATGGACATTCTGTGTACCGCGGTTATACTGCTCAAAGCTGCCGGGCGAACTTCCCGTTCATTCCACGTTTGACCCTGCCGACTCGTGGTTGGGATACGTCAATGGGTAGGCGGCAAGACTTCGTTATGCGGCGGCGTATTGAAGAAGCAAGGAATTAGTGGCGGCGCGGAGTACAATCCTCGGCCTGCACGGCATGGAGAATACTTTATGAAGGGCCGCCCGAGAGCTTACGGCCGTCGGTTTTGCTTTTAGTTGTTTGGTGTTTATTTGTGTTATATTTGTGTTTTCCGGAACACCTTCCAGATTCCGTGTGGTAATGAGTTAAGGGGTTACGTAACTATTCTGCACCCACTTAAGTTTGTCGATTCGACCAATCAGTCAACTAGTCTACGTTAATCAATGGGACATCCTCACTCTCAGATTGCGACGACCCTTTGTGGACAGGGTTTTGGTAGTAAAATCGAGGAGTTTGAAGTTTTTGGCGAGAGAGGCGAGCGTCGCTCGATGCGGGTATTGCCCGACTTCCTTACTGCGATCATGGCTATGGATTAAAAGTTGTATATGCCTAGTGTGAATGCTGTGCACTTATTCTACAGCTATGTACGATATACATATTGTACATCTTGTTTTTCTTGGAGTAGACCCTCGTCGGCTACGTGCCGTCGGCCAACGAGCCATCGTTTCATCTAATCATCTCCGATCATTGGCGACCGCGCACACCCTCTGGTCGTGAGAACGTGACAGCCACGTGCTGCCAACGCGCATACATGTATGAGGGAGCATTCATCGTTGTGCGTCCGTTACATTCCAATCCATTAAAATCCCCCAGGGCAAAACATCTGTACGCTTATTACCTGGACAATTAAAAAAGCCCCAGAGGGGCTCCGCAAGGAGTTTCAAGACAGATTCTACCCGTACCTTTGCTGGCAAAACCACGAGCATGCACTACAGCGCTTGTGTGCAAATTCATAGCTTTGAGAACATTTGCGTCTGCAACTTCTCATCTTCCCTCGTTTGTTCCCGCGGAGCAGCCGCTGTTTTAAAGACGATAGCCTTCGTTACGCTACTGAAGCTCGAAAATTTTAGTATGTATGTATGTATGTATGTATGTATGTACGTACGTACGTATGTATGTATGTATGTATGTATGTATGTATGTATGTATGTATGTATGTATGTATGTATGTATGTATGTATGTATGTATGTATGTATGTATGTATGTATGTATGTATGCATGTATGCCCTCAATTCAGCATTCCGGTGAAAAAGCACAAGAACAATTGAACGAGTGGTTTATACATAACAATTTTTCCCAACAACAAAGCTGGAAGCACTCTGGATCCTGCCAACATTGTTCAGCAAAATGAAAACATTAGGCATATTTGACGCAAAAGGTCATCAATAAGTAAGCGGTATTTGCAGTGTTCTTTTAATTAATAATACGCGGCTGATTGGTTTTTCGATAGCAAATAAAAATGTGCGCGTTAAAAACAATGCATTAACCCAACAATACAAATAGAGCACGCGACCAGTCTCCATCTCGTGACGGCCTTCCAAGCCGAACAATAACGAAAGGTTCCATTCAATGGCGCGCGAGCAGTGGAACGCTACAAAATTGGATTTACTTTACCAAGCCTCCTCCGTGTTTACCGCTGGACGAGCGAGACGGGTAGAAGAGCTTGGGAGGTGGGCGATGGAGAGCAGAGAGAGTTGTCTGGCAGGGGCTTCAGAGGACTATCGTGCTTCGATGACATTTGTAGCGAAGGGAGCAGATACGCAGCTAATTTTTGCAGAACATAGTCCATATTTAGGATCAATTACTAATTTTGCTGTTCACTAGCGCTGCTCCTTGAATGACATGATCAATCGAATGAACCTTAATTGATTGATTTGACTGATTGATATGGTATGTTTGATTGACTCATTGACGTGATATGATTGATTGACTCATTGATGGGATGTGGTTGATTGATTGATTGATTGGTTGATTGTTTGATTGATTGATCGATCGATCGATCGATCGATCGATTGATTGTTTGATTGATTGATTGATTGATTGATTGATTGATTGATTGATTGATTGATTGATTGATTGATTGATTGATTGATTGATTGATTGATTTGCTAATTGGTCAACTGACTGTCTCCCAAGCTCGCCGCTCGTCGCCTGATTGCCTGATCGATTTATCCCCGTTCCGGCGGGAAACTCGGGATTTCCTTGGCGCGTCTTTATTAGGCGGTCGGCGGCTCATTCCCCGAACCTGGCGGCGTCTCGTCGTCGGCGCTATTCCGCTTATTCTGCCGCTCGACAGCTGCCATTTTGCGCAGTGACAGCGAGCGGCTGCAAGGCGGCCCATTAGCCCCGCCAAGCGTGCTCTCGTTACCCTCGCGCGCCAAAGGGTGACAGCTTCCCGCCTTTGCTTTCGCGGTATACGCGCACTCGCTTTGAACATTACGGGCCGCGCCACACGAGCCGTCGTTCAGCCATTGAGGCGCGCCACTCTAAGGCAAGTCACAAAGGGCTCGGGTCTGCGCTTAGCGAGCGCCAATCAATGCCACAGGCCCGCTCCTGCGCGCTTTTGACGTGACCGCGATTCGCACTATATTCCCGCTTTCTCACGCCTGGAACTTTGACGGAGGAAAAAAAGAAATGCCCCAAGCGTGACGCGCGCGAGAGCGAATGGTGTGTGACATATAGCGCGGCTTCAGGTGTCGTACAGCTTTAAGCCAGGGGCGATAGACAAAGCGATGGAGTCGGGTCTTCGGATATACGTGAATAGCGAGAGCACATTTACATACGTTTCAGCGGTCGGAACTTCGCAGAATTTTTTCTCATGTCGGTAATTAAGTAAACTCCTCACGAACCTTAGGAATAGAAAGGTCCCATTTTTGTAATAGCAATATATTGATAATATTTCAAAGGGCGCTCGTGGACCCTGCTGTGTTTCTAACGTCTTCATTCTGTTCATAACAAGCACACATAGTAATTATTTTTGTTCCTATCAGGAATTACCCGTCATCCTTGAAACAGTGCGAAAACATCTGCAGTCAAGACGCAACCAGGACACAAATGGGTCTCTCGTTTACGTCTTGTCCGCGTCTTTTTTCGTGCCGTTCCAAGAATGATTTACCAACCCGTGCAATACTTCTGTTATAGCTCCCCTGCATCTCCTGCAAGCCTTTCTTTGGTCGCAGGATGGATTACGTTTTCTCACTGCTGTTTGAACATCGTGCCCTACACTGCGCTGGCGTTACGAGTGATTGTGTTTCCGGAAGATGTGTGACGTGATAATTAACGCACAGATCACTCTCAGTGCCGATACGAATGATACAGTCGATCCTGGCTGTGGTGTCGGGCAGGCCATTGAGCTGCCTCGGGGTCCTGGAAATCCACAGAATTCAAGAGGGTGAATGACGCAGTGTCATCCCATGTGCACTCGAGCCAACAGGAGCAGAGTAAAATGGATAATCACCGCCACTGGCGGTGACAGATACCTTCCCTTAGTCATCGGAAAGAAACCCCGTCGCCTGGACTGGTCACGTGGATGATTAACGCGACGGCTACTTATAATGCGAAGACACCAAACCCGACTGCCGCTTTAATAAGCTGAATTTGTGCATGGGTGACTCCGGTAACGCGAACGAACTAAGGAAGGGCGAACTTTTACCCCAAATTTACCCTTAAGAAGACCTTGTACCTCCTTCCAGCCACAGTATTCTTTAGTCTGCATGCCATGCTCGAGTTTCCCGTGATAAGCAGAGTACGTAAAATACAGACGACCAGCAGGGACTTATGTAGATATTAGTTATTATGAAGCGTTCCACGTTGCCCTGGCTTGGTCAGAAAGTCAGCTTAGGGTCAAAATTGGGCCCCCCGTGTGTGGTTTCTGGCGTGCGGCCCATGGCGAACGTCGAGGCAATGATTTTCTGTCTACGTTGACGACTTTGAGTATAATTTAGAAGGACAATCTGGGAGTAATTTCGTCAAACTTTTCTCCGAACAGAGAATATTTTAAGCACGGAAAGGCACTCGGGAGCGTGAGGACTGAAATGCTGAAAATGTTCGTCACATGAATCACGTCACACTGTGACGGTCCCTGCACAAGTCTGTTCTGGCCCTCAATGTTTGGATGATGCGACAAACTTGTGATTACTTGAATTTCGAGGATTTTAGTAGTAAAATGCGCGACTTCCGTAACGGATTTCTTTCCCTGTAGCTCTTGTACTTCGAATTGCTCTGATGACATAGCCTTCAGCAAATGAGAAAATAGAACGTTCTTTGATATCAGCGGTTGTGTTAGATTGACTAACCTTTCAAGACGTGTAAAATTATGAAAACCAGACATTTCGCACTTCCCGGCTATAATAACGTGCTCCGTTCCTATAAAGATACCGCGGAATACTCAGGACGATGGCTTTTTAAAGGTGTGCGAGATTTATAGAAAAAGAAATGGTTGCAGTAGATTTTTATACCTGCCCAGAAAACAGCGGCAACCGCAATATGTGTAAGAACATAATTGCTGAAACTCGCTAAAACTGCTTCGTCGGAAAGGATGGATAGAGTTTCCAATGTCCGCAAATGTTGACCTAGAACAGAAATAGACCAAAGGCGCTTTGAGCACCACCACACGCAAAATTGAACTTTCCCAGAGCTGGACCACCAAATAACACGTTTGGGGCGCACATGCACATATATCCGTATATGTTAACGGCACACGGCAAAGAAACTCAGGGAAACTTCACGAATAGCGAAAGAAGAAAAAACATTTACCGTACTTCCTAAAGACAGTTGAGAGAAGCGAACTATGCTCTCAGCATCAAAACTGCGTCAAATCTGCGTAAAACCCTTCGCTGAAAGTGGCTCCAATCGATCGCCAAACCTTTTGAAGGCCCAAATCGCAAACGGAAAACAAATCCATGCGACGATTTCTCGCGCACTGAGTACTAAACGCATTTACGATAAATGTACACCGATACGTGGTTTATGAGCGAAGGGCATACTATTGTGCCCCTTCTTAATGACCGATGCGTGTTTTGTGTCATCTAGAACCGTTCATTTTCCGAGCAACCATTTTGACACAATGTAAGTCCGGTTTCACGCATGCGCCGTGTGTCCGGTGATCTGATCAGAGCTTTTCGGTCGACCAATCGGTCTACGGGGAAGTGCATTAGTTTTCTTACAGGACGCCATCGGTTCCACTAAGCAAGCTTTCGCTTCAAAAGCGACCAATGTTCGAATAAAGCACTGGTCTGCATTGTCGTGTAAAGGTTGGCTCTGCACAGCAATTGTTCAATATATTTCACGCACCGTGGAAGTAGGAACGTGCACGTTGTATTTATATCTCCACGAAGAGCGTTTGTGTAAAGCAAGCGGCACAGCCGGCGGCGCGAATTTCGAAATCACAACACGCCGGAAATTCTGCGCGAGACTGCATGGATACTGTTATTAGTGTGGTCGAAAACATTTTTGCTGCCTATTACATTGGTTAAGTTATCGGCATCGTTCTGACGTGAATTGAACGCTTGTCTGGCATGAGAAAGTGGTCTTGCCTTGCGCCTATCGCGATTCTAATTAAGTGGATAAAGCTGGCCTGTGCGGGGAGCGATTTCTCACCAGGTTTAATCCTCGTAAACCACGAGCGCTTACGCTCACACACGTACCCTATACAGAGGAACCGTTGTCGAACACGCCGAAACTTTTCCGGTGCTGAATACAATACACGTGTGCGACCAAGGAATGCATCCGATCGAGCAAATGTGACGAATAGCCGCACCCGGCGATAGATTTGAGCTGAAAATGTGCCGTGTGATGACACGTAAAGCTGAATGTCATTCTTGAATTGCGCAATAAGGACGCGCAGCCACCATTTTTTGGTTCACTTTTTCTGACGCTTTTGTGGTTAAAAGCGTTCATGCAGGTCATTGTGGTGAAGCATGGCCCACGAATGTCGTTACACGAAAATACACGGCGCAAATTGTTCTAATTTATTGCGACTTTTCGCGCCTAATTACATAAACATAAAATTTCAATTTTAGCACCATATGTAATTTTGCGCACCGTGGAAGAAAGAACGTGCGCGTTGTGTTTATATCTCCACGAAGAACGTTTCTAGAGCAAGCGGCACAGCCTGCCGCGCGAATTTTGAAATCACAACACGCCGGAAATCCTGCACGAGACTGTATGGATGATAAAACATTTTTGCTGCCTATTACATTGGTTAAATTATTGGTTAAATTCTAATTGGCCGTGCGGAATCATGCTGCTCTTGATTTTAATAAGCCGCGAATTCAAAATATATTGATCTAGGCCGTTGGTGTATTTCGCCGTCTAACTAAACAAGTCGTGTTGAACACGGTCTCCTCACCATTTTTCACGCATCGTGATTTTTTTGTAATTTCCATACACCTAAGCACGCGTATGCGGCAAGCCGAAGAACATTCCTAAGCGAGAACATTCGATCGCCCTCGGTAAAACCATGAGTTGCCATCACTTTGCCCTGCCCTGAAGCTTTGCGGAACGGATTTTTTTTTCCCCTTCGTATTCGTATTATCTTCCATTTTACAGTACCGAGCTGAGTTTGTTTGTTTCTGGGGCAGTTTTTTTCTCCCGGTGCGATTCAGCGATGAGCGAGCGCTTGTACTGTTTTAACGCATTATTACGCACAGAAGTGCATGCGCTGCGAGGGTACACGTTCTGCACGACGCGTTTTGGCCCGGTGTGTTACTTCCGCTAACTAAACATGTTTTTTTTGTTTTTTTTCTCTATTCAATTTCACTGCCATCAGCAGGTAGCAAGGATCCCAATTTCACTTTTCGGCCTGTGAAATGCACGTGGATGTAACGGCGACCGCTGTTTATAATACCGAACAGTATTAGGCAAGAAGCCCGAGAGTTTTTCCTCTATTCCGCACATATATATTCACCTCTGCAGAAGCAGGAATTTAGTGTGCTGTATTAGGAGTACATTTCAGTACAGTGCCGACATGCCAATGTTGACAAGAAAACGTTTCAGACTTGCAGTCGTTAACATTTAATTAGGGCATAAAATAGCAAAAATGACTCGTTTCATTTATCTCTATTTATTTTTCGCAGATCCCAGAGTTCAGAAAAATACGCAGCATTATGAGACACCGATACTAAAACACAATGTTTGAGTGGCTGCTAGAAGCAAGTACGTTTTTTTTCTTCCTGTGGACAGCCACACTGCATTTTTATCTCTTATCCTGCCTCACGTGCTGTGGAAGTTTTGTCTACTGATAAAAGTTTGTCTCTAAGGCCAAAATGGTAACAAAACTGAACGGCCTCTAAACTAGAAGCTTAAATTCGCCTACATGGCAAAAAAGGAGACTTTTCCTGATATATTCAAGCTTCCTGTTTCAACCACATGAAACCCTTTACGCATAGCTCTCTAGGGGAAGCAACTAAACTTTTCCAAGTTGTCCTGCTTGGGCGAACCCCGTCGGCTCAGGAGTTCCCGCATTGACCCACAAGTTATGCGTGAAATATGAGTCACCTCCCCCACGTAACCATGTTTTCTACCGCCCAAATTGCCTTTAGCTTCAGTTGTAGAATGGGTATATCGATGAAGAGAAGAGTTTAGATAATAGCCTACATATAACCTACTACATTCTGTGGAAGTGGGGGAAGAGGGAAAAGAGCATAGATAGAGAGGGTGACAGATATGATGATGGACATAGAGGTGATAGTATAAGTATATACGAAATGCCTATGCCATGTATACAGTACATGTGTAATAGTTCGCCACAACGTGATTGGGCTACACTCTAGTTGCCAAACCGCTGTCTTTTAAGAAGGCCAGCAGTGCCTTGAAAGACTTGTTTGAACACTGCGGGTCTGGCCAGGGTCCCAGCAGGACGTCCTTAGACAATGCCCGATTGTCTGATAAGAGTGTTAAAAACACCCGCACAGAAACGTTCAATGCAAATAGGGTAAAACTCAACCACAAGCGAGAATGGTAACAAATTTTTAAGGAAGTGGACGTTTTGCCGGCAGCCGGCTTTTTTCCGCGACTGTTTTTATGTTGGCAGTATCGAGCGATTGGCTGGTTGTTTCTGTGATGTCGAGTCTTCAATTCCGGTTCTTTTTTTTTTTTTTTTTTGGCGGCTCTCTCTGCTGGCACTGACTCAACGTACCTATCTATAGTAACGTTAGCACTGGCCCCAACGGCCCTGTTCTGTGCTACCGGCTAGTGTCACTAGATAACTGTATTTACTGACACTACTCCGGCTACCATGAGCGGCGTTACGCTCCGTATCTCCTGTTTGCTCGCGACCTCGGGCTACCACTCCACTTGATACTACGGAACTTGCTAACTCGCCGAAAGGAATGGGTTTGTCGGACGGCGACTTTGTCGAGGACAGTATAAAGGAGGCTATGGGCTACCTCATCGGGAGTAGGAGTGAAGGGCATGGGACCATTCACGGCCCGCAAGGCAGACCCGCTGTGAGGACGGGAAATTACAGCACCAAACCACTAAGCCGTTCCGGATCTTGTTCCGAATATTATAAAATTATTTAAGAAAAAGCTCGCTCTGCTGAATACACAAATGCCAGGGCTCAATGTCCGCGCATGCGCGGTTTTTTTTTTAAGATCCCGTACTATAATGCGCTGGTGCAAACACTACTGTGTAATGCACGTCTTATGTCCAGCATATACCGAATTGTAATGCCGGCACCCTTAATTTGCGATGATGGACCCACCGTAGTGTTGGCTGCGTCGGTGTGATCAGTTCATGGTGGGAAAAATAGCGCAACGACGACGCACTTAGGAGGCAGGACATCCTCTCAGAATAAGTAAAAACTAACCCGTTTTACAGTCCTTCGGCGTAATCAGTGCTCGGAATAATTAACAGGCGCGAAAAATGCCGGCGTATTTATTCAAATTTTGCCCAGCAGGTACTTTCGCCCGGAGAGATACATGTTGCCGGCAGTAAAGTCAACAGACCCCCGCTGCTGTCCATGTGTCCGCGCAGGGTACTGCACTCGATTTCCGTAAAATATTCGAGCTGCCGGCATAAGTAACCGGACCAGAAATTGCCGGTTTCTGGCATGACTCACAACAGACGAATAATGCCGGCTGCGGGCATTTTCTGCCCGAGTAATTTGTCCGGCACTCTGCCAGTTGTGACGGCAGCGCCACCGTTGTGCCGGCATAATTCACGTGACAACAAAATGCCGGCAGCCGGCAAAATACCCACTTCCAATTTTCAAATAACTCTTTAACATATCAGGCTTATTCACAGGTAAACAGCGAGTCATACAAAAAAAATCGAATTCCGCTAGCAGCAGAACACGACCGTCACTGACATGACAGGGGAAAGCCCTCATGAAAATTAGAGGCCTATCGACAGTAAACTGGTAAACATACATACATAAAGTGTGCATGTAGCCCTCCCGGGCCAATAAACAAAGAAATAGAACCTCAAAAGCCACAAAAGACCGGTGAAAAATATTCTGCGCAGTAATATATACCTGTGTCCCGAACATGGTTCAATGTAATGCAGGCTTTCAAATCTCGTATTGCAACCCAGGGGCACAACATCAGGTCGTTCAAAAACTCTGAAGAGTAACTTTTGAAATGCCACAAGTTCGCAGGTTCACCGGAGTTCCTTCTTTAGATCAGAATACATTTTTGTAACTGCGCTAAGAGAAAACTCTCATTTCACAAAATATCATGCCGTTGCCTGTGAGAAGCCTCCGCAATAATGGGCAAGAAAAGAGGTTGGCGAAGAGGCCGAATAGAGGGGAGAGTGGAGGGGAGTGGGAGAAGGGTGGGTAAACTCAATTTCGTATATACAAGCGGAATAGCATTAGTATAGGCTTCTCCAGCCTCGTTTAAAAGGGTAATTCGCAAAAAATTTTCACTACTTCCTAAACACTGTATTGTCCCACACGCAGTCTCTCCGGCATAAGTTAACGTGGTGCAAAGTGATGTGATGAATCATGTTTAACAATATGGTAAAACGGCAACGCTAGGTTGTAGGTTTATTCTAATAACATAGATACATCTAATGCTAATAATCCACGGGTCCGGGACAAAGCTTTACATGCAAAAAACGTCGCAGTCAGGCGCCAAGCGAATTGCTCTGAAAGTGCGTCGCTTGACTTATAATCAGGAAAAAGCACGTGACGCAATATAAATAGACATCGTCAACTCTTACGGATAAAATACGAAGGTATAGGGCAATCGTCACGAAAATAGCGCAAAGGCACGCTATATAACGTCATCTGCCAGTATAAATAACCTCCAGATGCAGTGGGTGCTTCAATCACAAGGACTGACTCTATCATATCCATCAAAACCGGGCAGTGGGGCCTGAACACATTCTTCGGAGAAGCGTTCCGACAAGAGTAGTGTCAGCCTTCGTGCTAGTCCCTCTGGCCTTGAAAACTGCGGTAAGCATCAGGTAGTCTACGGTTGTGCACAACAAAGTGCGGGAGAAGCCGATGCGGTCGTCGAAGTCTAGAATTTCGTCCACAATAAAAGTCCTGCAGATTCGAGGACCGCTTCGTGGCCACAAATATGAAATAATGCCGCTTCCTACTTTTTCGACGGTTATCCACCTCACCTCGTAGGCATGCCGTGTTGGTTAAAAGCGTTTGTTAACCTTTGGCATTTTGTATTCGCTTCCAAAAGAAAAGCAGCTGGCGGCTGGGAATCGAATGCCTCGTGTAGATCTCCGCAACTGACACCTTGATGGACGTTGCTAGATTAATGAACTTAGTTTGACTGGCGAAGTATCGATTTACAGGGCAAAAATTACTCTCACAAATTCACTATCGGGTGGTAAAACCGCCTTTAAAGCATATAGAAACCGCTTACAAAAAGGAATTTTAATTCACAGAAACTTACTAGAAGTCCCGGGTGGCTTGCTCACTCCAGCGGCCATGTCGGGCACTGCGGGCCACGGGTAGTTCCACCGTGCACAATCCGTGACTGCTTCGTTGGCGTCCACGTTCGCGCCGCGCCAGGGCACTTTGGACGATAAACACAGTCAAAACGAAGGTCGAAACGCTTCTAGTTAAATTAAGCGGAGCCTAAACGCGGCGGTGATGGCGTAGAGGAGCTCCGAAAAAATCCCGGCAGGCGACGACGACTCCAGTCCGCGACGCTGGCGGGAGCGGAGAGCGAGTGAGGCGCCCGCACGCAAGCGCACACGCACGCCCCGGACGTCAAAAGGCGCTGCCTGGAACTGGCTCCGATGCGGCGGCAGTGCGCGGCGTCAGGCCGGCCCGAAATGCCAAGCGCCCGCCTCCGACGGGGGTGTCCGCTACCTTCTCAGCGAACGTCATTGGCCGGTGGCGCCCAAGTTTCGGACAATAGCGGTGCGCAGCCGCCCGCCGGAGTTTAACGGATCACACCGGGCGCCTTTCCCCCTCGCCTCCGTCGCACGGTCGGCCACGGGGAGAGCGCAGCAGGAAAGCCACGCTGACTGCGCGGAGCCTCCTGCGTGGGTCAGGTCGCGCTCCACCGCTCAGAGTTTGGGAGAGGGGAGAGCGCAGCGCGCTTCGTCCCATTGTGGCGTCACAGCGGCGGCGCGGGAAAGAAAACGCCGGGACCGCGGGAGATCGGGCGGGAGGCTTTTCGCTGCCCAGGCGCTGCTTCGGCGTTCCGCAGGGTCTCGCCTCGTCCCACCGCTGAACCCCCGTATTGTACGCGGGTCTGTGATTCACGCAGCCGCGGGTGTGTGTCGGACATATGGTTAGACGTGCAGGCGGTGGCGGAAGGTGAAACCGATGAGTGCATGAAATGGGCCCTCTAGTAGTTGCCTTGTCTCGGTCTCTGGAGCAGCAGCCGGTACTGCCCTGAGAGGCTGACAGGCTGCTGGATGGGAGCAGCAATTTTATCACCACTTATACCAGTTTGTCTGTGGGCGCTTTTATCAATACAAACCTTACAGCTCTTTCTTGGAGCCAACTTCATATCCTTGGCCCAGTCCTCGGCACGTCGCCAGTAAAAAGTAACGGTGTTGCAGTTACAGTTAACAAATCCAAAAAGGAACACTGTTACAGTTGCAGTTATAAAATTTTAAAAGTAACTTGTTATAAATACAGCTACTGTGAAAAAGCAAGTCGTTACTTTTCTGTTACTTTATAAAACTAAGTGAAAGACCACAGACCAAGTGATAGAGTTTAGTTTGTATGAACGTACGAATGCTTGCAGGTGGCCAAAATTGCACGTGGTAAAATCCTAGACGAAGGAAGCCTAAAAGAAGGCGCGCTCAGCCCAACATCAACAATTTTTGTGTATTCTTCATTTTGGACTATCAACTTTGTTGTTGATGCACTCTTGGTGCCGGAGCATTTATTTGAATGACGCATTGTAAATTAGGATGAGTTGTTTTAAAAGTTGGTTTCCGATAGCCTCTCTCTTTTGGAAGGTATAATTTCCAGTTCCTTCTTTTTTCTTGTTTCTTCTCGCTAAAGACGAAAGAAGAGTCTTAGATATCACCTGTTTTCTAGTGGTAAGACGTCCTCTCCTAATCTGCAAGGGGAGCCGTGTTGTGGAAAGGGGACAGGTGGAGAGAAAAAAAGTCAAGAAAAGTAGAAAGCGCGAACTGTACGTCGGCCTTTAAGAGTGTTGGTATTCGGCAGTTTTCCATAAAAATGAAGTTTCCTGTTACAGTTACTCTGTGAGAAAGTAGCAGTGTCACAAGTTTCATTAACATAAAAATAACTACTTACAATTACAAGTTACTGAAATAGCAACTAGTTACCGGTAATGCGTTACCAATAACTAGTTCCTGCCCCAGACTGCTTTGGCCCTAGCTGGATGTGCTGCGTTTGATACCTACTTTTACGGGGCAGCCCAAAATCTTCTTTCGAAGCGGTGTTAAACTATTATTGTCAAAATAATTCAGAAATGTGCCTCTGCTTCCTATAGTTCAGTCCAGTCATGGACACGTTACAGTAAAGAGTAACAGGAATGAAGGAAATGTTCACCATGCTATGGCCTAGTATGCTTGTTACAGTTACCTAAGCTAAAAATGTAACTCTGTTACAGTTACAGATTCCAAAATTAAATTTTTACTGTTGCAGTTGCTATGAAAAAGCAACGTGGTTACTTTTCCGTTACTGTATAAAACTACTAGGTCACAAATTAAATGATTGAGTGCGGGTGTGTTTTCGAAGTGCACAGCATCGGGTGCACTCTCTTGTCTATGACACCGGGCGCGACAGAAAAGGCGCGCAATAACCATATAACGAATTCTCCAAACAACCACACAATGAGTTCCCCGAAAAATGCAGCGAAAGAATGCTTACTGTATTACTGTATGCTTACTGTAGAGTACTTTTTTACTGAATGCTTACTTTAATGCTTACTGTAGCCTTTGGCCACTACCGGAAACCAACTGCGGAAGTTACAGTCGGAGGGCGCGTGCTTCTCTTTACCAGTGGAGGGAATTCTGCTCCAAACGGCGCGGATTGAAGCCTGCCGTGCTCTGGAGTGGATTTATTAGAGCCAGAAAATATTCTGCAACCGCGCGTATAGAAGGTACATCATGCGGTATACCTGAGAGCTGCGGAACGCGTGCATCACAGTGGACTGGTTTTTCTCGAGCTGTTGCGTATACGTGACAATGGCATAACTAAAGAAACCACCAAAGCATAAAGATTGCTTCACTACAAAGACAATACCTACATAGCTCAAACGGTATACTGATACCGCATTTTTTCTGTTCTCTTTTTATTACTTTTAGATGCGACACATCTCATTCACTCGCCTTGTCCCTCCATACGGCGTTGTTGTCCCGTCCGCACCCCTCCCCCTACACTATAAAAAAAAATAATAGTTAGCGGCGCCCGGTTTCGATCCCACGACCCTGTGGGCGGAACGCGAGGTACATGGTGCTCTTCCCACTGCGCCACAAAACCGAGACAGAATCAAATGCTACGAACGCGCCTTATATCCTTGACTCATTCAAACTACGTCAAGATGCTACTGATACAACGCATGATGGGGCAATGATTAACACTTGAAATAAAAGAAAAGAAGCTCCCACTTACAGCAACAATGATGGAGTAAAGGTCGTTGCGACAGCGAAGCCCAAAGCATACCACTTAGAGAGATTGACCAAGATTGGCCAATAAAACATAATAATAATCATAAAACATAATAATCATACGCGTTTCCGGCACGTTTCACGCGATTTCAGAATCAATCCAACGGAAACATCAAGTGAACCCCACGATGAGTCGCATCTACACAGGGTTCCCCTCGCGGGGAGGTGGGCGCAATTTTTTAATTGGTGCTTACAGGCCTAGCAATCATTATTGTAACATCAAGAGGCTATTCTTCTACTGCAGCACGAAGAACTATGAAACAACGCTTTTCGTGAAAAACTCCGGACGCAGCAATCATAAAACAGCACTTTAAATGTTTGAACGCGCGATAAACAGATATAACGCAAGAATAGGCCCTACTTTCGGCTTCCGTTGCTTCGAGCCCACAAGATACCCACGACAGGCGCCCGCCGCTACGCGAGTGTTTTGGCCTTTTTAATCGCACGCACGATGTAACAGCGGAGCTGTCAATGTTTCGGCTTGGTCCGGTGGCGCCAGAAAAAAAAAAAGATACAAAAACTCTGCCCAGCAAAGAGTGCACCACCGCAGACAGGGCAGTCTTACAGTGAAGCCGGCTTTTGCGCCTACTGGAGTGTGAGCCCAAGCGACATTGCGAACACCTTACCATACCACGGATGATATTGTTTCTTGGGGTACTAAAGCGCAATAAACAATTGGCGCAGCTTGTACTAGTTGAGCAAGGATGAAGAAACAGCGAAGCCGGGGGTCGACATCGCTTCTTCCCCCCTGGGATCCGCTGTCAGGGTGGTGGACCGACCAGAAAGGCCTCAAAATCCGGCTAAACTTGGCCTCACGCGTCAGCACTTACCCTATAGCCTATAGCAAGAACATCGCAAAACCTAACAAAACTTAGCAAAGCCCAGCAAAACCTACCAAAAATTAGCACAGTTTCCATTACTCCTGTTACCCGTCGTTCTTTGTGGAGTTTTTTAGTTTTTCTTCGTTTTGGGGGTAAATATAATATCTTTGTCATTTTTTTCCATTTCCTTGTTCTTGAATTTTAAATTCCGTCACCCGATTATCTCTGTTTACGCCATTACAAGGATCAAGTGTGCTAACTTAGCCAGTTATGCATATTTGTGCAATTCCAAGGGTTTGCCCAGTTGGTCCGTTTTTGCAATTTTTAGTCGTGTATCCGTCGTCGTCCACTGCTGTTCTTTCTTGAATGTCTTCTTTAGGTGCAATAGAAAAGGTGACGATGTATAAGAGGCTTAATGTTTATTTCGTTAGCTTACTTTTGCGGTTTTGTCGTTTTCCGTTCTTTACAGCGAAAGCTGTATATGCTGAATCCTCCCCGGTTTCAGTCCGGTGAAGCCACTTTACTCGCCACCGCCCATCACTTCCTTCTCGCCTGCAGCGATGGATCTTTCACAAGTTTTATACATCTGCCTCTTTCGCAAGTTGCGTAATCGACTGCAGACCGCGCTAGCGCAGTTTTCAGCTGTTGTAGTTTTAACTCGCTTAGAGATTAACGCGCGTCATTCGCTCGGAGGAAGAAGAGCGGGAAATGAAGAAACGTCAACGCGCACATAAGCACGAATGGGCGCGAAAACAACGGAAAGCCGCTGCCGCATAACGAGCAGCCTGCTAAGGTTCAGGGCGAAGTACTTCGCTGTTGCCCAGTGCGCACTTTATACTCCGGCTAAGCTGTGCACTGAGGGGAAGTTCTGTTCGTGGAGGTGAAGCCACCCCACCAGGAGCAATTTTTTGAAGCAAGCACGAGCTTGGCGGCCGCGCGCCTCTATTGGCGGTGAGATGTTTGAGTGGCGCCCCCTGGATGTGACGTCGGCTAGGGACCCGCTCGGCTGTCGTCTGCTATATTCGCGCCGCTGCTGCACCCGCGCCGCGGTCGTCCGGTTGTGACTGGCAGCAGTGCCTTTGCTAGAAATCGCCCGCTTTGATGCTTTGGTGCTTTAAAAAGCGTGTTTTTAATCAGATTCTGACAGCTCTGAATAATTTCAAGCTTTATCCCGCACAAGTTAACAACATACGAGGAGAGAGAGAACGACTTTTAGAGAGCATCGCTCAGACGATCGTGTGTAACTCGTCCTATCTAGCATATTTGCGAGTTTCAGTGCTCAGAGCTCCTCGATAAGTATTAAAAATGCGTAGGCTTCCCTTAACTATTTCTGAGATGCTCTTACAAAGACTCAACAGTCTAATTCTACGCATCAAGCAGCGGGTAGCACAGCAGGAAATAAAACGGCTGTTTTCTATTTCTTTCGTTGTTGTTGACTTGTGTTAGAGGAATCTTTCTTTTTTCTGTGCCCAACGCATTGATTTTTATGCACCGTCCCAAACGTCCTAGGAGGTTTGGGGATGTTTTCGAGGCTCACAAATTTCGTGTGGATATGCAATTCAATGAGATTTGTGCTACGGCGCAGATAACGTTGTCCACAGTGCTCGAAGGCGGCTTTTGTGCACCTAATTTCTATCGAACCATCGTTATCGTAACGAACTCAATCTCAACCCGAACAGTTATGACATGATTATGGTGTTTAAAACTTGATATACTCGCTAATGAACGCAATAAATAGTATACATGCCAATATTCAGTATAACACAATTCGAAACCAATGAATATGTCCAGACAGCTCTTTATTGTTTTCCAACCCCTTCAGTCGCAAAGAACTAATTTCTGGCCTACCCGGGATGACGTTGGGTGAATTGAAGAATGAATCTTACTCTCTCGTCTTGGACTGAGGAGCCTGCCCACTGACCAGCTCGATTTTACTGTTCAAGTTTTCGCCTCCTCGTGGTCCTCCTCCGCTTGAGTGCAGTTTTACTATTTTCTGGTTATTAAGGTGCTCTTACAGTTAATGCTGTTTTCTTTTTCTTCCATCTTTTCTGTTGGTTTATTAGGTTATGGGTTGTGCGTTTTGTGTTCTGCATTTTATTAAGTTTACGCTCTTATGTTCTCAGTGTTGATGATTCTGTTACCTGTTTTTGTTTTGGCATTATGTCTGCCCATTGTACTGGCGTAGTCCACTGTGATACTTTTTGAATTAATACTGTTTATTATTGTTTATGTAATGCCCCTCCTGCCACGACCAAAGAATTGGCCTGCAGTATTCCTAAATAAATAAATAAATAAACAAATAAATAAATAAATAAATAACGCCTATCTGAATCTGAATATGGCTGTGGCAAATGCACCGAAATATCCCTCCAAATCTGAACAAACATAGTCTTACTGTATGCTTGCCATACAGGTTACTCGTTTTGCTCAATAAGCCTGCATACTGGTTAGAAGCCTGGTATAAAACCAGCATGAGCCTATACACACCGCAGGTTATTTGGAAATCAACCTACATTATTTGTGCCTCATAGTGCATGTCGGCACACTTTCATGCCGTGACAACGTAAAGTGATTTGATACAATAGTTTCGAGCGTTAGGCAAGGTTGCCAAATCTGTTTTACCTTACATACGATTAGCTGAAATCGTAATGCCTTCTGCCAAAGCCAACAGCCCCGAAGGCCTGGAATTTGTTTTAGTCTATCATTTTCGCTGTTGTCGGTTGTCAGCCTCCAGCTGTTACATTTGTTCGAAAGACTGCTGAATACAAAGGCTGACGCCTAGCTCCGATTCTTCGCGCTCTGCACAGGACCAGCTTCGCAGCAATGCATGGGCGACGCCGGCAATGTTTTTAAATGCAAAGCATTTCTTAGCCTCGCCTCTTCCTGATTCGGACGGCGTCCACAGCTCCGCGTCCGCAGCAGGTGCGCCTCTCCTTCTTCCCTCCTCTCGCTCAACAGCTGCAGCCGGCGCGGCAACCACAGTGGGCTCAAGGTCAAGTACCGCTCCCCCCGTCGCTGACGCCACGCCACCAACAGCGCGCGAAAACGCCACCGCCAGCGCCGACCAACCCACAACCCACGCCGCCAACACCGCCACCCAAGAAGACAGAAGCGCAATCTCGGGGGACCTCCACGACCCCGCCGCCTGCCGAAACCGCAATGGAGGAACAAGAAGACGACTCCCCGTGCGCGAGGGAAGACGATCAAGAATCACGCACCCAAGGAGGCATCAGTGTGGCCGTGCGCCTCCGCCGCTGCACCGAACGAATCGACCGACTCGAAAAGCGCATGGACGCCTTTGAGCACCGGGTAAATGCACGTTTCGCAGCGGTGGAACGCCGCCTCGACGCACTGCAGGAGTTTCTCTACAGAAAGCTGGGCCGCGACGACGACGCGCCAAACGACCGCAACCACCCCGCTCAATCACCACCTGCATCATGGCCGTCAAACCAGCAACATGCTCGAGCCTAAAGGTCTGGCACTGGAACGCCAACGGGTTCCAGTGCAGAAAGGCGGTACTACAGCAACACCTGCAGAGCCTCGAGGCGCCCCCTGACGTCATCATGGTTCAAGAAACTCACACCGAAAACGCACCAACCCTCCCGGGCTACCGTACGCACGCAAGCCCCCCCAGCGCAAGGGACTGCGGTAAGGGGGCCGCTCAAGGGGTGTGCACCTTCATTCGGAAAGGGCTCACCTTCTTCAAGCACGAATACTTCCTCGGACGCAGCACCATCGAACACTGCGCGACCGAGGTAGTCATCGGCAAGAAGAAGAAGGAGTCCTTTCTTCTCATCAACATCTACAGTAACCCTACGCACCGGCACCAAAAATTCAAGAAACTCATGCACAAGGCGTTACGCACGGCACCGACAGACACCATCGCCATCTGTGGGGACTTTAACGCATCACACAAAGAGCTCGGCTACCACCGCACTACAGTCAAGGGCAGAGACCTGCTGGACGCGGCGGCCGACGCCGGCTTCACCCTCCACACGGACACAGCGGCGCCCACCCGCATCGGCACCTCCGTCACGCGCGACACCAACCCGGACCTGGCATTCGTCCGCACGAGGACGTCGGCTAAGAAGGGGGTCGAGTGGCGGAACACGGGCCACAGCCTGGGCAGTGATCACTTTATCATCGAGCTGGACCTACCGACCTCCGCCGTCAGGTCCAACGGAAGCCGACGAAAACACAAACTCACCGACTGGACCCGCTTCAGAGCGGAGTGCCTGGAACCGCAGGGCGAGATCACGGACATCGAGAAGTGGTCGAAAGACATCGTGCAAGCAACCTCGTTCGCAACCACGGAAGTGGTAACGGACGAAGACGTGCAGCAAATCGACAGCCGCCTGGCCCACATGATCGAGGCCAGGCAATCCCTACAGAGACGATGGAGACGCCAACGCCATAACCGCACACTACGCAAGCGGGTGGCCGAACTCGGACGCGCCATCGAAAAGTACAGCCGCGAGCTCTGCGCACAGCGATGGCATGCCATCTGCAGCGAGGCGGACGGGCAGCTCCACCAGGGTCGAACCTGGAAATTACTCCGCCACCTCCTCGACGAAACGAAGAGCAAAGGGTACCAGCAACACCGCCTGGATCAAATCATACACACTACCATCAAGAAGCTGGGGCAGGAAGAGACGTGCAAACGCCTCAACGAACGCTACCTCCCGAGCACACCTAGCGAGAATCACGACAGATATCACGGCCCGGCCAACCCAACCCTCGACCGCGACATCGATGAGTGGGAAGTCCGGGCGGCCCTACAGAACCTCAACTGTAAGTCGGCGGCCGGTCCGGACCGGGTCACCAACAAAGCCCTCCGCAACCTCAACGACGGGGCCATCGCGGCCCTCACGAATTACTTCAACCGGTGTTGGCGCGCGGGAACCCTCCCGCGACAGTGGAAGGCAGCCAGAACGATCCTCATCCCCAAGCCCGGCAAGCCACCTGGCATCGAGAATCTGCGCCCGATATCTCTCACATCGTGCGTGGGCAAGGTGCTCGAGCACGTCCTCAACAACAGATGGCAGCGCTACCTCGAAGACGAAGGCCTCTACCCCGACGCCATGTTGGGGTTTCGTGAAAGGCTCAGCACCCAGGACGCCATGATCCTGCTACAACACGACATCCTTGACGTGACCGTCCCTACCCAAGACAACAGGGCGGTGCTGGGCCTGGATCTACAGAGCGCCTTCGACAAGGTGCGTCACTCAGCCATCCTAGCGCAGGTCTCGCGCCTGGGTCTGGGGCAGAGATCATACAACTACATCCGCGACTTCCTGTCGCACCGGACGGTGGAAATACAAGCGGGCGACCTGCAGCTACCAGAGAGGGAACTGGGCAGCGTAGGCACCCCCCAAGGCTCGGTGATTTCGCCGGTGCTCTTCAACCTCGTGATGATCGGCGTGGCCCAGCGACTTTCGGGGATCCCACAGGTTCGCTACACCATCTACGCCGACGACATTACCCTGTGGGTCCCCGGAGGGAGCGACGGCCACATCGAAACGACACTACAAGAGGCAGTCGACGCCATTGAAGACCACCTGGCCAACACCGGGCTGAGGTGTTCCCCGCAAAAGTCCGAACTGCTCATCATCCCACCACCGGGCAGGTACCGCAAGAAAGCAGAGGAAGACTCCACCACGATCACACTACGCACGAGCGACGGCACCGTCATCCCCAAAGTGAGCAACCTCCGAGTCCTCGGCATGCTCCTCGAAGCAAGCCGAAGCAACGGCGCCACGGTGGACCGCGTCATCACGAAGCTGGGCATCGCCACCCGCCTCATCAAACGCATATCCACAAGACGTCACGGAATGAAAGAGACCAGCCTCCTACGGCTGGTACAATCCTTCGCCATGAGCCACGTGGCCTACGTGGGGGCCTTTCACCCGTGGAAGAAACACGAGAGAGACAAGATCAACGCGGCCATTCGCAAGACCTACAAAGCCGCGCTGGGGCTACTCAACAGCACCAGCACAGAACGACTACTGCAACTGGGCCTCCATAACACCCTGGAGGAAATCAGCGAGGCCCAGAGAACAACGCAACTCGACCGCCTCTCATCCACGAGGGCCGGTAGGAATATCCTCGAACGGCTTGGCTACGGCCGCGGCCGAGCGGGGACGGAACCGCAAAACACACAGAGCCTCCCAAGAGAGATGCTCCAACGCATCAAGGTACTCCCGCTGCCCCGCAACGTCCACCCCGATCACAATCCGGGACGCAGGGCGGCCAGGGCCAAGGCCCTCACCGAGGCGCACGCAAACGACACGGGCGCCCTCTACGTGGACGCAGCGAGATACCCAGACCGCCCGAACACCTACGTGGCCGTGGCGGTGAAGGCTACAACTGGTGATGTGTACAGTGCGTGCAGTGTCCGTGCTCCGACCGCCTTACAGGCAGAGGAGGTGGCGATCGCGCTCGCGCTAACACACCCGCGGTGTACCACAGTGCTTAGTGACTCGCGTTCGGCCATCGCGAACTACGCTAAGAACACAGTGTGCGATAGGGCAGTGAGTACAATGCAGTGTCGTGCAACGTCCGGCGAGCTGGCGACGCCGGTCACCCACATCCGCTGGTTTCCGGCGCACACGAGCGTCGAAGCCAGCAGGCACCCCAACCGCAACGAGACAGCGGACGCCGCCGCGCGAGAACTTTCCAACCGCGAGGCGCCCCCCCGCTCCTCCCCGGCGGACGGGCACCCAGAAACCGAACAAGAACCCCTCGCGTCGTACGGGGAAATACTACAGTGGTACAGGCTCGGCAGGCGACTCAAGCCGCCCCCCCACCCCAAGCTCACCAGAGCGGAAGCCGTGCTATACAGACAACTACAAACGAACTCGGTGATCACCCCGGTGCTGGCGCGCCACGTGTGTCCAGAGGTCTACGAAAGTGTGCTGTGCAGTGTGTGCGCGAGAACGAACGCAACGCTAGCCCACTTGCTGTGGGGATGTGAACGACACTCGCTGGAGGCAGACGGTGCAACGCGCCTGCCCGAGGACATTACGTATGCCATGAACTCGGGTGAGCACGAGGTGCAACTACGAACTATCCAGCGGCTCGAGGCTGCTCTCGCAGGGCAGAAGCGCAGGGAAGCGTCGTCGGGGGGTCGGCGGGTCAACACCCGAACACCCACCACGCACCGACCGCGCCGATGCCCGCGAGGCACTGCTTCGGGGACGACCTAATACTCGTCTAGGAAGGGCAGGCCCTGCGTGGCCGAGGTCCCTACCCTCCGCAGGAACCTTCAATAAAGTCATTTTCTCTCTCTCTCTCTCAACAGCAGCTGGCGCGCGCATGTGTCGTAGTCAGCCCGTTCGCTCCGTCGCGGTCTCGGCGTAACAGGTGCGTGATAGCAGCGCGGTGGGGCGTGGAAGGGCGCGCGCTGCTTGCGCATGCGCGCTCTCCCCCCTCCCGTACTGCTCTTCCTCTACTGCGCGCGCTGCAAATATAAAGCGGCTAGCGGTCGCTCGTGCTTCAGTCACTGCGTTGCTCCTTCCTTCCTTGGTTGACGCTCGCTCCACCCTAACGCGACTTTACTCTCCTCTCTCTACCCCAAACCAACACCAACGCAACTACGACCCAACTACCCACCCTAACGCGACTTTACGCTGCGTTAACGACCCCCAATGCTCTGCATTTACTCGTGTTCCCCTAGGTAGGTAGGTAGGTAGCTAGTTAGGTAGGTAGGTAGGTAGCTAGTTAGGTAAGTAGGTAGGTAGGTAGGTAGGTAGGTAGGTAGGTAGGTAGGTAGGTAGGTAGGCAGGCAGGTAGGTAGGTAGGTACGCGGGAATTTTTTTTTCTTGAGCGGTATCAAAAACTATACTTAAAATCACGCCTCGAGCTAGTTTACGCTATTTTAAGTCTTTTGTTACGAAAAAAAGTTGCGCATACGTGAGATATGCTGCGGACAAGCACAAAATCTCAACCGCGCGCAAAGAAACAGCAGAGAGAGCGAGCCCCAGTGAAGCAGACAACAAATGCAAGAATCCCTAAGCCGACGTCACGGAGGCGCGCTACGCAGCGCGGCCCGTGGTCACACTCTTAATCTGGTTCCATATAAGTTCCAGTTAAAAAGGGTGATCCATATATTTTATGTGGATCCGAACGAAAGTATAACTGGAACGAAGCATATAGGTGGATCTTATCTGGAACCGTCAGCTTGTTTTGTTTATGTTCGTGGTTTTTATCTGGAACCGAAGAAATGGGGTCATGCGATGTCGGCGGTTCCGGTTACTGTTCCACTTATGTCCCAGTAAACGGTTGGGGAGAGTGCGTTTGTATATTTTTTGCTCGTGTCTTGTTCCACATAACTCGTGCACGGCAGTGAAGTATGCACTCTTTCATGCATCAACTGGAACAATAAACCGCATATATATTAAATGCTTCTTGACCCAAGATGCACGTGCGCGTTTAATATACACGCGCACACCCCACATAAAATTTAATGAACTTCACCGACATCTATGAAACTGCCTTGCAGCAGTTAACTTTCATAATACGGCTAAGCTGTAGTTTTAGTGATGTCCTTTGACAGAAAACAAAATCCCACTTTTTTGTCAACGCCATACAAAGCATTAAAAATGTCGAGAGGAGGATATCTTAGGCAAAATAAGAAATTGCAGGAACCCATTTCCAGGTGTTCAGCGGCACCCAAACCGCTTTCGTGAACATCGTATTTTTCTAATTTGAGGCGTCAAGTGCAAAATCACCAGTGACTTCAATTTGAGAAGGACTAAACGTCTTCTCTTTCCCCGTCTGCCGTTCGGGCAAAGCCATAGCTGCTATGAAGAATTCGTGGTGCTTTTGTGAACATCTTCATTACGAAATACTTCTTGAGGCCATTACATTTTATGCATTTGGTTTACAAAGTTTCGCAGATACGGCAGTTTTTGTTCAACACTCAGTCATCATCTCGCTATGGTGTAGTACGCGCTCAATGGTACTTAGTCCACGTTACTTATGTGGTGATGGGGTGCATACATAATGGCAACCGAC
Organism: Haemaphysalis longicornis; assembly: GCF_048455015.1. Lineage (NCBI taxonomy): Eukaryota > Metazoa > Arthropoda > Arachnida > Ixodida > Ixodidae > Haemaphysalis > Haemaphysalis longicornis. Next base: position 148,613,341 of record NW_027526460.1, on the reverse strand, counting down.
TGCGTCACATTTTACACCGCACACATCATGCTACGCATGCAGTTATATGCTTAGAAGTTCGTTTTTGTATTTTGTCTCGTCCCGGCTATTAATTTCCACAAGCAAAAACAAAAGCCTCTTTGCAGGAGGCGAACGACACAGAACCCGGAGAACTAAATCTACCCCGCGGCATCTGCCTTACATTCTATATATTTATACTGAAATGTCATTCTTATTTCAAATTATGCATTGCAGTATCGCGAAAATTCGCAGTGTTACCCTAATGTTGTTACTTGCCATAGTAATTCAAGTTCACCGAATGACGTGCCTTCTCCTGCTGGTCCCCCCGTTCCTCTTTTCCTGCACTATTGGTGTCTGAAAAAAAAAAACTGCTGGAAAACGGGCAGATGTATTATTACTCGCTAATTAGCGAGTAATCACACTGGATTCACTATACGGAAGTTGTTTTCTATAACGTGGATATCAAAGAGTGTCGCAGTATATATTATTGGTATTGGAAAGACTTGTTGTCAAGAGAACGCAGTCAATAAAGAAGCGTCGTTTTGTTTTCACTGCAAAGAACGAAATAAAGCTGTCATCAAAGTTTATGCACACATACCGCACGCGCTCACGGCCCGCGGAGAGAAACAACTTTAGCCCAACTAACGTGTTAAATTGGCTAATATCTGAGCTCTTTGTTCCAGCCTCAGAGCCGCGTAAACGTCCGTTTAGAGGCCTACTCCCATTTTACGAAGCAAATATAAGCGATCAAGGGTGCCGAGCTTGTGATCTCTTCCGCGGACTGGTCACTGGCCACGGCGTGCATCGCCCAAGGCACGGAGGAAGAAAAAGTTGGCCGAAACCATTACGAAACAACCGCCACATCAGTGTGGCATGCCGTGCGCATGCGTTGACAGCCGAAAGGCAGCGCCGCTTGCGTTGATGCATGGTATAGTGGGACGGCAACGGGTACAACGACGATGAGAGAAAAACGGGACTGCGTGAACACTTTTAACGACAGCAGCGCCCCTACGTTTCAACGCTTACCAAGCTAGTTTTTGTTCGTCCGCATGCAGCGCCACCAGTGGCCTTCTATAGCGGTTTTCTTGATTGCTCGCGTTATGCGCCTGATGTACTAAATGAATTGTCGGTCAGACTGGCGGGAACGGCTACCAGTTTGGTTGTGGCGTGAAACTGTGGATTTCTTCATGTCCTCACGCTGTATTTACTGTTCGACGAAGTGAAGTTTTGCTGGGAGGCGCAAAAAAGGTCAGTGATGCTTATTTATGTTCTGGTAATGGTTGTTGTTCATTGACTTGTTCATCACTGCGTCCGATAAACGTGCCGATCCGCTGCCTGTTCGATGCGAGAAACGTTTGCGGCCGTTATTCACTTAAGCTTGTGTGTTTGTGGGTCGGAGTCGGCTTGACATTTATGACTGCGTACGTTAGCTAGTGCTATTTACAAAGTTGCTGGTGCGCGCATTTCTCGATTCTGCATGTCCCCTTATGGTGTGGTGTCGCTTAGTTGTATATTGACGGTTGCTGTACCTGTCAGCGGTACTGAATCTTCTCGGGTTAGTCGCACGCTATTGTCTCGCGCGCACACACTGCACAGCTTGTTTGTCGGAGCGTCTGTCTTTAGACTTATCGGTATTTTCAAACTTCCGTGTTAATTGCGTTGTGTTGGTCTTCTGAGAGCCATAAATTTACTGTGCTAATCACGCTATTCCGCCTAATGTTGATGTGCGTTCAAGACGTTGGCGGCATCACTGCTTACGTTTATCTGTGCTGTGTGTGTAGGTGTTCCCTGTTTCTTCCAATGCCTTCGATGAATTCAGATGGTCTATTTACACTAGTCAACTTTAGTTGGATCCCTGACGTGTAGTGAAATGCAAGGGAAAGTGGTTGTCTGAGCAGCAGCGTAGTAACAAAACGTTCCTTTTGTGGAGGGGAAGTCAGGTGGAAACATGCAAAAAGTGTGGAGCCGTTTCTATGCTGTCAATGTCAGTGGTAACCTGAGACCTCAGAATAATTACCCATAAAGCTCACGTGTGGACTATTAGAAGTTTTAACGTCACAAAGTAAGTTTAAAAATAATTCATTCCTGCCATTTTATGCTATCAATGTCAGTGGCAGCTAGAGAGTTGGAATAATTTTCAAAACGCTCAGGTGCAAAGTTGTTGCATCATGATGTGCACCAAATATTAATCCATTTCTGTTCTCCTTTGAACGTAGAAATTATACTGCAAAAGCAGATTGCTACATTCTGTATTCATATTCTATGACCTGTTCAGAAAGAGTCGGTGGCTGACTGTGGAGACATTTGGCCCTCCACTGATAGGTTGTGACAAATTTTTTTGTTCCTCTGCAAAAAAACGAAAACAAATTATTTCCATTATTTACATGCTCCTGCGAAGTCATGGCTGTGGCATTTACTGGCTGAAGACATCTTCGGCATGCTGAAGGGTCGTCTGGGAGAGTGTGGCGGATTATGAATGCCCTGTGGAGCTCATAAGCCACAAAAGAGTACCTTATGAGTCGTGCATATTGTGCAGATATTCACCAGTTCGCATAGACCAAGGACAGGTGAGCTTAAAGTATGTTCAAATATTTTTATATCTCAAATTGTTTAGCAAGAAAAGATTACCAGGGCTTCTGCTGTAAAAAAGACATTCGACTTTCGTGGAACAAATCAGACATTGTTCAATATTTTCGCGTGCTCCCTGGGTAAAGCAAGGCATAAATTTATTCTCTGATATTTTTGTACTGTTTATTTTCTAGGCAATAGGGCGAAGATAGACCTAAAACAGCTGTACAAGGAATGCATATGGCCATTTTAATTGTATTTGGACCCCTTCTTGGAAGTATATCATCAGAAGGCAACACATTAAAGCTCTTGCACGGGATGAAATCATTGCATTCTACAAGTAAGTACTCACTGCCATTTTTGGGTCTTTCCTGGCGCGTTTTTAGGTAGTTTCTTTGTAACTAATGGTTTGAAACTTACTTCTTTTCAGTGACCGCTTGGCCTGTGGCTCAAGGTGACAGTAGGAGCTTTTCGGAACGCCTTAGCGAAACTTTCCTGGAAGTGCACTTTGAGACGTCCCTGGCAGAAACACCCGGGTCTTAATTTTGGTTGGGTAAGCTGGCATTTTGTTTTTGCGGGACTCAATTTCTGGGACTGTTCATCCTAATAAAATCTCACTGTTAAGAAGTTATCGTGAACGCTAATATTGGCCATTGTGTTCACATTCCGCCTATTACGGATGCTCCAACAGTGGCCAAAAAAGCCACTATTTAGTATTTAAGTTTTGTAAATATTTAGCTTTTACACCTTGAGAGTTGTTGCTGTGATTTGCCAGCACCACGGACACGCCCAACGTGGTTGCTGCTACAACAATACGGTGGCAACTGATTATTTAAATTTCCCGCTTTTAATACGCCCGTAGCGCCAATAATACTCCCAAATACAGCCGTAGCATGAGTAATGCTTGCATTGGATTTTGACAGGTGGTTAAATAAGGGGTAATTTTTTTGAAGGGAATTGTTTAGAGCACAGAAAGTGACGTCTGCAAGAAAATTTGCTATAGTTGTGATTTATAAGAAAAGTGTGCAACAGCCTAGTTCAGCCTTAGTCAGCTCAACTTCGGCCTCATACCACTACGAACCATGGAGGCAATACATATCGAGAGGGAAATATTTTAGGTGGAACTAATTCCCCGAAAACTTTCTGCCACAGTGCGATATTTATGATTTCCTATGATTGGCCATTTATTTCTTTGCGGTAGAAACATCGTTTAGCTGTAAGTTATATTAAGCCAGCTTCACTACAGCATTCTAGGGAGCACATTATACAGTACAGAGAACATTTTTTGCAGAGAGAAGGTGTGTAAAATATAATGCCGAAAGGTGATTATAGTAATTATTATTTGATTTATAAACGAAACCTCTCAAGGATAAAAAACCTTATATTCAGGATACCGAGGCAGCAAGGTGGGATACTTTCCAGAATCAGGGCAATTTCATTGATTGTCTATGGGGATATTGTTTAGCGCAGTTTCACCTTTAGCAGCACTCCCAGAAAAAAAAACCAATAAATCACAGATTTTAAATCAATTACTGTGTTATGAAAGGGCCTAAGCAACTCACTCATTTTAAGCAACCATGTAACAAAATATTCTTGTTTCCTTGAAGGTACATGAGGTGAGCAGTAAGTCTTCTCGAGGCCCGGTTATTCTGAGAGAAGGGACTGGCGGCATCAATATTGCCCGCAAGAAACACATCACGGATTCGCCGCCTGCATTGTCACTTCAGGATATGGTCATCCTCTTCGCCGCATATGTCATCTTTTTCACCGTGTCATCATGTTCTGATGGTTGTGTGCCTTTGAAGAGTTCTTGGTACTTTTGCAGGGAGTTCTTGGAAAGCATGAGAAGTTTGACAGTGGCCTTGTGTCATTTAAGTTGGAGTCTGTGTTGAAATACTTGAAGTGTTCAGCTCTACTTGGGATTTTAAATTATTGGTAGAGGTTAAAGTATCTCTTGAAAGGCATGAAGGAGGTCAGATGAAAGGCATGAAGGGGGTGAAATCAGATGAAGAGGTTTAAGTTACTGGCACATGCAAGTTTCATGTCAACTGAACACTGAAGTCGTGCCTTATTTTTCATAATTGGCACAATGCGCAGGCTGTCTTTGAATCTATAGTTGGTGTTAATGTAGTTCGTGGCACCGCATTGTAACGTCCTATTATTTAAGTGTAGCTCATGAAATTTTTTTTTCGTGGCAGTGCTGCTGCTGATGCAAAAGTGACAGTGCTTATTTACGCCGATGGCTTCCGCCTTCATTGATACATTTTTAGTACTGTAAGTGAGCTGACACCCATGCCGTAGAAGGTTTTAGAATGTGCGTATTTGGCTTGAACAAGTCTTCTCCTTTGAACAAAGTTGCAATTCTTGCTTGGCAGAAGCAGGGCTTTGGTCACAATTACACTCACAGCAAGACGGGAGGGTTTTTATAGCACGCAACTGTGAATTTTACGTAAGCTAAAACGTTGAGGCTGGAAAAAATGCTTTCAAGTCTGCTTTGTAAAACTGGTCCCCTGTATGATTCAACGCTGGCTTGTTTGCTTCTTAAGGATGTCTGACTTGTTCCCGATTGAATTGACGGCGTATTTAATTAGTCTGCTTGTTAAATTTTAATATGTGTAACATGCTTCCAGCTACCTGGTTTGCAAAATTATATAAGATTCACGCTGGCTTTTGTGAGATTTGCTGGGATGAAATATTTTAAACAACTACAAATTGTTTGGTCAAGTAACGTGCCTTAAGTCAAAGGCCTTTTCAGGACGCTCATAAAGTTTATTTTGCCTACAAATCGCTTGATGTTACACTTACGTCTGGTGTCAGGAAACTACTATCTTTAATAATCATGTTTTAATTGTGGCATACTGCCGCATGTGACGTCTCGTGTCAAAATGTTTTATCGTTAATCTTGGCTCGAGCGTTGTTTTCCTAAACTCTTGCACTGCACTGTTGTAGTTTGTGATAATACAATCGTGTATGGCTTGTTTTTAGGCCTTTCCCTACTATTTAATAGCAAACTGCATTTTCCCAAACAGTTATGCGGAAACATAGTATGGCAAGCGCAATGAGTAATTCCGCCTTTGAATTACCTTGGTTTATCTGATAAGACAGCATATTTGATGCTCACTGCTGTATAATGTCTGTGTCAGTACCTTTATTATACAGTCTGTGTCAGTGCTTGTGTCTTTATTAACCATGTTTTTGAGTAAAAGTGAATATGTGAAAATGCCACTTGGAGCCTAGTGTTATTGTTATGGTATTTATTCCTTGTACGTTGGTCATTTTCTGTGCAATTTAAAATAGGCAGCTATTCAAATCTGAAATGTATGAATACTAACACCCAATAAAATTGTATAGTATGTTGAAAAGCAGTGTATGAGTCATAATAGTTTGTTCGTGCGTGTTTTAATGCAAGTATATTGTTTCTTTTACATGCAGCTGAAACCCAGAACAGGATTCTGCTGGTGAAGCCAAAGACAGTGTGCCGCTCTAGGTGCCTCAGACCAACTTTTATATAGAACTGTGCTCCGATAGGCAACTGTTGGGAACTGTCAGGGACCACACTGCTGCGGTGGTTTCTGCTTTCCAATTGTTGGTATCACTGCGGGTCATATATCAAGGCTGTGTTAAAATGGTGCTTGCGGTTTCCTGCTGATACCAATGCATCCACCAGCCTGCATTATGACCCCGGTGTATACCGACAGGAAAGCAGAAATATTGGAAAAGTGGAGTCCCGTAGACAGCTTCCCAATGTCTATAGGAACACCGTTTTATATAAACAGCTGGTCTGAAGGTACCTGGAACGGCGCACCGGATAAATTCCATAATCATATTACATGGATCAATGTTCCAGTAACTTTAACTACCCTTTTATTTGGAACAGTGATCCGCATACTTTTATTTGGAACACCGATCCACATAATTTAGTTGCAAAAATATGTGGTGCACAGTTCCACTTAATTTTCAGAATATGTGGAACACGGTTCCAATTATATAACTGGAACTTTTTTGCAAAAAAGTTCCAGTTACTAAGTGGATCTTACGTGGAACCAGATTAAGAGTGCACGCTCACCGCCAATACGCCTATATGTCACGGGCGCATTGGCCGTTGTGCGATAACAATTGAACTTCCTCATCTGAGGCTTGTTCGAACGAGACTTCTACAACCGGCGCCATCTGTCTCGTGGACTGCTTCTTTTTCCCTCTTTCCGTCACAACGTGCATCGGCTTCTGCGGAATGAATCACGAGATATATGAAAGGTATTTGCACTTTTTGGTGCCGTGCGCAACACGCCGAACGGCTGGTGACTGTTTAGAATTCTGGGTAATTATTCTCATCCTTCCACGACTTGAGGCGAGCGCGTCTTGGGGCACCGTCAATAACGTCTCTCCCTGTTCGAGTTGTCATAATGTAAGCACCCCAATGCGCTGCTTGCTACCTGTATCATCGCTATTCTCTGCTCGCCATGCATTAAACAAGTTTGGTTTCCGCTTTTTTTCGTCTGAGCAGAGGAAACTTACCTGCAAACCGCCCGCCTTCCACACTACCTCGACATCACGCATGGTCTTTTCTTGCACGCGCTCGCCCATGTAACAAGCCGCCGCTGTTACCGCCTCAAATTGCACCTCGTCGAGTATCTTCAAATTCCTCTATACGAAGAAAAAGTAGCCCGCTTGCAAGGCCGACGTAAGCCGATACCGACAATATAAATTCGCTTTAGCATAACCCCACCATATGCTTTTGCGTTTTTTGTTCAAGGGCTCCTTTAATGACGTTTTGTCCGGTGTTGCTCGTTTCCAGTTTGAAGGGCGTCCCGAGCTACATCTTGGCAGGCGTCTTTGACGTGTAAGCACAACCACATCACCGGTTCCTCCTTTTGCGTGCATTGCGTGCAGGCTGGCGTCACCATTGACTTGCCCGTTCTGCTGGGAAGAGATTTTAATGTGGCCGTGTCATGGCCCGATGCGCCCTGAGTGCTGTTTTAAGTGCGATGCACTTCTTAAGTGACCCTGAACCTGCGTCCACCGGCGATGTCCGCATAGCATACCCACGTGGGGGATTGGCCAGGAATCTCCTCGTCTTCCTTGGCAACGGGGGGAGATGGGCGCGCGCTGCCTGGCCGCTGACATGGCACATACCCACGTGGGGGATTGGCCAGGAATCGGGCGTGAGAAGGGCTAATGCACCCGCTTAAAGGAGTACTGACACGAAATTTCAAAGCTGAGATCCGCTCTAGCAATCAAGTACAACGACAACACAAATAGGTGTCTGTGAATAAATGCATCTTTCTTTCTTTGTAGTTGTGTGTGTGTGTGTGATCTCTCTTTCGCGAACATTATACCGAACCGCGCAAATTCAACTCGTGCATTCGCACTTTCACATTCTTCCCCTCGGGGAAATGCGGGGAATTTTTTCGTGGTCGAGCGGTTTTGGTTGGTAGGTTACACAGGCAGTAAGATGCCTGCGACCCAGGACGGAAACAGACAGCCCTGCTTCTACCCTAGAACGAAACTGCAGTCCTGCCAAGTTTCATTCAGCCAATTAGCTACAAGTACGTGCAATCGCAAATTACAAACAATTGTGGTTGGTTTCGTGCCCAAGCTTTCACTGCACCCATGCTTCGCTGGGTATTCCTCAGAGAGTGAAAGGGCACTAATCTTTATTTTATGGAAATTTCCTTGACATCCATTAAAGCTGCCATATCAATTGCATATATGGATTGATTATGGGGTGTAACACGCAGAAACCGCACAAGTTACGAGGCACGCCGTAGTGGAGGGCTCCGGATTAATTTTGACCATCTGGGGATCTTTAAAGTACGCCGATATCTCGAACACACGGGCGTATTTGCTTTTCGACTCCATCAGAAAAGCGGCCCTTCGGTAGGGAAGTAACTGCAGGGCAAATGGAGGCTGTTACACAGCTGGACCGTTTTTGCGATTTTTTAAAGCAAAGCTTTTATACTGTCGTCTACCCGTTTCACCGCGTATGCGCAAATTCACCTTTTGACTTTATACACACCCCCTGCGACACACCCCTTGAAGCACATCACGTGATTCACCGTGCTTGCTTTTGGTGCAGCGCACAAGGCCCCGTTTTCAGTCGTTCTGCTAAACTAATCAGCTGAGCGGCGCGCGGTCGCGGGTGCTCAGCTGATCGGCAGCCGACCAACCTTGCCGCCTCGCACGCATGCGCCGTTGGGTCGTCTCGGGCTACGTGACTCATCTTGCGCACGCGAAGAGGAACACCGCGTTCGCAGCGAACGAAAGCGAGGCGGGCCTCCTTCTGTGAGCATTGCACGGGACCTAACGGTGTTGAGCTGGGGTCAGTAACACAGCTACATCAAAGGTTAACCAAGCGAAACCAAAACTCAAACAAACGAAGCCAAGCTTTGGCTTTGCATATGCAAGGTTAGCTGAGCTAAGCGGCAGCCATTTTTTAATCCTGTTTTCGGGATTCTTCCAGGGGCTTTTTTGTCTATACTTTGTGTAGATGCTATACAAGACACATTTTTTATTTAATTAGTTAATTTTTGCCTTTTTTCTTTGTGTATTTTTGATGTGTTTAAGGTTTTATAGGACGAAATATTGTCAATGTGTAAGCTGCGACCGTAATGTTTTTTGTCCAAATGCAGAGTGTTATAGGGTTGGTACATCTTTACCATTTTTATTCCGGTTCGGCTCCTTTTTTAGAGGGTGGAGTCTTTTCTTTCCGTCTGCGTTTTGTGGAGGCGGTGCTTAACATGGGTATTTTTAATTTCATTATTTCACATTTGTAATTTTTCTATTTTATTTACGGTATCCCTTCCCTGAATTATCTCCTTTACGCTATAATACTGGCAAAATCTGTTCATTCCACCAATTATGCACTACTGTACAAGTGCAGGTCGTTACAATAAGGCCCAAATTTTAAAACCTTCCTTACCTTACCCCATTTCCTCACCTTACTGAAGGAGCCCTTCATGCTCCCTTACAGTGAGGCGACCTTGCAGCTCCGATTCTCATTTTTAAAGCCTCCCTCAACCTTCCTTACCAAAGGGCGCCCTTACTCCCGTCAAGGAAGACATTCGTGCACATGGGTGCGAGGGTAAGCGCAATTTGTTCTTAAAATGTGCCTTCATTAGCCGTGATAGGCATGTAATTTGTCGTGTTTTACATTTATACGGGCATATATATTTAATGTTTGCTTATTGCGCAGTTCTTGAAACAAGTTGTACCGGTCGGTTACTGCAGTTGCTTGTAAGTCAAATCTAGTCTGGCAACAGTCTCACGTTGATTTTTGTCAACATCGCATTTAGCGTCGAAACGTGCGAGCCAACGTTTTGTGCGAGCGTAGCGCCAGTGTAACCATGCCCGGGAAAGTGTATTACACAGAAGAAAAAAAAAAAAGAACTTCTCCAAGAACTGGTATGAAAATACAAAAACTTTGTAGAGTGCAACAAGAGCAACGCCATGTCGCTGCACGCGAAACCTAAAGTGTGGAAGCGACTTTGCGACGAATACAACAGCATGCCCAACGTGCGCCCGCGTGATGTAAAACAACTCCGCGTCATAAGGGTTTCCTCTTCGTTGCGTTTGGTAGCCGACGTACTTTGGGTACAGGCGCAAGCACACCGCCTGCGTAACTACCCAGAGCCCATTGCTGACTGTGGGCTGCGAAACGTTGACGAGGTTGATTTTCAAAATCACGCGATTCCCAAATTGGATGCGCAAACCATACCCTCTAAACAACCGCTCACACACACACACGCGCAGAAAAAAAAAAAAAAAAACTCACCCCGCCGGGAATTGAACCCCCAACTTCAGCGCACGGGCGCGACGCGCGAGAGCACTGCGCCACTGCCCAAATGCTGCTTCGTCGCGAAATAGCCTGGGTAATAGATGGAGGCCCATCCTTCCGTGTCATACGTGGGTGTTTACTAGCTGGTTTACACAATTCCTGGCTGGTAAACTGAAATTTCTTAAATAGCGCTTGCACAGCAACGTTCCCCGAAGCCCCCACAATAGCTTATCGCCATCAACTCCGCTGCTTCGCGAAAGCGCTCGCAATAATGTGTGTGCACGGCTGCCGGCTGCGACTGCGATTTCCCACTGCGGGGATAGTGCTTGTTGTACTTTGGTTTTACGTTTCACATGAAAAACCTTGGCCGATGTTGATGCCTTATTACCCAAATTACCCTACGTAACTCTTCTTCTGCACGAAACTGACCTTACATTTTCTACAGGCGAGCCGATCGCACACGCATTTGCAGGTTGCAGCTCCGGGGTAGCGGCGTCGCCGAAGAGCACGGCCGAAGCCTCGAACGCCAAAATACGGATTGCATTGGCGCTAGTGTTGAGTTGTATGGGCTTCGTGGACGTTACTGAGTTTATTACACTCCAGAAACTATCAAAATAGAGCCGCATTCATTGCGGCACGAATGTTGTCGGGGAGCAGTTTTCGCTTCTCGGTCGATTCCCGACGACGCGTCCGGCGATCGGTTTTCGCTTCTCGGTCGATTCCCGACGACGCGTCCGGCGATCGGTCGGACGACCCGTTTTGTTGGCGTCTTCGGTCGGCGAGTCAGTCACACTACGGCGACTTTCCATCGGCCGACGTGTTTGTGGCGCCGTCGGCGTAGTATGACAGCGCGGTCGGTCAACTCGGCAGTTAGCCGATGGTTTGGCGACTCGTCGGCGTCGCCGTCGCGTCGTCGTCGCCGTCGTGTCGGCCTAGTGGGAACGCGCCTTAACGAGGCGTGTGCCAAGTGCTGCGGAGAAGTGTGCGTCCAGTTGAAAGAGCGGGGTAAGGTCGCATCAAGGTAGCCCGCGAGCGACCTTGCAGTAAGGAGACATCAAGGGAGCGTTTCGTAAGGAAGCCTCAGTAGGGAACGCTCCGAAATTGAACTAAGGCCTCCTTGCGAGTTCTAAGGCGACCTTAGTAAGGTAAGGAAGGTTTTAAAATTTGGGCCTAAAGGTCGGTCTGCTTTCACTATTGTTTTTATTTTGGTTTCCGGCACTCATTTCAGCACTTTTTTATGCTTTCTTCGTTTTGTGAAGGTGACGTGTAAGACGTATATGTATATTCAAATTTACTTGGATCAAATTATGCCTGCTTAGACTATTGTAAGGATCAGATGTTGAAACTCGGCCAATAAAGAATTTTTCTGTGAATGCAGGGCGTTGCAGGGTGACTCTGTTTTCAAGATATCTCTGTTCCCGTATCCGTCATGCTTCTCTGGGCATTATTGTTTTTGCCTTTGTGTTGTGATGGAGATGACAAGAAGCGCACTTTTACTTTGGTATTTAATTTTCGCATTTTTATTTTTCAATTTTTATTTCTGGATTTTTAAATTCCCATTGTCAACTTTCCTGCACTTGGGCTATTATAACCATGAAATGACATAACCTGCCAATTATGAATTTTTTTCAAATCCAGAACGTTGCAGGGTTAAGTCGCTTCCACTATTTTATATTGCTGTTGCCGTTGTTCTTTTCAGGGCTGTTTTTATTTGTGTTTTTGCGGGCGCATATATAAGATGCATATTTTTATTTCATTCTTTTATTTTCGCATTTTTTTATTTTTTTTATTTTTGGTACTTCGGAATTTATAAATTCCGTTCAACCTACTATCTTTATGCACGTTATGACAGCGATTAAATGCCTTTGTTGGGCCAATTATGAGTTTTCGTGCAAGTGCAGGGCGTTATACGGTTGGCTTGTTTTGCAGATATTTGTATTACTGTTTTCGTAATTACAGTAAAACCCCGATTATACGCCTCCTCCAGGACAGTTAAAGAACGTACAGAAAGGGGTCCTAAAAGGCGTTTTGAACACACTAAATGAACTAGCGCAATCGTTAGATTGGGTCGTCAACGTCATCTGTGCCAAGTATTACTCTTTTACGCGCAGCGGAAAGCTCACACTTTTGTTGCAAAGTTTGTCGCTTTTTTCTCACCCTTCCCTTCATGTTTTTGGACGCCGCCATCTTCACATGTCTACGTCATCGATTCCCAGATGTTCGTCATGACCTAGACATCCTGCTATTGGGCGACTTTCTCACGCACTTCCGGCAAACAGATGAGTCGTCTGCTCAGCGTCGGCCGGCTGATCTGCCAGCGTAGTGCCGGAGTGCTTGGACATTTTACTACAAACGAAACAAGTGTAAACAAACGCTTAACCGTTTGCATTGAATGCAACACGGCCATAACACGACACTGAGTACGTTTCATAAAGAAAGCGTTGAAGCCCCGTGGCACTTCTTTCGTGCAATCGCAGAGAACGCCCTGAGCCGAATGCCCGCATTTGACGCACACATTTTATTAAACTTCAAAACAATCGATAAATGCGTTTCGAACGAACACAACGTCACAACGTGCGTTGCAAGTCTGAACCGCGATTGACCGACCATGGGTTGCCTCCTCCTGCCCGTCGTCAATTCGGCACTCACCTCGCGCGCGGTTTGCGGGGACGAGCAGCAAGTCACTTAACTTTGGCGCACAAGCCGAGATGGCTTTTAGCCACGCACACTGCTCATACACCATGCGAGGTTGAGTCGTACGTCGCCCGAGAAAGATAATCCAGACCATGGGAAGCACTGTCCACCCGCCGAAGCACAACGTCGCATTTCATCGCGAAACAAAGGCGTTCTCAACACACACACGATCGCCTCCTGTAATGTCAAACGCATCTCGCACTTCCCAATGGGAGTCAGTGGTACGCCTGCAGTGCCCACATGTCGCGAGGTGGGGCCCCGAGCTGAACCGGGATCACGGAACCGTAACTGACCTCTAGAGTGGTTTGTGCCTTGTTGCCAAGGCAACCGATGTTAGAGATTGTCGAAGAAATGGCGCTCGCTCCAGCGCTAGAAAGCTCAGAGCCGCGGCGGAGCATGTTTTGCCAACGTTGCCGTTCTCCACCACGCGTCGCCCCAAGCTGAACTGGTCACATGATTGAAGCGTTTTGTTCACGGGTTCTGTATCGGTTTAAAATGTCTTTTTTCATATGCCGCCAGCAGGAATTACCACCGCCGCAAAATAAGACCCGGCACCAGCGGGGCCATATCTGATACGGCACCTTGTGGATAAACAGTGCGCTGTGCATCAAAGTGAACAAGCTCACGATCCTCCCCGTGCGGCTGCGAGTTCGCCGCCGATAAAAAGTCACGCGCCGCCGATAGCAACTGCAGCGACGTACACCGCTAAAGGGCAAGGCCAGGCCGCCGCACACATGCGGCCAGGTTTTTCGTTCGCTTTTCCAGCCTTGAGCGGAGTGCGGGATTCAAGGTGTCAACAAAGCTTGCCCGTAGCAGACGACAGTCGGAGCAGCGCAATAGCGGAAGTGCGTCACCGCCGAGGAGAGCAGCATCACGGAAGGGAAGGCTTTCGCGCCGTCAACAGCAGAGAGTAAGTTGAAAGGAGGAGGAAACGCGGCGCGACGATAATGCGCGGTTTTTTATTTACGATTTCTCAGCCAATACTCATCGCTTTAACAAAATTCTTGCGGGAGGAGATTGCTAATACATTGCTTTATGTGGTTACATGTACATCCATGCATCAGCGGAAGGTATTCAGGACCCCTTGAAGTGCGGGTGTCGTAAACTGTCAAGAACAATTACGCCTATAAATAGCTTCACACCACAGATGTGCAAGAAAATTAAATGTAAGCAACAAACTAATGCTTTGTACGGTTCGGACACCCAAAGCACCAAAAAACCGTAAAGGAATGAAGGCCTGCACACTGCCCCTACGGCCGCTGCGCAACAAGACAAGAGACGCCAGAGAGGACAGGGGAAGCACGACTGTGCAGTGACCGGGCTCAACGTCCGCGGAACAGGCCCCCCGCACTTTCATTTCGTCCGCGGATCGGTGGCGGCATTCACGTGGGTCGTCGGATAGCGTGTAAGACATGAAGTCGGATCGGATAACCGAGGTTTTTAATGCATTGTTTACACGTGGCGTTCCCCCTCTCAACCGCACTCTCAGCCAGCTAATGCACCTCATACATTGGGTGTCGAATAGAAGGTTTGTCTTGCTGGAGTCGGATACCCTGCGCATCGTATACAAGCCCTGCTCATCAGCAGGGTCGCATATGGCAATCCCTACCTTGCGCTTAAAATAACAGAGAAAGCCAGATTGAATACTATAATTCGACAAGCTTACAAGATCGCCTTAGGACTACCATCAAAGACATCAACGAAAAGGCTGCTCCAACTGGGAATACAATAGTTCGGAGGAGATACAGGAAGCGCACCGAACCTCTCAGCTTGAACGACTGAAGCTGTCTCACAAAGGAAGGGCGACTTTAAGACAGCTAGGATATGCGACGCCACCCATGCAAGACGACAAGATGCGTGTTCCATTAGAGGTTCGACAGCACATCCGAGTTCTACCGATACCAAGAAACATACACCCCGTTCATAACAAGGCACGCCGCTTCGCTAGAGCTAAAGCTGTCATAGCCAAGTATGGAAATAACCCAACAACAACATTCAGCGGCGCAGCCATATATCCAAATCAACCAGCACACGTCGTCTGCGTTGTTAACACGGCCGGTCAGGAAATGACAGCTATGACTGTATGTACAACCTCAACAGTAGCTGCGATTGCCCTGGCTGCCACGACCAGCAAGGACTTTATAACTATACTAACTGACTGGCAAGCGGCATGTCGAATTTATCAGCAGGGGCGCATATATACAGCAGCACTGACCATTCTGAAAGCTAATGCAGAGCTACCTGAGATGGAAATCGTCTGGGTTACTGGGCATGAATCCTTCGACGGTAATGAGGCGACTCACACCACTGCCCGTGCGTACATACACCGGGCCATTACCCGAGGCGGAATGTTCTCCACTGACACCAAAAAGAACACACTTCTCCGTTATTCAGACGTCCTGGAACATTATAGGCTCAGTAGAAAATTCCCACCATCTCATCCTCGTTTAACCAGACAAGAAGCCACCACTCTTCGGCGATTGCAGACGAATTCTTATCCCCACAGCACCCTCCTCCATTCCATCTACCCGACTCAGTATCCCTCCCTTTGCAATTTCTGTCCGACGCCCGGCACCCGGTACCACCAGGTATGGGAGTGCCAAAAAACTCCAAACTTACCCCCAATCCCGTTCCCAACTTTTGAGCAGGGATGGCTCGTCTTGTCGATCCGGAACTTGGACACCAGCAAGAACTGGTCAAGAGGGCCTGGACGGCACGTGGCAGCCTGGGTATCCCGGAATAAGGATGCCCTGCACCGGGCGAGTGCCCTGGCCCCTGCCATCAGCACTTACGCTCAATAAATGTTTATTCTCCTCTCCTCTCCTCCCCGGGGCTCGACTTGTTTGTCGTAAAACCGGGGTTGTCGTAAAACAGGGGGCATATAGCGGGGGTCCCACTGTATTTCCAATGCTTAGTATTTCTGTCTTAATTAGTGAGGGTGGCGATAAGATCCATAATTTTGATCTTCGGGTTGTAGCATTTTATTTTTTCTATTTTGTATTTCCGGATTTTTTTTCCTTTCGAGAAGATCTGTAATATAATTTTTATGCTAGTATATTGTTTTTTGTGCAAATGAGCGTTGCAGAGCGTTTTACGGTTGGGGTGGGGGTACTCAGTAAACAATATTACTCCTTACAGGGGCAGTGACGTGATTTGTAAATATTGTAATATTACTTGTGCAGAAAATAAAATCAAGAGACTATATGGGAAGTTTTCAACATTGCTGGTTCGTTTGCGCGAATTTATTTCGTAGAAAAATGAATGGGAAACATATGTTCTCCCTGCGCGCTTCGTTGCTGGCTTACTGTGACGTTTTCTACAAAGCGCGCAATGCCGCATTGCCTTGACCGCGCCGAGTGAGCGGCTCGCCGAACCGCCGGCGGGTCGTCACAAGTGGATCGCGAAGTGTGAATTGAGCAATGTGAAAGATTGGGCTAGTTGGTAATTCATCGTAATACTACAGCGCACCATACAACAAGGGACGAAGGCGCACTCACTTACAACTGAGCTTTTATTGCCGAAACATGTCATATTTATAAACAACATACACACACTTAGGCGACAACAGTCAACCCGATAAGCCGAGATACAAAAACACAAGATGTCATCCCCCTCCCTCTATGAGCGTTTTGTGTTATACAAGATGGATAGCTATGTTACGTCAACGTTGTTTAGCCCGTGGAAATAGGTAATCAAATTTCTTGGTGGACAGGGATATAGAAGACACGCAGACGGATTCTTCGCCTATAGCTTCCCGTGTCATTTGGTCGCAATAACGCTAAATGACTTGGAATTGGTCGAATTTAAGTGTGCACTTCTTGGCAGTGCGCTTACAATCTCGGAAACAAAGCTATCTTAAGGAACTCAAAACGTGCATAGCGCGAGCGGGGGGGGGGGGGGGGGGGGGAGGTGGCGGGTGAGAGTGACATCTTGTGTTGTATCTCTGGTTTTGGTGCAATTGATATCACTATATATCGGGTTGACTGTTTTCATCGTAAGTATGTGTATTCACGTTTATAATAATGACGTGTTTCTGCAACTTGTTCAGTTGGAAGTCAGCGCTCGTCCCGTGTGCCTCATTTTTAGTCCCTGTTATTTGCCGCACTGTAGCATTAAGGCGAAAACTAAGCCGGGACAGGATTCGCGCCCTGAATAATGTGGTTTCATTTTGTTCGTTTGGAGAGTATATTTAGCTAAGTAAATTCCACTTAAGTTAAAATAACCCAACGCTAGGCCATATGCGATCCGTATTTTGCTGTTACGACGCTTCGCTGGCTTCCCTTCTGTGGTGTTGTCGGCTGCATATGCGGGCGTGAGTGGTTAGCTTGTCGAAAATTTAAGGTCGAATAAAGAGGGGAGGAGGGTCGGAAAAATTAATATAGTTTACAGGGAATTAAAATCCACCGCGGCGGTTTTGTAGTAAAGCCCAAAGCTAAGATACAAGAAGCACTTTTTGTGCAGGGTGAACTAGCAGAACCGTTCGCAGCGCCACCACACAATTTCAAACCCTTTTGTTGCTTGTGGGAAGGCAGTCGCTGGTGATCAGATACTTGTGAGAGCTAAAGGGAAGCTTACGTTAACAAAGGTTATTCAACAAATGCTCAGCTTAGTAGCTGGTAGTGATGCAATCTATCAAATAAACATAAACGTACAATTAAACGAGTTAACTTGACCTATTATGAATTTTCCTGCAAGTGCAGGCCGTTATACTGTTGGTTTGCTTTGACGATATTTGTATTTTTGTTTTCGTAATTGCAGTACAACCCCGATTATACGACTTCCTCGGGACCTTAAAAAGCGTAGTAAAATTGTGAGTGATGGCGTTTGCTACCGTATCCGAATCGCACCATCGTACGGTGCACTACCGTAGTAGCATCTCACTGTGCGCCTTTCAATACCCAGCGGGGATTTTTTCCGAATCACCGGACAGTTGGATTTGTGTCAACGCACCCTACCGAAATGAGTTAGCGGAGGTGGAGAGATGAAACGCCTCCGAATTGAGCATTCCTGATGGCGCGGAGATCGTTCAGCCACTGCATTTGTACGCCTCCTGCTCGTCCGGTGGCTCGTCCGCCCAAGCACGGGTGCTGCTCATTGTATGCTTGAAGGCGCCACCCTGCATCGTGGCGATTCTTGACAACTACTACACGGGAACTGCTCAGCTTCCATATTATAAGTACTACACGTATTATAAGTACTAAATTTCAATGCGGGGTACTCAGCCTTATAGCGCGTGGAAGAATTAGAGCGAAGCCGTAACACTGTTGCGAGGAGAACAAGCATTAAGACAATTTCAAACTGCAGTTCGCTGTCTTATCGTCTTTTTCGGGTTACTGTCTTTCGGGTTACGCAACTTCCACGCAAATGATAAAGATTACGGCTATTGGCAGATTTTATTTCGCTTCTTTCTTGCGGCGAAGCAGTAGACTTTTTTAATAGAATTTATTATAAACTACATATCAGCCTGCAGCGACAAGTGGTGAAAGTGTTGCCCTAAAAACAGAAAATTACCTTATCAGTTACTAAGCAACCAAGCCATTCAAGACACTGCAAAAAAATGTTCGGGGATAAGTCGGGGTAGAACAGAAATTTTAAGCAACGAGTTGCTGGTGTTCTGTGTTTCCTTCTTGAAGGGTGGGGTTGCGTTTGGGTCGGTGCTTTTCCCCTCCAGCTTGAAGCAACATTTTGGCCGGTGCCTTTCATATCGAAGTTAATCTTGCAAGCCAGCTTCAACGCCTCCGTGCATCCTCGCAGGGCAGGTGGATTCTAGACGGCATTAATTATGACTCTGCGCCTTGCCCCGGCCAATTAATGGATGGATAGGGGAACCCACCTGACCAAGACAAAACCTGAAAGTTGCGCCGTTGCGTAGGAACATGGAACCTAGACGGAATGGTGACAGGAGGCGGCAAATAGCCATCTTCCATAGGAAGTTGTGTGAACAAGTGGACTTATAGACAAGCAATATATTGTGCAGATGTGAGCTTCGGAAATAACAGGCAGTGCAGCGTTGCAGTCCTGAATCGGAAACTCCACCCAGCAGTTCTAGCCACTTTTAACATAGATTTCTTCTCCACAGTAGCAGATACGGAGCCTCAGGCCATAGCTAGAGCCATCAGGAAACATAATGGAAACTCTGCAGGCACAAGATTCAATGACACAGGTTATGCCACTTAACATATTCACAGGCCAGACTCACAGGAAGCAGAGCACAGTCGCAAAGGACACAGCAATTATATTAAATGAGTACAACAAACATACATACAGCATCCTTCGGACACCCGGGCATGCCGGAATGCTTGCAATTGAAAGGGCATACTCGCTCGTCAGCGAGATGAGTATCCGGGCACCACGTATTCCCTATGCGGGGGTGTACCATAGTCAGAAAATACTGAAACATGCGCTAAAAATGAATAGAAAAGAAGAGATTCTGCACCACGACCTAACTAGAGATCAAGGTACACTACTTTGCCAGGCAAAAACAAACACCCTACTCCTTCCGGCCATATTGAAAATCCTTAAAGGGGCACTGACACAAAAATTTCGCATCTTGTTTTTTTGCTTGCGATAAGTAGGTAGTGACCGACTTATCACCTGTAGAAACCTTATTTGCTTCAGGCACTGACACAAAAATTTCGCATCTTGTTTTTTTGCTTGCGATAAGTAGCTAGTGACCTACTTATCACCTGTAGAAACCTTATTTGCTTCAGGCACTGACACAAAAATTTCGCATCTTGTTTTTTTGCTTGCGATAAGTAGCTAGTGACCTACTTATCACCTGTAGAAACCTTATTTGCTTCAGCGTGCTACGGTTGTTTAATTAAAGGCATTTTATGCGGCCAATCGCAGTTTCGGTTTCAGCGGGTGCCGCGAACCGATGGATTTTGTGTGAACAAAGCTGACCACTTGACTGTCGGAGGGATATCGCAGAGCAGATCTGCCGTAGCACTGTCGAATCCGCACCGCCGGCAGTTTCTGCGAATGCCCCCACATACTGATCTGATGAGCCGCTTAATTAATTAAAAAGCGACCGTGGATGTGATGCAGGCGCTGCGAGTGCAAATGCTACTGCGGCAAAGAACGACGCGCGACGCTCGAAACACGCGCGCTGGTATCAGCTGGCCGGTCTGCCTACAGGTCCGCCTACAGATGTGTTCGGCTTAGCACTGCGGCTGATATTCGATTGCCGCTCTCGTAAGCGTGCAGATGACAATTTTTAATGCAACCCGCCATCGCATAATTAACTCCTTTCTCATATAAGCTGCCATGGTTGGAACTTGGGTACAATTTCGTGCAGCGATAACAAGCTATCACTTGAGCTACCTGCGCCGGCCTGGGCCACTTCGCGGCCGTGGCCGCCGCCTGCACAGTGACCGTGCGGCTCGCTCAGTGGGCTTTTCGTGCCTCCGGCGCGTTTTCGCGTCCAATGTAAATAGAAAGTAATAGAAACAGAGTGCCTGGAATCGCTGTAAAACTTTGGTCGTGGCCAGCTGCCCGATGAGCTGACGAAATCACGGCGCCTCCGCCGCCAACGATCGGGTCGTTCGTTCTCGAGAGCAGAAGCTCCGCCCTCCGGCCCTCCGATTGGAGCGGCGAGCCGGGCGAGCCGGCGAAAAACGCCGGCCGTGCGGAAGCGGCAAACACAAACTCGTGACGTGTTTGGATGTTGTTTATTTACAAAATATCCTCGGGATGTCGATTGCGCGTGGTCCTCTGCTGGCTGCTCGGTTGCATTTCGCACACTTTAAAATTGATTTTAAATATGTTCTAGGCGGTATTCACCGCTGATATTTTGCAGGTGGTGTAGATGTGTTCACACCAATCTATCTCCGAAATTATCTCGCCTCCAAAATTTTGTGTCAGTACCCCTTTAACTTGCATGGGACCGAACAATAATCTTGCAACTATCACGGCCGCGCCCATCCCAATACATTGGGAATGCCCCCGTATTATTTCCGAAATATCTGCAGTCCAACCAAAAACAAAGCCGCGCATCCTTCAGAGTCCTACCTGGCGGACTCAAACTACCTCCTTTCCAGACCAGCTCCTTCTGGTAACCCAAGGTGCTGGGACTTTGCACTTAAGAAAACTGAACTAGAGCTGTCCGGATTAGCACAATGTGATCCTAAATACAGTTTGCTCTCTCTCACACACACATCTGAGCACGCGCGCTTGGACAAGCACGGGTTGGGAGAGTGGGAGGGGTATTCGTGCACGCGTAGGCAGGTGTCATGCCCTAAGTGTTAAAGCTATAGAAGGTGACATGCTCGTTCTGCTGGCGGAAGATTTAAACCTGGACGTCTGACAGCCCGATGCGACCTGGCTGCTGTCGTCCGTGGTCGAGAGATTTGTGAGGGTGTGTTACACAGACAGCAAGGTGCCTACGGGAGAGAAACGAACAGTCACATGCTTATCCAGTGAAATAAAACCCCAGTCCTCTCAAGTTTCATTCAGCCTATTAGATAGGAAGTGGGCTCAATGGCAAATTACAAACAAACGTGTTTTGTCTGCTGCACATCTGGACTGCGGCCAGCTTCTCTTGTCACCCTTCGTCGAGAGTGTAAGAGCACAGAATTTTTTAGGGGCGAATCATCTTAGGGGCTCGGGCTTTCGGCGTCTCCTTGCGTCACGGCAAATCTCGTTGTCAAACGATGGTAAAGAGCAAGGGTGTAATGGATAAAACCGGTTAAAATAAACATATTGACCCAAGCTAATTTCAAATACAGCAATATTCAGGATTTAATTGCATTAATAACAAAAATTTGTTAAATTACCCTGGAAATTGGCTTCGAACACCAGTTTTTCTTCTGTAAAGCTTGCTTCTAAGCATGCTGCGGGGTGTGACAAGAAGACAACTTACGGCCAGTCTGTCTCTGATTTAATTGCTTAAATCCGGTTCAACGCAAGAGAGGGCACGTCACCACCACAGCAAGCGCGCGATTTCTCCTCCCACCGGCGCTCCTCTGGTGCCCAATCAGCGCACGCCGCGTGGCTAGAGAGAGACTTAAAATTAGGGGTGTGCGAATATCAATTTTTTTAATTTCGAAGCGAATTCGAATAATAAAAACAAAGTTCGAATCGAATCGAATATTTTCGAATATTTTTCGAATACGAATACTTATGGTTTTTTGTAAAATTAATGTTTTCACCATCTAGAGACACAAAAACTGCAACTTTATTGCACAACAAATTGCACAAAGTAAAATTAGGAATTACACAATACCATTGCACTCAACAGATTAAGGTCTGCACTCACTTAAATGTTAACATGGAGAAAGGTTAACTGCTCGACATTTTCGGGGAGCAGTGACAACCTCCTGCTCGTCACCACTTTACCAGATATCGAAAACAGCCGCTCACTTGAGACACTAGTAGCTGGCATGCCCGAGCCCGTGCACATTGCCGCGCGCTGATACAGTAAAATCTTGATTATACTAATCTCGCGGGACTGCGAAAAATATTCGTATCATCCGAAATTTGTATGAACCAACACAGACCAAAAAATTTAGCGCTGAAAAAAGTTTTCGTTTATTTCTTTTCCTACTTTTGCGTGAAGAAATTCGTGATTTTTCTGCTTTTTTTAACCCCCGTGTCGCAAAGCAGTCCTTTCTGGAGCACGTAAAGCTTCGCGCTCGTCTCCTCACTCGGTGTGCCCAAGCTCGCTACACGCCCCAACAGCCAAGCGTGAACCGCATGGTGCAGTTTTGCACGCGATTCGCTCGCCTCGGCTCTGCGAGCGCTGTATTTTCACGCCCACATCGACGATTTCGCGCCCGCGGTAGCGCCTACCTCGGTCAGAAAATGACGCAGTACGCGCGCGGCAGAATGGAGGAGCCTGACTACTTGCGATGAGATCGAGACAGCCGGCTTGGCTCCGCCAGAGACGGTTAGGCTTAGCACCCTGGCAAATATTTTATGGGCGCTTTCACTAGCGGCACGGATGATGTTTTATAGTACCGTTATCGCATGAATTATCAGCTCCTTTACCGCACAAGCAACTTCGTGTCTCCCGTGAGCCGCATTTTAAAGAGCGGTTAGAAGCGGTCGCTCGAGCGCCCGCGCCAAATCGCGGCTGGAGCCGACGCCATGTTGACGTCGCCGGCCGCGCCGCGCGCAGTGTGGGGGTGGTTTCGCGGCGGTGTCAGCGCGTTGGGCGTGCGCAGAGCGTTTTCGCGAGCAGAAAACAACAGCCCGGCCGTTTCTGGACAAAGAGTGACAAACAGGGGAGCGAGAGCCGTCACTTGCTCGTTCAGCAGTCGGGTGCCTCGCCGGCTCGTTCATACCTTCCGCCGGGCCGCGCAGGTCCGTTCGTAACAGCCGAAATTTTTCCCATTGCAAACGATGCAATTTCGCCGGGACTTTTCGGAAATTCGTATCATCCCGAAATTCGCACCCCCAGAATCGTATCAACGAGAGTCCACTGTAAATAACACCGATACAGACACGCTCTGAATTTTTTTTTTTTAGTTTTGGGTGGTTCGAATATTTCGAACAATAAGTGTCGTTCGAATCGAATCGAATACCAAAAAATTCGAATCGAATATTCGAAGTTTCGAATATTTGCACACCCCTACTTAAAATCTTTGAACACACTTACACACTGAGTGCTTCGCCCCTCCGCAGATTTCATGTTAGGGGAAATGGCCCAGGATTTTGTTTCTACCACACCGGGACGTGGTGTAAAGTGGTATACCTGATTTGAAGGTGGATCTTTTCACCTACTGCCACACACAGCCCAAAGGACGGTGACATAGAATCAGGAAAGGAACCGTTCAAGCAGCCCACCGCCATTTTTTCTCTCACCTTTCGCCAGCGGAGGTCATCATAGTACTTTATATCCTTGAGTAAGCACCAGAGCTTATAGCTTATTACCTACATTTGTCAATAGACACACCTACACCTATACAATAAAATATGGCCTTCGGGGCACATTCCACGCTCTTGGAGGGAGGCCATAGTAGTGGCGTTCCTGAAGAAAGGGAAGGACCCTTCCTCTCCTGCCAGTTATCGTCCCATTTCCCTGACAATCTGCCTGTGTAAGCTCTTCGAGATGAAAAACAGGATACTCGTGTACTTCTCAAAGTACAATGGTCTTCTTAAGATGCTGCCAGGCAGGCTTCAGGGTGGGGCGATCTACCAACAATCAACTCGTTGCATTTGAGTCATATATAAAACATGACTTCCCCCACAAGCAGTACTCTGTGACAGCATTCTTTGAGCTTGAAAAGGCGTATGGTACTGCTTGGCGGAATAGTATCCTCAGCGATTTGATGTCCTTTGACATGTCGGGTAACATGGTGAACACACTTTCCAGTTACATGTCTTAAAGAACGTTTCGCGTGCGAGTTCGAACTGCACTGTCTAGGGCTCATGTGCAAGAAAAAAGCGTGCCACAAGCTGGAGTTTTGATGTGCACCCTTTTTATTGTGAAAATAAATTCTCTTAGGAAGGCGCTGCCACCATCCTGTTCAATCTATGTAGACTACGTTAAACACTCCTGTAAATTGTCTGTCTATGACCGCCAAGCCCAGCTTGGTGTTAACAAGCTAGCTGGGAAGATAGCAATGGTTGTAAATTTAATCCAGGAAAGTGCAGTTGTGTTTTGTTTTCCAAGTGGTGTGGCATCCGGCCGGATCCAGACATTCAACTCAATGGTGTCTCGATTCCTGGAAAAAAGGAACACAAGTTTTTAGGTATAATCTTTGACGAAAAGAGTGCACACATAAAACAACTAAAACATAAATGCTTAAATACAATGAATATCCTGAAGGTTCTCTCGCACATTTCTTTTGGTGCTGACAAACTTCTTTTACGTGTTTTTACCAGCCTATTTGGTTCACGATTAGGCAATGGTAGCGTTGTCTATGGGTCAGCCACTAAAATATACCTCAGAATGCCGGACCCTGTGCTTCACCCAGGGCTCCGGTTGGCGTGTGGTGCCTTCCGGGCTAGTCCAGGTGAAAGCCTCTATGACGAGTGCAACAAATGGAGCCTAGAACGTCAGCGAGCATACATGGACCTGCTTTATGCTTTTAATATCTCATCAATGCGTCAACATCCTTTTACGTCAGTTTTTTATGATACATCCATATCTCAAATCCTTCTTAATTATCCATCAATCTCTGCTCCATTCCCTTTCAGAGTACGAGAAGAAGCGTCAGAACCTGATGTCACGTTTTCAGGCACCGTCAAAGCCTCCGTTACTGAATTTCTAGTACCGTGGCAGCTTCGCCCGATATCATGTGATGTATCCTTCAGAAGTGTCGAAAAAAACATAGCGCCTAGATGTTCGATCCTGGAATATTTCTTTATTCTGCAGCACAAATATGAGTGTGCTGAATTTTACACTGACGCTCCAAAAGCTACTACAACTGCTTCCTGTAATGCGCATGGTGGCACCTTTAATGTCCCAAAACTGTGAATAAAAATAGAAGTATGTTTACAGCAGAGGCCTATGGTATACTCCTTGTAGCTATTCATATTTTTCTAAATAGAATTCCCATATCCGCAATTTATACTGATTCCTTAAGTGTTGTGCGTACATTGTCATCACAAAAGTCTAAAAACCATGTGGTAAATGTTCTCATTAATACTATTGTGTCTGTATATGCGTTAAACCTTGAAGTGACCGTGTGCTGTGCGCGAGGCACTCTGGGGATGCAGGTAATGAGACCACAGACCGAATGGCTGCCGCTGTTGCACTTACAACTACAGTTGACATAACAACAATACTATACGTTATGAAGCCACTGTTGGGATCATACACCACTGACACACACAACAAACACAATGAAGTTACCCTGGCTCGGTTACGGAGAGTCCACACGCATGCAACACACTCCTATCTGCTCACGAGATCTCCAAGACCCATGTGCAGCGGGTGTGGAGAGGGCCTATCCGTGATCCAGGTGCTACTTCAATGCAAGGCACTTGGTACAACACGACGCAAACACTTCCCACAACTATACAGACTACACAACCCGTTTCACCAACCATATTTTTAGGAGATGAGCCCATGTTTTCTATCAAGCGTGTTTTTAACTTTCTCACCGATGTCAATTTTTTACATCCCATCTCTTATCATGCATCATGACAACCTGGCCCTTTACAACAGTCGTCTTCATTAGCTTGTGTTTTACTTCATTTATTTTTTACTGAAATGCTTCACTTTTACTTTCATGTCAATCAAATGAACTAACCATCCTTTTGCGCTCTTTGCCCTCAGTCGGCCTTTCGCCATAAAAATCCAAACATCATCATCATCTGTCAATGGATGTACAGCTGGAATTCAGTCAGCCTCCCCCCACTGCACTTTTCCGGCGGGCCAGCTTCTGTGCGTGTTCCCGATGCAGGCTGCAATTGTTGATCTGCGCAGGAAGCGGAGCATTAAAAATGGGCTCTTCTCCCGTTCCACTCGGCGGAGCGCGCACAGCACGTGCCTCTCCGAGCATCGCCGGTGTCAT
Organism: Haemaphysalis longicornis; assembly: GCF_048455015.1. NCBI lineage: Eukaryota > Metazoa > Arthropoda > Arachnida > Ixodida > Ixodidae > Haemaphysalis > Haemaphysalis longicornis. Next base: position 148,586,842 of record NW_027526460.1, on the reverse strand, counting down.
CCGTCCGGCCTCCCCCGACTCTGCACGTGCGGGGAAGTCGCTTCCCAGTTGCCCGGAAAGAGCCTTCGCGCAAAGGAACAGCGAGCCGCGGGGGACCCTTTCGATTGCCGGTGCCATTAGCTGGGGCGGGCGGGCAGACAGGAAGGTATCCTCCGCTTACGGAAGTGAAACAACGTGTGGCCCTATTGTGAACTCTGCTTCTCTTGTAGCGGTCTGGCCAGAGAGGGGGCGCGCGCTCGCTGTTCTTGTTCCCGCACCACTTTGCGAGGGAAGTCTCGCGAGCTGCTCTCTTGGACGCCTGATCGCACTGTCACGTTACCTGTTTCGCGGGAGGAAATGACTCGTGATAGCTCAGGCTTAAGCAATTTCATGACGGAATGTTGCACGTTTCCTTTAGCATTTGTAGGCCATTCATTCTGTGTGTAGTAGTTCTTATTTACGTTTTATCGTAACAACTTTAAGGACAAAGCGAAAAAGAATGGAATTAACTTGGAAAGTTCTTTTTCATTAAAATAACTCGCCCTAGAAATACGTCGCCTTTTTTACACTCCGTTCGTCTGACGCGTCCCATAAAAGTTTCGCTGTAGTGAACAAGGAATTGTCTACTATACGCGGCGCCAGAAAAGGAACAAACTGATTAGGGCAAGCTCGCGTTCAAAACGTCACACCGAGCTCGATAGCTCCACGATCGTTCGCCGAGCGGCCGGCTGCGTATTTAGATTGTGGCATCCGTATATGATATAAATTGTGATATAATATATGATATAAATTGCGTATCTAAATTGTGGCATCCGTATATGATATAAATATGTCTTTAGTAGGCTCTGTCTAGCGACCACGAAGAATTTCTAAAATGGGATCAATCTACGAAAACGCGAGTAGAAAAGAAAGACGGTGCCCCTTCTCGTCTGTTTGATCAGGTGTGAACGTGGGAGTTGCCGGTTGGTCAACACTCCTTTTTGTACGTTTATGTCCGTCGAATGACACGTCTATAGATATTAAACTACAACACCAGGAACACGAATAAACTCTTTTTTTAGATTTGTCTGTATACTTCTACCTGCGCCGTGGTGGCTCGTTGGCTAAGACTTATATACAGCGAATATTGGACACGTTCATAATTCTCCGTTAAAGGAGCTCTGACACGAAAATTTTATGTTACATTTTTATTGCTTTTATCGATGCTTAATGGTCTGGCGAACCTGAAACAGCACTTCAAATACTTTAGCGCGTGATAGTTAATTACATTGAACGGCCTGAAAATCGTTTGTTTCGAATTCCCCCGCTTTCATCCCGAACGGCGCATATGACAGAATTCCGGACTGACCTCACCGCTTTCGGCGGACGTCACCGGCGCCCGCTTGAGAGGGCGTTGCGCCCCCTCGCCGCTCGTGGGGCCACGCCAACACCACCTAGACTTTCATAGTCTAGGTGGTGTTGGCCATGCGCGTGAAGTGACGTCACGAGTTTTTGATGAGCGCTGTCGCGTCACTTCTTTTGGATTCAGGGAGTGATGTCACGCTGATGTCCATTTGCTGAGTGCCGCTCCGCGCGCTGCTCCGTCGGCGCGATCAATGAGATCCAATTGAACTATACCCGCCGCGGTGGCTCAGTGGCTAAGGCGTTGCGCTGCTGAGCACGAGGTCGCGGGTTCGATTCCCGGCCGCGGCGGCCGCTTTTCTGATGGAGGCGAAAAGCAAAAACGCCCGTGTGTACGAGATTTCGGCGCACGATAAAGATCCCCAGGTGGTCAAAATTAATCCGGAGCCCTCCACTACGGCGCGCCTCATCGCCTGCGTTGCGTCGGCGCGTTAAACCCCACAATCAATCAAATCAATTGAACTATGTTCTCGCGTCGCAGGCCGCTCATATTTACGCCAGGGTATTCTGTTGAGTGAAGGAAGCGAACAGGGCAATAATATTAACGCCGAAAATTGGTGTCAGTGCTCGTTTAAGCTTCAGGCAAGTGTCGCGGTTAGTGAAGAGTGGTCACGATGACAATAGCGACGCGCCTTTGCGTATGCATTTAGACGTATCCTTACATTGCGGCAAATCTAAGGGGACGCGAGCCGTGGTAAATGATTGCGAGTCGCAATCGTGGCGGCCACTAGATTCAATACATTTTATATGAGCATACGCCAATATCCGCCGTAAAATCGACTTTACGCTGGCCTTAATTCCTCAAAACGCATCCTGCAAGGAAAGAGATCCTCGCACATTATTAGTTCTCCCGCCAACTCACGCCCACCCGTCTACCCGGCTTCATCTTCGTGCGTCGAAATTAACGGACGCCAGGAGGGGCGCCACGCGCGCCGTGTAATAGCCAGCGGGGCGCGGAACCGGGAGGCGCTCCAGTGGGTCGTGGCCGGGTGCGTCCTTCCTGTCCCGCCGCGCGCCACGTGCCGACAGCGGACGCCACCGATACCCGCGGCTCTGATGAGCACGGGTGATGCAAAGGTGGCGGCCGCTCACCAGCGGGGCCACATCCGACGGGGCGCTCAAGGCACGTGAGAACGCGACGCCCGGTCGGTAGGGGCAATGACGACACGACTACGTCCACCTGGCGTCGGCGTGCACGACCGCTTCCCCGGGCTGTAGAGTACGCCGCGTGCTCGCTCAACCGGCGCCACCACGCGTGGCACGGGGATGCGCCACGGCTGAAACTAAACGGTGGTAACGCCCCCTGGCGGATCTGCTGTCGCTTCCTTAGTGAACTGCTGACTAAAATTCGAGGTTTTGATGAATTCGGTTTGCCTGCCGTTCAGCAGCTCACATGCTAAATGTAAGCGACTATGTTCGTTAGCAATATTGTCCACTTCATGAATTTTCCTTTAATTGCCGGTCATGATCGGCACGCTTTTCTGAGGTGCTCTCAGTTGTGTCACGTGCTCCGGCTGCTGTGTGCGCACTCTGACGCTCGATGACGTTTAACTGAACCGTGCAATTTCAAACAATTTCCAACAATTTCAAAATTAACATTTTTCGGCTTCCAACTGCATCCGATTTCCGCCTACAGTTGAACAGCTGGGCGAAAAATATGCCAAAGGGGCCGTATGGCTTCGAACTGCTCCCCCGCAAAAATACCCTGTGCGGAACGCCTAAGTTACATTTGTAAATGGCTGCAACGGCGATTGTGGACGAGTTGAAACCTTCGACAGGAAAGATTACATCACATAAGCACCGCTCCTTCGCGCAAAGCTCACGTGGTTTTATTTCTTAGGAAGCAGTTTTTGGGCGTCGTTGCCCAAAAAGATCAAAACAATTTCACAGCAGGATGAAAACCATCTTTTATATTTATTGCAGGTAGCAATAAAATTGTAGTTACTAGTATGATGTAACGTCTTCAGACGGGGTTATGTGCCCCTCTGTTACAAAATACCCAAGGGGCTGCATCTGTCCGTATAGTTCTGATAAGATTTTTGGCAACATCTCGAAAAGGAAGGCAAAGAATTGCGAGGACGCCTGGCACTTCTTAATATGTAAGGAATGCAAAAGCATGTGTAGTCGAGTGCTCTTGCGTGTTCTTCGGTGAGAGGGGCAGAAGCAGCCGCAGCGCCTGCAAGGTGTGGGGCGGTGTTAGCGAATAGCGCCCGGGTTGTGTGGTGACTGATGCGCCGCTGGGTTATACAGCAGCAACAGATTGTGTGTTATTGGACCTTCTAGATTTTCAGTCCTGGGTCGCCCACGGACTCCCTGGGATGCGATCCGGCGCTCGATTTTCCCATATATTCCTATGGGACTTCCGGTCCGAGGGCGGTCCTCGGATGCATGCCCGCGGACAGTCCAGGGCCGGTAAATCGAAGAGGCCAATTAATACGTGAGCAACACGTGTCATGTCGGCGAAGATTGGCGCCGTCGATCCGCGGACACAGAGGGACAGAAGAACAGAGAACGATAGGGCACGCACGGAGACGGTGACGTCATCCAAGCGGTTGTTACGGTGAGGTTGCGTTCACAGCGCTGCCGACTTCGTTGCTAGGGTTGCATCAAGTCGAACAAGTGGCGGACGGATCCCTCGCACTGCGCCTCGATGCGCATGTCGCAGCTTTTGCGCGGTGTGAAATAGGGCGCGAAACCAGTGCAGGGCCGAGTAGGCAGCAAGACATATAAATAGGATTGACGGTGTTGAAGTGCCGATACCGGTGGAACCGAAAAGGGGCGACACGCATCCAATGACGCGGTATGCCACCTGCCTCATAATAATTCCACGCCGAATTTATTTGAAAATCGACGTGGACAATTTTTTCTAAGAGTGTTATGGTCATACCCATTTTCATGTATATCATTACCTGCGCACGTGTTTAGGCTGATTTAGATTTTTTGTATTCATCTTCAATCCTATTACAGAGCTCCCTGAGTCATGCTCCTTATGAATTTTCTGATATGCTTCTCCTGATCCTCTGTACAAAATCATCTTTTCGAATCTGAAGTTCCTGAAGCACTCTCCATTCGCTCTTATCCCTGACTTCCCCCGTTCAAACTTCCTGAATATTCATCCAAGACAGGCCTTAAATAAGTTTTGAGATATAGTTTCCTCTTGTACTCCCGTCCCGATCGGAAATTTTTGAATGATTATCATTCCTTCCCATGCATTCCTTCTATGTTTTGTCCAAGCATGTAATGTACAGGTGCCGCCAAAAGTATTGGAACACGGTCTGGTAAATATACAGCAATTTCTTATTCCAGAAACTGCTGGATGCATTGGGGTGCACTTAGAGGAGTACTCCCTAATAGAAAAAGCCTTTTGTAAACCGGTAGTGGCAGTCATAAGGCCAGTAAGACGAATATGTTTTGATATTCACAGAGCCTTGTTTCAATTACTTATGATGGCACCTGTACGCCTGTCCTTTATTCGATGGTCCTGCTATGCTCCCAGAATTTCAACCATGCCTACAGGGTTAAACGCTTTTTCGTTGTCCATCAATGCATTGCAAAGCGGTTTTTAACACTGAGCAGATTTCTCTAAGTGATCTACAACATTAATGGGGTCAACAATTGAAAAGCGCTTCCTTATTTCAGCAAGTCCTCTCGTGTTTCGAAATGTACGGTGTCACGTATGTGATTAATTATTACCGTGCTAAATAACTTGTTCACATTAAACAGTGAACTTCATTATTATTCAATTGTATTGTAATAATGTAAAAATATTGTAATTTTTATGCTAGAGTGTAACTACTTGCGCTAACACATTTGCCTTATCTAAATGTTAAGGATTTAAGAAGGCCGGTTGCGAACCAGGCAAATCGCTAGAACATTACGCCGCCAATGTTGTTTTTTAGTTCACTCACTTCCCAGCTTGCCGAAATGGCTTTAAGGCAAAGTATAAACGTCACATTTAGTGATCTCAAACAGGTCGCGGCTTGAAAGTGTAGTTTTCGACACTTTTATACTAGTAAATGAAACACGGGAGCTGCTGCGAATTCCCTTTTTGACCTGCGGACGACGTGTCGTTCCCACGATATTTCCCTGCCCACGATATATAATAAATGACAGCTGAAGCAAAGACAGAGTGGGGCAAAAAAATTACACGAACAAACAAAAATGATGTGCACATTTCATTGCTGTGCGATTCCCCTTTGATGCAACACGGTCGCCCGCACACGTGGCGGGCTGGTGCGCATCGAAGCACATCTGCCGCCGCTGTGTCCAGTGAACCGTCCCAAAATCACGCCGCGAGCATCTGCCTTTCCGTTGCGCCAGACGGGCGCTCAGTGTGACGACATTCGCATTTCTCACTCTAATTACGTACGGAGGTAGAGCTCACTGCATTGACCAGGACTTCGGAACATACGTGCAGGTCACAGGGCGCGATGGATATTTTACAACGCCATGTTTTAACTCATTTTGGCTTTACCTGCATTATGCGAGTGTACAAACCACCTCTCGCTCCTCTCCGCAATCCGCCATATAGAAGTCTCGTCATTTATCCAGAGGGCCCTATCCAGCGCCGTATATTTGACCCACTACAACCTTCTTCCTTTAAATAAACAGTTCCACTCCTGCTCTCGACTGGACTGGTACCGTCTCTCCGGCCCCCAACAACAACAGCGTACATTACATTCTGAATAGCACCACCAGTGAAAAACAGGACTCCAGTTTTCCTCGTTTCAAAGCCCTATGCTTACTTCAGTCTATACTGAACAATAAAAATGCATTTCAGAGGCCTATAACCAACAATACGCTGCTTACTACACAAGTCTCCCCCAGCTTCTACACGAACACTTATTCGGGTATACCGTTTTACTCAAACCTTGCGAGAGGGGACTCATTCCACCCCCCCCCCCCCCACACACACACACACACACTCGCAAAAAAAGGGGGCATTCCCATTTTAAATGCACAGCATTTCAGTAACTCACGATGTCACCCGCGTTGACTTCCGCTGTCGTAGTCCGCACCCCTCCCCCTACACTATATAAAAAAAATACTATCCGGCGCCTGGTTTCGATCCCTCGACCCTGCGGGCGGAACGCAATGTACATGGTGCTCTACCCACTGCGCCACAAAGCCGACACAGAATGGGAGGCTACGAACGCGCCTTATATCCTTGACTCATTCAAACTAAGTCAAGAAGCTGCTGATACAACGCATTCACTACCACCAACTCCCCAAACACTAAACGTTAACGCAATACACCCACCTCCTATGCGACGCATTTACTCGAGTCCCCCTCGCGGGGAGATGGGACCAACTTTTTATTCTATATAAGCTAATTCTCAAATTTCAAGAACAGTGACTCAAGAAGAGCTCAAACCTGGCTGCATGCCGCTCAGATACAATTCTGGGACGCCCACCGCACTGTTACTGGCCTCCCGCGACATATATATCCGAGTTGAGGAACATTATCGATACGCTGGCCCTCCGACCTCCGAGAGCAGCATTCCTTCTCGAGTTGAGGCAGTGACGGAGCGTTGTAAGCTCACTTACATACCAGGCGGCGAAAGTGCGGTCATTTCGCCTCTGAGACATCCAAACACCTTTTCCCACCCCGCGACAGCCCACAAAAGCCCCCTCTATTCATCGCAACGCCGATTCTGCGAGGCTCCGGGCACCCTCTACCATATCATGTGGGGCTGTGATAAGGAATCCTCCCCCCCCCCTCCGCCTCTTGCCCTCCTCTCCACTGAGCACTGTCCAGTTCGGACCCTGCCGACAAGCTTTGCCATGGTGAAGACAGCCCAAAAAGCCGGATGGTTTCAAGGGGTCCTGTAATGAGGACTCTTCCCGGTGCTGGCTGCTTTACAAAGACGTTTATTTTACCATCCTCATCCACCCCTCCCATTTACGAACACGACCCACCATGGGAGAGACTGCCGATCACCAACGACGGCCAACACCTCGTCAAACCCTGAGTCGGCCCCACTGCAACCACCGCTCCACCTGTGGTAGGGCTTCAGCTACGGCTCTGGACGCCCCTGATATGACGATCCTGTGCGCATGCGTCGATGATTCATGGCTTAAAACGTGATTTTGGCGGCGGGGACGGGTCATGACCGTGATCACTGCACCACTGCGTTCCATGCGACCAGCGCCCCTGGCAGCAGAGAGTTGGAACTCCTGGCCATCCACGAGGGTGTGCAGCTATAGCAGGCCGCATTCCGGATTCCACGATTCCTGACTGCAGGCATGTTTACGTTTTTACGGAGAGTGCTGAAGCCACACCAGGGGCGTAACAAAAGCTGGGGGGGGGGGGGGGGGGGATTCGGGGTCAGGAAACCCCCCGAAATTGTCTGAGAAGTGCATTTTTCTTCGGTACCCTCCACATTTCCGCTTTTTTCGTCCACTCTGTTGTTCACACCGCAGCGGTATATTAATTTGTAAAAACAAAATAATAAAGTTACATAAGAAAATGAAAAAGAAACGATATTTGCGCCGAGGCTATCTATGCCCTAGACTTTTTTTTGCCGGTGGCGTATAACGCCCACCCGACAAATATGGCTGGCTACGTCACCTTCCCACGCGGAGAGTTATTGGTCTTCCCCGACTACGCTCTGTGGCCCAGAACATCAAGCGGGCATGTCCAGTCCTCCCATTCGGGACCGATAGCACCATCACAATCCACTTCGTGCCTGACGCGTATGCCACTCCGGTCATCACCGGCCCACTAGCGTTAACTTCCACTCCCAGACAAAGGTTCCGCTGTCCGAGGAGATCATTCCTGACACCAATGACGAGCGCCGCCGCCGAGAACAGCATAGGCAACACAAGTTAAAAGCGTCGGTGCCGTCAAAACCGTATCCTCTTCGCGAGCCTGTTCCTCGCAGCACAGGTCTTTTGAAATCGAGTGCTCGCAGAATATGCCCTGACGGACGACCTGATCGCGCGGTGGAAGCACAACAGCGCATGCGGGCTACATCGTGGAGGAGTCCTCCCCGCACCTGATCTTACAAGGGTCAAAAAGACAAAACGCAACTTTGTTCAATTTGAAAGAACTAGATTTAAGCAGCTTGCTCAGATCCATTCCGATCAGGAATGACGTTTTTTAGAGCAAGCAAATTCAGTGAAGCTTCCACTCGCGCGCAAGACTTGCATTGTTGCGGTGCTAGTAATCGTCGTCATATACATCAAGAACTTCGCGGCGGGTGGTGGATGCAAAGTCATCCTCAGCATTGTAGCATTCCACCAGCTCTTTGTCATCGACTCGAGGCTGAGGGGGGGGGGGGGGGAGGAATCTTCAAGTCGTCTTGGGAAGGGGGAAGGAGTGACACGGTCGTAGCCATGCCTCCAATTATCCATCATGGCTTCTAGAGAACGCGGCGGCCGGGGTGACCTCTCCCAAGCGATTTTTTTTTATCCTTAGCATCAGCGCTGGAGCTTCTTTTATGTACATGTGCGGTAGTGCCTGATGACAGCGCTAGAGATTTTTTTTTCTAAAGCCACTGCGTGAACTGGGGGAGGCAATTGCATCAAAGAACTACGCTTTGCCAGCGGATAAAAAAAAACGACGAAAACGTCCGTGGAATGCATGCGCCGCAGGCGGCTGTGCCGACATCACCTGTCACATACGAACTCCGCTGAATATGGCTCGAGAGGCATCTCGTGACAACATACAGCTTTAGTAGGCGGCTGTGATTTGGGCTTGTTTATAATTTGCTATTCTGCTTTATCGCCCCTTTCTTCAACGCCTGATTTTGATTTCCTTTCATTTATTACACCTTTAGAAGACAGGGACCATTACACGAGGGGAGCCAGATAACAATGTTTACAGAAGTACCGAATTAATGCGTTGATGCAAGTTGGTTGGTACGCCATCATATGAATTAGGTTTAAGGGACCCGCCGAGTTGGCTCAGTGCCTAAGGCGTTGTGCAGCTGAGCACGAGGTCGCGGGTTCGATTCCCGGCCGCGGCGGCCGCTTTTCTGATGGAGGAGAAAAGCAAAAACGGCCGTGTTTACAAGATTTCTGCGCACGTTAAAAATCCCCAGGTGGTCAAAATTAATCCGGAGTCCTCCACTACGGCGCGCCTCATCTCCTGCGTCGCGTCTACGCGTTATACCCTACAATCAATCAATCGAATTAGGCTTAAGGGCCAAGCACAACTCCACGAAAAAATGTTTTTTTTTTTCTGAAGTTGTGCTTGGCACTTAAACTTCGTTTACAGAGCAGAACGTACAACAAAAATTATAATACCTTGAACAGAAACAATAATAGATAAATGTTTGACAGTAAAAAACACATCCGAACTTATTAAAAATGAAAACAGCACACAAAGAATTACAGAATACCAAGACTGAATCCGAGCGAGCAAATCTCGATCTGGTAAAAAAAAAAAATTCCCCCGCATTTCCCCGAGGGGGAGAATGTGAAAGTGCGAATGCACGGTTGTCGGCCCGCTTGCGGCGCTTGCGCTCGGCCCCCGCAGCCCACCGCCTCGCCGCCTTCTCTTCCATCTCTTCCATCGGGTTTGTAGTATCACGTGTACCCCACGCAGTTATCAAGCCGCTATAACGCCGCTGAGTCGCCAACGCACGCCGCTGACGACGTAGTTTGAATGCGTTAAAGATATAAGGCGCGTTACTGACAATATCAGCGTCGCGTCCGTGGCTTATTCGGTAGAGCGTCGGGCTGCGGCCCGCAAAGTCCTCGGATCGAAACCTGGCGCCGGATGCTGTTTCTTCTTTAAATATAGAGGAGCACTGCGGACGCCGCCGCCGACGCCGGCGGTGGATGGTTTGGGGTCGCTTATAAAGTGCATTCGCACTTAAAAAACAGTGCAACATCAAGCAAGAGCTGCGTCTTTTATTTATGCGGGTCCATTTTCAAGGTTATCTCTCAAACTTATTTTTTCGGTTCAATTGGTGGTGTCGTCGGGCCACAGAGCCAGAACAACACGGACGGCGCTTCCTATAGGGCGGCCAGATAACGTCACAAACGCCGGGCCTAGGTTAAGCTATGGCATCTGTCGCGGGAGAAGAAACTGCGCAGCCGCCGCTATCGGCATTTCGCTCCGCAGCCTCCTGTCCTTCGCAATCGCAGGTATTATGCTTTGCAGCCCGCGTTGCTTTTTAAGTTTTAGCATAGCGGCCCGCGCAGCCCACACTAGCGGCGACGGGTTCCGGTTGGGCGTCTGCGCACTCGTTCCGGTGAGGAGCGGCCCGCCTCGCATTCGTGTAAGTCAGGGGTGGCCAGCTAGTTCACCGACCACCGATCAGTCTTCGTAGCCACCAAGTCAAATAATGTGAAGCAAAGATTACGTAGTACAACGAATGATGATGCCTGTGTCTGTTTACGTGTGGCTAACGATGCGTGTATACACAAGCCTAATCACAGTCACGTCTAGCTGATGATCTAGGCACAGCCGTCATACCTGGCTTAACGATGAGAGTATACCTAAGTATAATAATTACAGCTAATTTGTAGGGATGCGGCGGTTAAAATTTTAATCCGATTAGTCGGCATTCTTTAATCGGTTAATTGATCGATTAACTGGTTGAGTTGGTTCTACAAGGAAAGTGGTCAAAATCTTATATTTTAATAATATTCAAGAAAATATAATAGTAATAAACAATATCAGTATTCTCTTGTCATGTTCGCAGCTTTTTGTAGTGGTTCCAGAGAAACGAAGAAGTGCACTCGCGATGTTATAATCTCAGCAGGGATCTGACCTGCATACAAACCACTGCGGAGGAGGTGGAGTAGAGGGGAAATGAAATGATGTCAGAGCGGTAAAGAGATATAGAAAGAGAGAAGAAAGAACAAAAGCTGGGGGTAAGTCAAGCTAGCACATAAAAGACATCCCAGGTGAGCTGAGCAGGTCATCATCATGGCGCTAATGCGCGGTGATGCTTACCACCGCGTTCGTCACTCGCACTATTTCTAGAATCATTGGAGCACGAGGTCGCGGGTTCGATTCCCGGCCGCAGCGGCAACTTTTCTGATGGAGGCGAAAAGCAAAAACGTCCGTGGGTTCGAGATTTGGGCGCACGTTAAAGATCCCCAGGTGTTCAAAATTATTCCGAAGCCCTCCGCTACGGCGGGTCTCATCGCCTGCGTTGCGTCGGCTCGTTAAACCCTACTATCAAATCATTCAAATCAAATTTCTAGAATCAGGAACATTGGCACGGGCCGCAATTGCGGGGGGTGTCGATTAATAGTTTTTTAGTTACGTCATAGTTGGCTTATATAACATTAATACTGGGGAGGGCCCGCTCGCCGTTTTTTGGTGCCACACATATTTATGTTTTGAGTAGGCATTTCCCCATCTGCCTAGGCTATCAGATTGCGGTTTTAATCAATATTATCTACGACACATACCTGCATCATGTTTTCTTTGTTTGTATTGTGAAGTAAGGTAGGTTATTCGAACACAAATACGATCCTCAACACGCTCCCGCACATTTTAAACATGGCCCGCTTCTTTCATTTCTCTCACGTAACTTCAACCGATTAACCAATGAAAAAAGGAATCGCGACATTAATCGATGATTAGAACGGTTAATCGATCAATCACCCACTACTACAATGAAAGGTTAACCAAGTGAAACCAGGACTTAACCAGACTTAACTTAGCCAGGAAGTATTTGTTTTGCTTGCGCAAGGTTAGCTAAGCTAAGCTACAGTCATTTTCCTTTAATGTTTCCCCTTTTCTTGCCGAGGGTATTTATGTTGCGCCGTTCGAGTGGAAGCGGGTCTTTTGCTGTCGAAGTTGCTCTCGGTCGCAGGTAGAGTCCTGCTGCGCTGGTTAGACCCCGGAAAACATTTTCCAAGCCCCACTGCGGGCTAGATCAGTTCCATGTATATATCCTGTATATATTCCTGTGTTTTTCGTAGTGTTTAGCTTACAACCCGATGCAAAGCAAGCTCACACAGTCCTACACCATGCTTTGGGGCAGGGTTGACCGGCATAAGCTGCAGCTTATGCGGTGCAGCTGCAGCTTTCAAGAACGGCTAGTACAGGTCTTCTGGGTTTCTTCCAGCGTGGGACCGCCACACCTTCATAAGTGCACATCACGGCGCACCCGCGGCGTACTCATACGCGCGTACACTTCTGGTGGACCAGGAAGCCACGAATACACCCTTGCAGACACCTGACCTTCAGCACCTTGAAGTCGTTCCACCCAGTAGCGGTCCTAGAGATTGGTTTTAGGGGGGGCGATTTTTTTTTTGGGGGGGGGGGGGGGGCGATTTTTTTTTTGTGGGGCGAATAAGAACCCCTCCTCTCCTTGCGCCAGTTCTGCGGAGGAGGTGATAACCATGCCGGCGTGTGCGTGTATGTTGTGTAACCCGCTTGCGCACAAATCACTTAGCGACACAGTGGTTTTTGACTCCCCGTAGGCGGTGCTACGGCTGACTCGAGCCCGCATTTCTGACGGTCGCAACACGTTTGCGACCTCACACAAGTGGGATTTAACCTCACGCAAGTGGAATGCTTCGAAAAAAACCAAAAATATGAAGCTGAGGACCTTTTTTGGGGGGGCGATCGCCCCCTTCCCCCCCCCCCCTTGGGACCGCCACTGGTTCCACCCAAGGCCGAGGTCGGTCAGTTTTTAGGGGCGAAGCTCCTAAAGCCATGGGTCTGTCCATCCCTTGTGTCTCGTGGTACGTGACCGCCGCATGCTTTCGGAGATGTCGCAAAGTGGGCCGCGTTGCACGCGCAAGAACCGGCTGCAACCGGCAGCGCAAACTCGGCACCGGGAGCGCGAGCTTGTCTCCCCCTCGCAGCGCACGTGCACTGCGAGGGGGAGATCACCCAAGAGATCACGCCACGAACGCAGGCAGTCGTTCTCGGAGATCGAACGAGACGCAAGGACCTTTGCTCGTTTCCTCTCGTCTTGTTCGGGCACAAGTTCGCCCTAAATAAAAGTTCTTTCTTTACCGTTGTGTCCCATCCTACGTGACAAATTGTGGTAGAGGTGCGGGGTAGTCCTCGATGGCGCGGGGTCTTTCACCAGGTCTGGGCCTGGGAGCATTGACTCCGAAAATAAAAGTTGATTTGTACAATGTACGCACACAGTCTTACGTATTTCTTAATGATGTAATGGGCGAACTTTCATGGGAGAGTTACGGTTACCGATGATCTCCCCCTCTCGAGTTTCGCCCCACTTATCATCATTCCGTGGATATGGCGTGATTTTTTTTGGCACTCTCCGAGGCCCAACCCCCGCGGAACGACAACGTGATGCTCGAGATTAGAGGTCTGAGTTCCCCACACATTTGCTGAAGAAGTGATGGCTCCATGAACTTAGCTGTTTCCGGCAAGTGCGTGTCCGAGAGTGAGATGTGAGTACTGACGACTTGGACAACCATAATGAACCGCTGCTGGTCTCATTGGTACACCAGGTCCGGGATCCTTGTGCCCACAGCCGTCTTGTACCGCGCCTCCTTTGTCACCGTCCATCCCTTCTCTCTCAGTCTTTTAGCGACGTACCGCACCATCACATCGTGCCGACGAATGCGCTCATGGTGGGTTCTGTGGCATCTCCGAAGAACGTGTCCTGGTGTTTGAGAAACCGGATATCCGGCTCGGCACTGGGTGTTCTCCTGGCGTCCTCTCTTTAACCTTCTGAGGGTGGGCATGGCGTTAATATACGTTTTGACTATGTCAATGTACTCTCGCCCCCTCAGGAAAGTTGTGCCTTCGGAGATCCACCCGGTGCTGCCCGGGGCATTGCTTCTGTCTTTAAGCGCTCGCCCATCTGCGCTCTCGTGTGGGCATTTGCTCCAGTATCTGTGGCTGTCAATCCTCGTGTCTAGTTTGCAACCTCGGAAGGTGCAAAGCCGTTCGGATTGAGCCAGACACCCCGGTACATACACAATTGTGGCAGCAGTGCGACAGAGCTGGCTGCCGGAGTCCCTCAGTCTATTTAGCCTCTTAAACCTTACAATAGGGATAAGTGTGCGCATTCAGGGAATGCCTAGGCCGCTCTCTGGCGTAGGCGCATAGTAGAACTCAAGCGTAGTGTCTTGCGGCAGTGCAAGCCACATCCGGACATAGGAGCGTACTTGACAGTCGAGTGTGAGCAGTCTTTGCCGTCGTTGGGCCCAGCACAAGTCAATGGTATAGGCGAGATAGCAGGTAATACTTCAAGATAACCAGCCTTTGCTGTGGCTTGAGTGGCGCTTTAGACACCCTTTCAAGCAGGCTTGTGACCTGTTTGCCTGGCCGTTCCCACTCCTTGCCCATGGCATTGAAGCGAATACCTAGGTATCACCAACAAGTTGTAGTGATGGCTGTTGGAATCGGCTGTCCATCGATGTTGTAAGGGCGGTTTGTGCCGATCTTTGACACTTTCTCTTCGCCCGATGGTAGGAGAGTTAGTGACCAAGACTTCGCAGGGTTTACTATGGGTCCCCGCCCTGCTAGAAACTGTTCGAGGGCGCTTAGCTGATGTTGCAGCCCTTCCGCTGTTGCAGCCATCAAAACAGTCGACCGCGAACGCCATGCAATTGACATCAATGTTTTCCCCTTTGATGTTTGGGTCACATGCCACTAACCATTATTTGATCACTATATTGAAGAGAAGAGGGGAGAGCGGATCGCCCTGCCGTACCCCAATCGTTGGATGTACTCGGAGAATTTCGTTTCCGTACTGGAGCACCGTTGTGGCCGTTGTATAGAAGTCCTGAATATATTTCAGGAAGTCGTCACTGATCCCTTTCCTCCTTAGACCCTCAGTAGTGCCTGCAAGTCCACCCTGTCGAACGCCATTGCTACATCCACTGAGGCCATGCAGAGGGGCTTGGATTTCCTTTTCACCTCCTTCAGTACAGTGGCTAGGATGACCACGTACTCGGCGCACCCATCGGCCGGGATGAAAGCTCAGTGGCGGTAATCTAGAATTACCGCCTCTTGTATCCGGTGGGCGTACACCTTGTGCATCAGCCTTAGAAGGATCGGTGACACGGTGATTGGCCTGAAGTCCACGGCGTGCAACACCCACCTCTTTGGCATTTGGAAGACACACTCGGACACGTTTGAGTAATTTCAGTGTGTTAGGCAATACTCTGAGCACTACTGATGGTATCTTACGCCACTCTTTTGGTGCTAGGCCGCCTGGGCCAGCTGCGGAGTATTAAAGCAGCATTGCTGCCTTGATGTCATAAGCCGTAATGACATCGTATGGATCAAATCCGACTGAATCTTGTATTTCGACCTCCGGTGTTATAGTACCCAGGGGGCAGCTTCCATAATCAGTTTCCACTCATCCGACAGTCGCTTAGGGTCTTCAACGTCAGCGACGACTTTTCCGTCCAACACCTCCCTTGAGAACTCACTTTGGCGCTTCTTAAAACGTTCCTGCGTTTCTGCATACAGGCGCTTCTTTTCTCTGCGCCTGCTGGTTTTTGAGGGAGGGTTGTTTTGACGCTGCTTCTTTCTGTGAACCTTTTGTAGCACTTCCCTTATGTGGTTGGTGAGCTCCATGGCGACGTCCTGTCCCTCTATTCGCCTCTTTACAATTTCCTACAGCCTGGGGTCTTCGTACACCTGCGGAGGGGGCTTCCTGACCAAGCTCTCCAGCTCCTTTAGGATAGCCATCCGTGTGTCTTGTGGTTGTTCGGGAATATAGCTTGGAGACACCTCGGGCTCGGGGGCTTCCGCAGGGCGGGACGTTTGTACTACCTGCGGTGTCCCTCTGGTGTTAGGCCTCGCGGATGGAGGATTCGGATCGGCTTCCAGTCTGGCACGAATCTCTGCAACCAGAGCTCGGTACCTTGCGCTTTCGCGATGGGAGTATATGGCGTCCAGAGTCCTGCTATCCGTGAACTTCTCGGCAAGCCGAGCGTTCAGGTTCTTGGCTCCGCTTGGTGCCAAGGATGCCTCGTAGGATGCCAGTAACTGCTCCTCCTCATCTAACCATCGTGCCTTGACTCCAGTGGTCACGATAGAAGCATTGTATTCGGCAAAGTGGATCTTCCGCCGATGTTGGTTCACACCACGCTAGGAAGGGAACTCTGCTCCGCATTCTCGACAGGCGAGGTAGGGGACATTCTGACCCTTTGTTGTTTGAGCCTTATGACCGTCAGTGTCGCAGAGCGCTTCACTTAACGTATGGGCTGCTTTTCTTGAGTGAAGCGGCCGCTCTGAGGCAGGTCGCTCGCTCTTTGGCCGCACTCCCTATTTCAACCAGACGACTGGGCTATGGACATTTCCGCGTTCAGCTCTTCATAAGATACTCGTTGCCCGCAAGGGGACTGGAAGTTCTCCTGGAAATAGTCGGCTTCCCATACATCGATGCCACCATTGCTCCCTGATTCTGCTGGGCTTGTCGACGCCGTTTCGCACTCTCCAAATGCCGAGAGGGGAATGCTTATCTGGGCACCCGTCCCCTTGTCTCCACCCGCCTGTACCAACCTGGGTTGATCCAGCGCAGGGTTTTGGTGCCTCATAGGACTCGGAGCCGCTTCACATTATGACTACGGAATGACAGCAGGTGCCACACCAGCATCAGATTCTAACTGATGCAGCCCTTGAGTCCGTCTGAGGGCAGTACTTTTCTGCCTGCTTGACAGTTTGAGAGTCTGGGAAGTCTTTCCGTTTCCTGACGCCCCAGGCTGAGATGAACTAGGAGAGTCCCCATCATATTTTGGGAGACATCCTCCCAACGCGCACCCTTTCGGCCGCTTTATTTTGCTGTGTGTCTCGGACGTTGTTGTTGCCCTGTAGAATACGCGCGTGTTTAGGTCTTGTTCAGCCGCGCAGTCTGTCGGTGTTTCAGGGCCACGTGAACGTTTAGTCCTTTGCGTGTTGTGAAGTGTGCTGTGCACACCTCGCACCTGTGCACCTCTGCGGTGTCTGCTTGGGAGCCCGCGGGTGAACAAGTGCACCCTCCAGGCTCTGCATCGCACGTTCCCTGGCTCGGGGCGACCGCCGCTCGGCGGCCGCTTTCTTTCGTTTTCGTTCGTTTTCGAGGGCCAAGCGATGAAGGGCGGCTGAGTTGGCAACGCATGCCGGCAGGGTTACCACCACCGTCTGGATCCCCGTCGGGTACGGCTCCGAAGTTGTGCTGGCCGGGGTTCTGAGGGACCTTTGACACAGAGTCCGATGTGTCTGCTGCGGCTTGCCTGGCAGGACTTCTTGCCCCTACTCGATACGTACAGTTCCTTGCCTTTTTTTCGGAAGGTACCCTTCATCAATGGGGTTTGAGTCCCCACTCCATCTGTTCCTTTCCCCGGGTTCCAGGCTGCCATGCGCCAGAGGTCAGACCTAGGTGCCGTTTCCTCCGTACTCCGCCGACCACATGGGATTTCTTCCGTACTACACAGGCCGAGTTTCTTAGACTACTACAGCAGTCCGTGCTCCAGCCACCCTCAGGGACCGCCAGAGCTGGGACTGGTACCTGTCTCCGAGGTCGGCTTCCCAATCCAGGCAGAGCAGGCTGCCCCGCTCTCCAGACAGCCTCTTACTCAAGATTACTTCAACATACGTCAATACGGTTACCCCAGGAGGGCACCGAGTGGATACCGGCCCCGGGGCCGTCTGTTCTGCTGACATGCCGAGCACTAGATCTTTGGATCGAACATCAACTTCTCATCTCGTCCGGAAAGCATAACAAGCATACGGGACCTTGAATTTTGCCGCCTGGAGGTAGAAATCAGTCTTGCGTCTGTCGTTTATCCTTCAGAACGCCTTGGTCTGCTAGCTCATCAGACCCCTTCAAAACCACCCTGGGGTAAAAACCGTCCATCCGTCTCCTGGCTGTATTAAAACATCCTCAGTTGTTCCAGGCGGCGTGTGTCCTGCGCAGCCGGCAAGGCCTCAACGTCCCCTGGCCACCGGTGCACGTTCCGAACCCCCAAACGGGGTTGGCAGGGACACTATACTCATCAGGATGCCTAGGAGTACCTCACCTCTCCTTGTCCCATACGCATCCGATGAGTCTTCTCTGGAAAAGCACGCACTGCAGGCCGCGGTTATCCGCTACCCGAGCCGCACACTTCCGCATCCTCGTCTGCCCTCGGCCTACCGAATATATCCGAGCGTATTGCGTAGCCCCTGGCTGTGCCAGCTGTCCCAACTGTCCCAGCTGTCCCAAGGGACACTAGATTTGAAATACCCGCAGTTGCCATAGCGGGGAGATTCTTCGCGAAGAGGTGGACGACTCGTAACCATCAACTCTGCCAACCCAACAAGGTAGTCATAGTTCATGAAGTATGCATAATTTGGACCCGCAGTTGCCTCGTCCCTCACGGCGACACGAGACATGGCTGCGCGTTCCTGGAGAAGTCCGGAAATTTACTCTGACGATCTGTTTTAACCCTTTCGGCCCTGGCGTCGTCATTTGACGACACAACACATAATATCCTCTAGCGCCTTAACAACA
Source organism: Haemaphysalis longicornis (assembly GCF_048455015.1). Taxonomy (NCBI): domain Eukaryota; kingdom Metazoa; phylum Arthropoda; class Arachnida; order Ixodida; family Ixodidae; genus Haemaphysalis; species Haemaphysalis longicornis. The sequence continues at coordinate 148,568,081 of NW_027526460.1, read as the reverse complement.
AAACCAAAACTGCTAGTTTTCATGCCGAGGGTTGCTCAAGGATGCCTCTTGCGATAGACACCACCACGATAGTCTTTCATGTGCTACTTAAGCCACGAAATTTTGGTCGGCCTTTGTGCCTGTCTGCCTGTCCCTCGATTTAGCCTTCGGGCCAAGAACAACTGTCTAGAAACACACTTATACTTCCCAATATTGTCGGTAAAAATATTAGGCATATTTGATGGAAAATATCAAGAAATAGGTGTTCATTGCTGTTTTATTTTAAATAAACATATGTGGCTGCTTGATTCTTGCTGTAGATAATACAAAGGGCGCGTTGAAAACAATATTTTGACCGAAAATACACCGACGGGCTAGAGGTGGGGCACGGACTTCTTGGCGGCATTTTAATGAAACAGTAACAAAACGTTCCAATAAATGGCCCGCGAGCATTGTAACGCGTGAAAATTGAATTGACTGAAGCAAACCTCTACCGTGGTTATCGTGAGAGGAATGAGACTGGATTGGAGGAACCTGATAGGTGGGCGGAAAAGGGAACGGAGAGATTTTCTTGGTAGGGGCGGCATCGTCTTTCGACGACGTTTGCAGCGACATGAGCATAAACGCTGCGAATTTTTAATCCAGACAGCGTCTTTGTAAATGCGTGCTTTTGTTTAATTGCGCGAGGGCGCTGGAATAGTTAGACTTTTGAGAATTCGTTAGTTTTCGTTTTTTTTTTTTCTATTTCTGCTCACCGGCTCCAGCTGTGACATTACGAACCTCTGCACCAATCCATTTGGGTAACAGAATTCATTGTCTATTTCAAATTAAAAGAACACTGTGAGGCCTGTTTATGTACTAATTGTACTTGTATTCGATTTTACGTGCCGTGGCCCGTGGTACTATAGTGGTAGCAGTTTGGAGAGGTTTCGCCACATATACTTCTTCTTCCAACTCGCCTTTGAAGGCTACTTCGCTTTCATGTGCCTCGCTTTTATGGAGGGCATATCAATGGTGCTGGGTTTATCGCAGTGCACACACACACACAAAAACAGAAAGCGCGAATTACCCCCATAAAAATTTCGTCAAGACGTCTGAAAACCTGATGTTCTGAACTCGAAAGTGCAAAGCCTTAAAACAACACTAGAAAAGAAAGTCTTATAAATTGGCATACAAATGCGAACTGTTGGGAAACCTTCAGGTAATTTTATCACACGTGCATCCAGCCCCTATATTTTCCTGTTGAGTATCATGCAATTCAGCGACTACCGCAGGCTACGCATGGTCATCTTTGCTTATCCTCACCATGTTCTCGTACATTCGTAGCTTACATAGCTTACATAGCTCCCTGTACATTCGTAGCTTACATTCAAGTTGGCGTCAGGCAGAATACGTAGCCAGTCTCCCACGAACGTAAATCCTTTTCGCAATCCATCGAGAAACAACTATATCAAGAGATCCCACAGAGCAAAAGGGTGGCGCTCCTGTGTTCGACGTCTCGAGAGTCAAGTAAGCATGCACGTCAGACAATCGTCAAGAGGACTGCTCCAGGGAGGCAGAAACGGGGCAGAAAGAATAGCCGGCACGGGAACCGGACGGGACGGAGAGCCCCTCTCGGAAGCTTCTTCCGGAGTCCGCGGAAGAGCCGCCATTGTGTGGGGTGAGCACCATTCACCGCTTCTCCGCTGCCGCGAGCAAGTGAGAACAAACCGTCCCGGCGATGCTTCTCTTTACACCCCAGCCAGCGCGCACGCTCCGTTAGCTCTTCTAAGAGTGACGCTTCCTTTTGCGCCGACAGGAACGGGACGCTTCGGAATGAAGATTCTTTGTGCAAGGGGTTTGGGGAGCTGAGAAGTGTCTCCGACTCTCTTAATCCCAACACGATCGGGACAACTAACCAAACAAAAACTTGTACACCAAAAGCAAAAGCAAAGCTCTTTCTACTACTGCCCATGGTGCACCAGCCGAAAAACGAACCTTAACGCGAACTTCGTCTTAATCGCACTCTTTGTATTAGTACCGTAGTTTTACATCTTAGAGCTCGGCGTATTCCCTCTGAATGTCGCTCATTGTGTGCCTGTATCGGTGGACGCTGAAGCGGACTAGCGGCTGCATTTGGTAGTGAAAGAGGTTTTGAGTCTACCGGAAATTAACACTGAACACTTAACACTGGAATAACACTGCCTTGCCTTGAATTTATCGTACGAACTGTAACACAAACTAACGAAAATGCATTATTCTCGTCCTTATTCGCACGGAAGTCGGGAAGTCTTTTGAGGGGAAATGGCAAATACTTCCGACGGCACACAAGAACTTCTTATGAGTTGTGAATCCGGAAGCATGAGTGTCCAGTAGAACGCCTAGCTGAGCCGCCTTGCTTCCCCCTCACGTTGTCAAGTAGCTCTGTAATCTTGCCGCTTGAGGCGCATTTGTTTTGCGATCTGCCTTAACGATTTCGAATGGCTTCGATCTGACTCCTACGCGTTGCGCCGCTGCTCGTTCCTGCCGCCCTGTGATGGGAGGGCTGACCACGACGGTTCACCGTCCGCTCCTTTCATCTGCGGTGTACAGGCGTAGACGACCACCTCTGGCTGTTGACGTGGAACGCCTACATGGCTGTGGAATGCTACCGAAGGAGTTACCTTTCCCTCCATACAGACGTTATGGGACGCCTCTCGGCATGGAGGCTGTTGAACGCTTCCAAAGGAGCCTTTTTTTTGCGCTTACAGGCGCCTATGTCTGATGCTGATGTTTTTTTTTTTTTCATAATGAGACGCTTTCGCCTTAACGACACAGCGGCGGGAGGCATCGCAGAGTGCTTGGTCGATGCGGTTCACGTATCCTCAATGACTGCCCCGATGCCGATGAGGTGCCAGGCCGGGGCCAGGATGGGGGTGAGCCGCGCCCGCACCTGCCGCCGCGTGACAATATTATACGTACGAAAGCCAGCCCCACCATGAAGAAAGAAAAAAAAAGGTATCCGCGGCGGATACCGGCGCAGTTATCCTCCGGCCGCAAACACTTGTATGACGTAGTCTGAGGTTGAAGCTTTGAATGATCGTTTACGAGGTGGCTTGTTATATAGGGCATTGAAGAGACACTGCGTGTTGAAGAAGCAGCATAGGAACACCGATACCCCGTTTTCGCGCCTTTGAGGGAGGGAATTTAAATAGACAGGAGAAACGAAATCATGAGCCCGTTGAGCTAAGGACCACGATGGTTGAGACGCGAAGCTTTGTTGCGTGCGAAGATACAATGGTGAAGCGCCAAAGTTGAAGCCGCTGTAATTAAAATCAAAGCGTCAACGATCGAAGTGCAAACAGCCCGCGAGAAGTCCACACTCCGACGACAGCAACGAAGCCCTCACGAGAAAGCTGATCCCCTTCACCCCAACGGCGCCGTCCAAAATCCCGAGTCCAAAGCTAACTAACGCCCGCGCAGGAAAGGAAACGCCGAGCGATGCATGCGATGATGGATCAATCCAATGAAGAAAAAGAAAACACGATCATGGAACAATCGGATAGTCGTTGACTTCTTATCGCAGGGGACCCAGTTTCGATCCCGACCACAGGAAGCGTTCTTTGTCGAGTACCCCTACAGCCAGGACCGTGTAACGCCTGAATTCGCACGAAAATGGAAGTGGAGAAATTATTATAATCATTATAACAGCGTAAATAGAGAAATTTGTTCGAACAGAATTTGGCAATCATAAAAATAAGAGAAGTAGAAAAACATGACATTTTATAAAAATGGTCTGACGAAATAAAAAATATGCATCTCATACATGTCCTCAAAAAAGAAAAAGAAAAACGAATGCTCTAACTACGAAAGTCCGCTAAAGAACGTTCAACAAACTCATAAAAAACGAAAACTTACCAACCCTTCACTACGCCTTGCACCCGCAGAAAGATACATACTATTATGGCGGTTAGAGGCCTTTACCTCGCAAATTATAAGTAAATATCATTGGCGGAATGAAACAAAGGAAAACTTAAGAACAATAAAATAACCAAACGTCTTTCACTAATCATAGCCTAATCTTTCTAAATAAGCCATTCTATATAGAGAAGCGTCGTAAAAATGGTGCGCATTGGTCCACAATTCTCTGAATTTCTGCAGATAACTATCTTGTTTAATTATCATCATCATCATCACAATGTGCCCTCCCATTGTGTAAAGATGCCTTTCCTGCAGGCGCCCTACTTTGACGTTTATAGAACCTCGTTGCCCTTCTCCAGGTGTGTTCCAAATCGAACGTGGAACCTATCTAGTAGAACCTTTCGTAACTGTTTCCGTTTGATTTCTTAAAATGCCGCCAGAAGCTATACAGTGGAGCGGGCGACAAGAGGCGACGGAGTAAATTTTTCTGTAGTGGATGTAGTATTTTATTTGCTATTGCAAAATCAAGCACCCATGATTTTTTATAAAGGAACAGTGGAAATATCACCAATGTATTGATTTCCTGTCTCACGTGGGCGTAATGTTTCGTTCGTGTTCAACAATGTTGACAAGTATGAGCATTGCCACCGGACTTAGACGGTCAGATTTGACTGTGGGTATATAGAGCTATTCTGCAACTTCTATTTCACTTTGGCCGAGTGGCTGAATCGAGTTACAGACAGACAGACCAAAATTTTCCCGTTCAAATAGCCCAATAAAGATTTAAAATTGATTACGGCACACATCTTGAGCATCCCACCGAAGCATTTGGCAGCACACACGGCACTCTGGGCAGGGGAACACCCATTTTACGCGCAGCACGATGGTTCGAGCAATACAGAGGTTCATAAAGAAATTACGATGTATATCAGAGGCGGGCTAGTACATTTAGCAATGCGCCTACGATGATTTCAGCAGTTGAGATTTCACTTGGTGTCACGTTAGCAAGGCTGATCTTGCAGGGAGTATACCACAGCTTTATAAAAAGTGTTATTCACGCAACGTATGCCAGTAGTAGGTTTATTTTCTTTCTCGATTTGTACAGCGGCGTCATCTGCATACTCCTTGCGGTCGTGACCATAGTAAAGCGAAGCTTCTGCCGTGACTCCGGAAACCAGAGATGCCACACGTGCAAGAGCGAACCTGCTTCGCTTTTGGCGCTTTCATGGAGGCACCACACAAAAGTACTGAAGATCAAAGTTATCGAGTATAAAAGCGCAAAAGTTTCTTCCATCAAGAAGCTTTTCGCTGCACCACTGCTTGCGAAAAACCCGCCAGCAACAATACTGAACACGTGCACGACTCGATTCTAATGCCGTTGGTGTAGCGTTACTCGTAAAAAAACGGTTTGATGACGTCACGTTATACTTCGGAATGAAACAGCAGTCTCGACAGCCTACTGACGTTCTGACCAACCGGCTTTTACGCAGACATCACCACGTGGTATACGCCGGCCAATGAGCTGCGGCACAGAGAAGCGCCCTTCTTCGCGGTTGGTTGCTGGGGAAGAAGAATCTGCTTATCACGAGATGCCACCTGCATCTTCACACCTGGGAATCTGCACTCCAAGGCGTGTTACGCTTCTTCTATTGTCCTTCACGCGAATACGACAAAAATGAGGGGGAGGGAAAGAATGTCTAGGGCCAGCGGGACCTGACGGAGGCGCGAAGGAGGGGAGTGGTGGGCGGTGTGCGAAGGAGACGTTAAGGCCCTTTTCACGGCACCCCTCGACCCCCCGCACAAGCCGAAAAGGAGCGGCTCAAATGCCTGTCGGCGGTGTCTCGTGACGAATAGTTCCGTTCTTCTATACACACACCTCCGCATGTGAGCGCCTCATCGCAAACACTACACTTTGCCGTCGTTGTCGTCGGCGACTCGGGGGGTCGCTCGGGACGTGGGTGGCTCCCGAGTCGACGAAGTTGTGGTTTTGGGGCGCCACACCTTTTGGTATGGCGGAACAAGGCATGTCTTACGCTTCACAGAACATTTGGAATACCGCACTTCCTTTGGTGTAATGTTCGGTCCTTCAATCAGTTATGCACTGAGGCGGCAACGACAAAAAGTGTACGATGAAACGTTCAGAAGGCCCCCTGTCCTTCACGTTCTTTGGTACGATGTCTTTTCCAGGTGCACGTATAGCGACAGCGGTGTGTTATTATGCTCGTAGATCTAAACGCTAGCCAGACTTGTTATATGAGATGTTGTCGCAGCACTCCTGAAAATCTCTCCGCGCTGCCATTTCGTTATTATTAGTAAGCTTTCTTTTACATAAAGTGGAGGGCAATATCATGTTTTTAAGTTAGGTCACGTTCAACTAACAAACACTCCTGCGTTCAATAACTCTTACTTGTTCATAACGTTGTTTCAGTGTCAAAGGTTAATTGATATTCAGCAAATCGTCTTGCTCCGGTATCATATAAAAACAATATCTTCCTCTGACGTTCCCTAGGATGTATACAGACAGAATGGCCAATTACGGGGTACAGTAGGAGCTGCATAACGGTAATTAGGAACCCGAGACGAAGAGAACAGAATTGTTTACCTTGTATGTATTTTATTTTTAAAACAGTTTTTGGCCTTGTATACGGATTGAGCGACCGTGTTTCTGTGACATGTTGCCTGTTTTTAGCGGGCTTAAAATAGTCGGTTCACAGGGACCCAACCTGTATGCTTGCGTGGTTTTCAGTAAGAAACAACAAACGTTAGAGTAACAATGGTATCACAGTAGCATGAAAAGCAACTGTCGTAGCGTGTTAGGTGCGTGTTAGGTGCGAGCTCTGCTTTGGCGCAAATTTTGGTTGGGCAAATTTATCATAAATTTCCCGTCAGTTTTTTCCTAACCTCGTGGGTAAGCTTCGTCACTGCGTTGTTTTTCTTCTTTTTCACTGTTAATTCCTTAGCCGATACAAACTTGCTTACTGGCTCGTTCTGGTGTTCACCGGTGGCGGCACAAAAACCAACAGTGGTGAAACCAGCAGATCTATTGGGCTTGGATCTACGAGACATAACTGAAAAGACTATTGTTAGTACCTCTTCACACAGGGAGCAGCAAAATATTCCCAGAGGGTTCGTCAGTGTTGATCTTTTCCCGCCTCAACAACCTTTACTAGGGGCTGAATTGGGTCATGTCAGTTACAGAGGCTTAATTAAAGGCTAGTTCCATAAAATAAAACAAAGCTACTTGATGTACTTATGGTACCTCTAAAGAGCAAGCGATACTTGCAGACTGCTTGCCCCGCATTATTACGATATGCGAAAGCCGATGGGAAGGAACTAAAACGCGAAAAGATGCGGTACGAAAGGAACGCTCCCCGCAGGACGCTGGAGTCATTTTCTATATTTTAAGAGCACAAATAAAAAAAATATATGTTCTCATCTATGCTCATTTTGCAATAACGGCTGTCGTCTATAGCTTCTCCCCTTTTGGGGTTTTCTTTTCGATGTTGAACTTGCATTTTATAACTTCAAGCATGAACCGATACGGAATGCACACGTATTGCAACACGAGGTCCCGAAGTGAGAGACTGTCGGGGGACCTGCTACATCTAACACGAGAGTAACAGCGCGATAGAGTCTTCAGTGCTGAATGTAGTACAGCAGGATACAATACCACGTCAATACAGAAATATAAACACTCTACTACGCCACAAGCATTGTGACTTGAATGTAACCAGTTACAGAATATGTCTGTAGGTCGTCAAAATGTGTCCAGTGACTGCACAATGAAGAAACGTTGACACGAAAGTACTTACAGATAAAGAAAGAACAAAATAATTATAAGATAAATGTTACGGTCGTCAGGCGGGTCATTCAAACGCTGCACAAAAACCTTTTGTTACGGCAATTAAATCTGTGCTGAGGGCTTAATAGTTAAATCTCTAGATGCAAACAATTCCAGCCTGTGGTTCCAGCAAATATAGTGGTAATATAGGTGTAAAAACCTTGGATAGCATCAGGTCGATGTGCATGAAAGCCTAGTGTGACTGGTATTAGTTATGCTACAGATGAAGGTGAGCATGGCGGACAGGGTGCCTCTTTTTTGTCAGGTACAAACATGAACATGTGAAAGTTATCTGCTCTTAACAGCACTCCTAAACAAATAAACCACCGGAGTATTAGCACAGTACCAAAGCTAAGTAGCACTAACAAGTTGAACCACTTTCAGCATGCGCGCCACGTCCGCACATCGGCAGATATCGAGGAACTGCACGGGCTCCGCCCCGCGCACGTGGCTTCGGTGGGAAAGTTCCCGCGCACTGATGCATTTGACGGACGGTAAAAGCGCGCGCGCGCTCGCGCGGTCACCGCGCATGACACCGCCACTTTTTCTAGAAGCCTCGCCTGAGCTCGTCCACGGAGGGCGCCCAATGTTTGACCACGGGAATCATCCGTGCGTGCACACGTCCGACACGAAGCAGAGGCCAGACAGCTAAAGCGGCAAAGTCACGTTCGGGACCCCGCCATTAAGCCACGTAATGCCGGCTCGTCCTATGAGTGATCCGGGACGGTGTGGGATCGGACGATACCGCGAGTGGCATACGGCGGACGCTGGGAAAAAAAGGCCGCGATGGGTTCATCACGGCCACCTTGGTAATTCTCACCGCCATCACTCGTATGAGTTTATTTCGCTGATACTGCCTGAATGACCACATTTTAACTTCGCTGTTCAGTTTTGTTGACCTTAAGGACATGTGTCAACAAAAACAAGGTACGCACATTCATTCTTTCCAGATTGCGCGTATATAAATTACCACATCCTAGGCATCCATGTACTAATCCTGCAAAAGTGGGGCATTGATATATGGTCAATGTTCTTCAATGACAAAGCTTTGTGCACGGACAGAAAGCGCCGCTGAGGAACCTTCTGTTTTCGAGAATATTGGTGCACATGATGTTTTTATGGTTTTTGTATGAACTCTATGGCATCTACATTAAAGAATTCCCACTTAAATATATCACTTCAAACAATTTTTTTTCAACAAAAACACTAAGACGCAGCTCACTGCCCTCTGCGGTGAAACATGAATCCATTTGTTAGGTGTTTCTTCATGTATGTATATATTTGTTCATTGGCTTTTTGTAACAAATACTTCACCCGTAATGCAAAACGCTTGACGACCAAAAAATATACTTTTTCGCTAATGTGTATTACTTGAGGGAAAAAACTGCTTCTCTGTTCTGAAGCGGCAATCGTCTAATTACTTTGCTCTGTAGCATTTCTTGACCATGTTTCGAACGGTTTCGGCAACTATACGCAAAGAAAATGTGTTACTGTCTCCTCAAAGAGGCCACTTTCGTTAGGACTTTGCTCACGAGTGTAGTTTCTTGGGCGTGTTGGTCATCCGTGGTGGAGTGGAGTGGAATAAACTTTATTACGAGCCTCAAAGCTCGCGTGCGCGTGCGCGCACGCTAGTCGACCGGGCCTAGGTCACCATCGGGGGGACATCTTGGCTTGGTTCCTTCTCCCCCGCATGCGGGGTGAAAAAAAAGCGTGAAGATTTAGGGCGAAGGACACAGAAAGTTGATGGAACACTGCGCTATTCACACCTAATTATTTTCACTGCGATTTGCCCGATTTATGCGGGAACACTGTAAATGGAAGAAAGGGGGAAAAGGGGCAAAAGAAATAAAATATAGCACTGGGTGACGAAGGATTACATATGAAAAGGTCGCTGTACAGAACGCACGTGCACAATTCCCTCATGAAAATGGACATTGAGTTTTAATAGACCCCCTATTGAGTTCCTATAGAGTCAATAAAAAGTCAATTAAAACTCACCGCTTATAGACTGTGCTCGTTAAAAAGTCAACAAACTTTGTATTGCACAAACTCAACCAACATTTTATTGCCTTCAAGACAATGAGTTTTAATACACTTCATATTGCGTTTACGTAGAGTGAACCAAATCTCCCATCTTAAAGGCTGCGGCCAACATAAAATCAATTAACTGTTTATTGCAAAAATGCAAAATGAATTTTATTGCCTTCACTATATTGAGTTTTAACATACTCTGTATTGCCTTTCTATAGGGTCGATCGAACTCATAATGTGTGGACTGTGGTCATTAGACAGGCAATAAACTTTTTATAACGAAGACGCAGCAAGCATCTTATTGCCTTCATTATGTTGAGTGTCAATAGACTGTATTGGGTTTCGATAGCCCACCCACGGAGGTCTGGTAGCTTATCGGTGCATATGTTTGGGATGCTTTTGCGCCCCCTGCCACGCCCCATCAACCAAGATCGCGCGATGGACGTCCCATCACTACGTCTCGAGAGCACTTCGTAGCGGTGGCGCCTGGGATGGCGGACATCACCGCCCGACTGTTCGAGCCCCTACAAAGCTCCTCTGTTAAAACTTGCCAGAAAACCTGACTCACAGGCAACAGGATATTATGACTATACTCAATAAGAATTTTATAGAAAGCTAATAGAGATATATTTAATAAAAACTCATCAGACATTCTGTTCAGACTTAGCTCACACGAAACAGGTGGTGATGACTGGGCACTATAAGAATTTTATAGAAATCTAATTGAGATAAATTCAATAGAAACCCGTCAGAAACTCTATTCAAAGCTGACTCACATGCAACAGGTTGTTACGACCATACTCAAACATAATTTTTAAGAAAGCTAATGCAGGCAAATTTAACAAAAACTCATCAAAAAGTCTATTCAAACTTTATTCGCACGCAACAGGATGTTACAATTATACTCAATAGGAATTTTATAAAAAAATTAATTGGCCCAAATTTAATAAAAATCCGCCAGAAACTGTATTCAAACCTGACTCCCATGCAACAGGCTGTTGTGACTCTACTCAGTAATAATTGCATAAAATACTTATTGAATTTATTTTATAAAAACCCCATAAGAAACTCATAAGGAACTACATTCAGAACCGATAAGGTCTACTGACTTGGCTCTATAGAGTTTTAATTAAAACGCGCTGGCCAATTTGTAATGGAAGCTCAATAGAAATATTCTATAGAATGTTGACAAAAAGTTTATAAAATTCTTTTTAGCAATTTCTATAACAAGTTTATTAAATCCTAGTAACCATTTTTATGAGGAAAGAACGCACGTACATTGACGGGCACGTGTACGCCACTCTACTCCCCTCACCTATTTGTTGACGAACGTTGTTTGTGAGGACAAGTGGGCGAGCCCGCAGGATGGAACTTAAAGGATCGCTACTTAAAGGACCGTTAACTGCTTATGCTGTGCCTGAGGGAAGAAAACAATCCTACTCAACCGGTAGTAGGGGAAGGTCGCAATATTCACGGAAGCGGAAGCGCCGAATAATAAACAGTTTTAGTTTCAGGTGCGTACAAAGTTGACTTACGCAAACTTGAGAAGTATACGTAGCTCACGCGCACGTATTTTGAAACCCTCTTAGTTACACGCACTCGAGGCACGCCGCACACAGGCTGCCTGGATGCACGCGCTGTCGGCCTCTAGCCGCGTGTTGTTACTAGCACCAGCTACAAACACAGACACTGCTCTAGCCACTTGTGATCTCGCGAGAGCGTTGCTATGACGACGAGAAACGCTACTCTGTCAGGCTTAGTATAATCGACTCGAATCGAAATAAAGACAGACAGACAGACAGACAGACTGAAATTTTAGCGTCTAAGTAGCCCAAGAAAGACGATCGTCTTCGAAACTGAAAGGCTGGTGCTGCGCTACGTAGTGAAACTAGCACTTTTATTTCTACGCGCACAGCCCGCATGCACCGGTTTAGTTTGTGACCGCTCCCATATTTTGCTTAAGTGTTATCAATCCATATATCACAGCCTTGAAGGGGCCGTGAAGACAAAATGGCAGTTTGGTTAATGAAAAAGAGAAGTTTTCGATAACAATGATACCAATTGTATCGCAAATTTCCGACAAATAATGGAGTTAACAGGTAAAAATTAAACCCGTTCCACTCAATCCGAAAGCTCTCGTAAGTGCAGAGCAGTGACTCGCCATAATAGGCTGCAGCGCCGTTATCCGCTCACTGCTACCACCTAATGCAATTCAAATTTTCCGCCCTCGCAAAGCGCGAGCCAGCGGAAGTTCTGTTCTCTTTGTGCTTGCTTTTCCTCTGGCACGTGCTGGCGTTGCACCGCCGCTTTTTTAGGGCGCAGCCCTTTGGCGGCCGTCTCTGGGTTTAGCCGTGTTGTAGGCGTAACCGAGTGAACGATGGCAAGACCGACGAGTGAAAGAAAACGCAAACGATGAAAAAAAGCAAAGGAGGAGAGTGTCGCGAAATGGTGAGGCGAGAGCGGTTCGCCGTGGCGGAGCGAGCCAGCGCTCCCCGAAAGTGTGCGAAAGGGGGGGGGGGGGGGGGGGGGGGGGGGGGGGGGGGGGGGGAGGCTGTGCCCGTACGAGGCGCGCGACGGCACGACGCATGGCGAAAACATGAGGATGGTGTACGCGTGACTATGATGTGCGTTCGCTTAAGACGCAGTTCGCGTTCCCTTCCTGAGACGCACTTCGCACCGCCGACGCAGAGGCTCGTCATCGCTGCCGTCGAGATAACCCACGAGTGAGTGCTGCCTCCGCGCACTGCGGGTGCGCCCAAATATCGCATTAAGGAGTATCGTAATCGCCAGCCAGTTTTCTCGCTTACTCTCGTATATAAAAAGCCACACAACGAGCGTTCCTAACCAAATGAAATTAAGTATATTCTGCTTCAAATGTACCTACAGTTTTCTCTGCGCTAAACAACGGGGAGATGGACAAGCGCCAGCGGTTGACGAGTTTCGAACGCTTATGGCTACATAAATAGCTTGGCTTTGGAAGCCTCTGGGTTACGCCACGACGACAGCCGCTCCGACGGAACGCCGTGTGGCTCTACTTCGGTCCAGCGAAGGGGCTGCGACGACAAGGTGAGCGCTCCCCTAAAGTGTTCTGCACTTAAAAGAGATGAAGCACTGGCTACTCAAAAGCTACATTCCCGAGAAGTTTCTAGACGTCACAGAATCTTGTTTGTGCGTTTGGCGGCCACGGGCCAAAGCCACCGGCAAGAAAGACGACAGCGCGATTGCAGCGGGGCCTCTGTACTGCGTTTGATCCTATCAATGGAATGCGAACGTGGAGTTAACGCTCCTGTAGCGCTATGTTAAGTGCAGACCTCTATACTGCGTCACTCCTGCCAATATTGCGTCCCTGTAGTGCAAAATTTGGAAGTTTTTATGTTTATTTCGTATTTTAGATCAAAAACCGTCTTTCGCGGTGAGTTAACAAATGTTATAGTTCTTCCAAACTGAAAAAAGTTGCATTTTGTCCGCATGGCCCCTCAAAATTATATCTTGCCATAATATTGAGGATTGATGCGGCTTTGAAACTGGCCCTAACTGGTATACCAAGTTAAGGCAGCTCGTGTAAATAACCTACACACTCGCTCCATTTCAGCGACAAGCGGTAACTCAAGCAAGTCACCCATGCTATAAGTAATATATTCTTTAAAACTCTTGAGTAAGGTTTTATGGTGTGACCTTTCTTTTTTTTTTTTTTTTTTTTTGAAACCACACCAGCCATTATTCCCGGCCGGGATGTCGCCTCCTTTGGGTGTCACATTGCTATGACGCTGGCTTATTTTCCGTACGGCAAATTTGGTTTTCAGTACCTCTGTAAAGCAACGCGAGGTTCAGTGAGGGCGCTTGCATGACGCTTCCCCCATAGTATTCGCACGCGCTGAACGAAAGTTCCGGCCACCATCGCCAGTGGGAAAGGAAACACCCGAGCCCTGCACATTGCGCGAAAACGCTCTTTCAAAAAGCCCGCTGGAGCGTCTGCCTGTTCCCTGCTGCGGGGCCGAATGGACTCCTGGGGAGTTGTTTTTCCCGCGAAAGGTTTATTACCGCCCACTGCCCTCAGCCGCATTGAACCGTGCCACCCTGCCTCTTCCGAGAGACACCGGAAAGAGGCAGCGAAAAGGGCTCTCGATGCCCGCTTTGTTCCGCGCATCCGATTTCCGTCCTGGCTTCATTCTGCCTCACTGAAATGGCTCCAGGACCTGCCGAAGGCTCTTCGGCACTTGTCTTGTGCGCATGCTTTAAGACTTACAGGGATGGTGAACTTCTGGTACCATTTCGACGTTCCTGGGAGCGAAGATCGTGGCAGAGGGGTCATATGAAAAGTTTGCCGTTGTGTAAGAGCATTATAGTGATTGTTATTTTAATATGGCAATGTGTATAATGAACCACAACAATGTGTATAATGCTCGCCGAAGCGGCGGGGGGCAGTAGGTGCAGATTGGCGCGACACGTCACCAGCGCGTCGTCACATCCGCCATTCCTCATTTGTCTTCACTCTCTGCGGAACGGCAAAAATGGGTCTCGGTTTCGTTCGTTCTGAGGCAAGGAAAACGCGCCGTTATCGGCGAAAACAGGTTTCCAGCGGCTGCCGACTTCAGCAAGTGGCGCGCGGCACGGCACGGCGTCGCTATCTATGTGCACGTAGAGTCGGACAAATTTTTAAAAATTGTGCGCGAGCAGCGACTGCTCAGGCGTCAGCGCCGTACAGACTAAACTTTTGTACGCCCTTTTAGCCAAAAATGGTGTAGCATCTTACCAAATCTGAGCATCTTACCAAAAAGGCCTAATATACTTATGTTTTATACTCTTGGTTCAATACTAGCGCTGCTTAGGGCAGGCACAAAAAACTGCACAAAATACTTTTTTTTTCCTGTTACAGTTGGTAACTGTCTTAGGCAATATTCCCCTCTCTGCTTTTCGTCCACCAGCATTCTAATATTCTTTTCGTCCCATCGACAGCCTTGAAGTTAACTTCCTCTGTGCTACCCTTAAATCCTAGGGCTTCTGGAAGCCGAATATTTCCCTCATGTAGATTTGGATGGATATCCTCACATTCTAACACTAGGTGCCGCATAGTTTCTGTTTCTTTTCCACAGACCACGCATACCCCATCATTTAGTGAATACTTCACCACAAAGCTCTTAGTTCGCAAGCAACCTGCTCTAGCCTCAAAAAGCAAAGCACTGCTCTGGGAATTATCGTAGAAATTTTCCTTTCTGATGTTCATCTTCTCAGCCCTGTACATCTCTAACGACGTTTTAGCTTCCATTTTTTCCCTCCATTTATTCGTTCCAATATGCCTTGCCTCTTTTTTGGTTACGTCGACTGTTTTCGATTCTCCACTGTTATTTTTGTATTTCATCGTTAGCCTTCTAGTCTTCCTTAACCACTGCGTGTCCACGCTTTTTAAGTATAGGTACCTAAAAACCTTCGCTGCCCACCTTCGTTGATACATTGCCCTCAACCTCATCTTTGCTCTCAACGGACCTTCGTCAAGCCTTTGTATGGCTTTTTTTTGTCCGTGCCGCCAAACATCATTGATGTTGAAATAAACTGAATTGAAACTGAAACTGAATTGAAAACATATTTTACTCTGTGCTTCTGGAACTTCAAACGACGCCCATCCAATATCTCCCTGTACTGCTTCGTTAGTTGTTTTTCCATGCGCGCCTTTAGAACGTCCTGCCGTTCTCTGGTTCCCTTCAAGGCCTGATAGAACGTCTGATTTTAAGCAGAGTACAGCATTCGCAAACGTGAGACCCGGAACCATTACTCCTTTCCACATTCCTCTCACTACTTCATATTTGTTATACTCCCCCAGAGCTCTATGCTTAATTATAGCTCCGTTTCGCTTTCCCTTACCCTTAAGTTGCTCCTCGTGAGTTCTCAAGTAGTTAACCCCTTCGTTTATCCACACTCTTAAATATTTATATTCCTTCATTCTGGGTAATTCGCCTTGCTGGATAGACACTGCGTCAGTGGTAGCTTCATTGAAAACCATTATTCCTGATTTTTCTGCACTAAAATTTAACCCGAGGTCGGTGGCTTCCTGGCCGCTAATATTTATTAGCCGTTGCATATCGGTCTGGTTATCAGCTAAAAGAACAACGTCATCTGCGTACAGCATTCCCGGAATATGCTGTTGTACCACTTCGTCTTGCAGCATATGGGTTAGGCTAAACCTTATTTGACTTTCTTCCAGTGTTTTTCCAACCCTGCCATGTAAAGCACGAACAGTATTGGGCTCAAAGGGCATATCTGTTTCAGTCCCCGATGGATGTTGACCTGATGGGCGCATTTCTGTCCTTCCCATGTAAGGTGTACTCTATTGTCTTTATAGATCGCCATAAGGAACTGTATTAACTCGTCATCTAATCCCTGGAGTTTCAGCATTCCCCACAGCCGTTCTCTGTTTACGTTGACATTTACCCCTTTAATGTCCAAGAACGTAATCCATAGTGGTCTACTCTGCGCTTTCGCAATTTCAATGCATTGCGTTATCACGAAAAAATTATCATCCAATCGCCTGTCGTGTCTAAATACATTTTGCAGTTCCCCAAGTATTTCATTTTCTTCCATCCATCCTTGAATTTCTGATTTTATCAACTGCATTACGACTCTACACCACAGACGTTACTATGAGTGGTCTGTATGAATCAATACTGGCTCCCCTCTGCCGTTATATATGAAATTCATCCTACTTTCTAGCCAGTTCTCTGGTATTTGTTTGGTTTGTATCACCTTATCTATTGCCCTCATAAGCGATTCCTTACTTTTAGGTCCAAGCAGGTTTATCAGTTGCATTGGTATTCCGTCCGGCCCCGCTGCTGTCTCGGGGAAACCTTTTGCTCCGCTTTTTTTCGATCAAGGTTGCTCAAAAAAGCCGCTGCATCGCCGAGTAGTGAAGCAGGAGGCTTGCGCAGCGCATGGTGGCACCCACAATACCGACATAAACGTTCTGCGATAGGGAATTAATGTTTTCACGTTTACAGCTCACGGGAAGGGCGTAGTTGGCCTCAGTGATCAATTTTCGCAGTTGTGCGCGCGTCTGATAACATCACCTTTGTGTGGCGTTTCTCAAGAACTCGATAAAGCTATCAAGAGCCAGATTTTATAGGCAAAACAAAGGAGTAACTGATATGCCATTCCGCAACTGGAAAACGGGTAAGTATTTTCTCACTTCTGCCAAACTGACGAAGTGCGCTCGATGCTTGAAACCACCGCGCCACGGCAGAACGGGTAAAACACAACTTATCGCAAATAATTAAAATGAAATGAACGGAAGGAAATTGCAACACCTCTGAATGCGATTTCGAAGGATTGAGATGCCTGTTCTCATACACAGGCTCCTACACCGTTAGCTAGCGTGGTCGCAACGGCTCACTGCATGCGGCGACGCGGAGCGTGACGTTCGTCGAAGTACGCCCCAGGCATAACCAGAGCGTGGCATGGCGAGAAGGGGGCGTGGGAAAACGCTACCGGCCACGAACGGTGGCTTCAGCGTAAATGTCGTTGCGGAGGCAGCAATTTTTTTATCACGACGAGCATCAATCTTGTGCCTGGCATCGCAGTCGGACTTTTGCATGTGTTTGCAAGCAATCGTAAAACGTTTCGTTTATGTTCAAAGCCGCTACGACGGCGCATGTGGTAAAATAACTGTATTTGGGACGCCTGCATAATATCACCGCCGTAAAGAACTTGAGCACTTTTGTCGATGCAAATTCGGTACACCGGGCAGTGCGCAAAGTTGTGCCAGCTCTGAACTGTGTAACAAGGCGCCACAGGGTGAGTGAGGCCGCTACTGGCCCTTGAATTCGCCTGTCCCGTACGTTTATAAGGTTGCTGGTACCATGAATGCATCAGCGGCAGGGGATCTTTCTCTCAGAGATAAAGGACGATAAGGGAGCCACAAGTGAGGATTAGTGAAGGCGATATGTTAAGGCCAAGTGAGTCTACTGAGCAAATGGCCTCTGTGTGGCAATTGAAGTGCCTCACATATGAAACATGGGGCTGACAACAAACGCGGAACCTTCACAAAAGCTTAAATGCTCGTCTACAGAATTGTAATTTTAGTCAAAAATACAAGCAGCTCATTTTCTATAGCTCTTCGTTCTGTCAACAAGCGGGCATCATAATATAGCGAAGTAAATCCGAGGCATAGACGTGCCCTCAAATGCACTTCCACTGCGGTCATTAGTAATGCACTATAGGCTTGTACCGAATATAAAATGACTTCAATAATTTATTGGTACTATATTATTCTATGCATAGCAGTAGTGGACGAAAGGCCCGTTTTTCATCAAAGAAAAGCATATTCACTAGTGCTGCATTGCTACCGCTAGCTTAGTAAGACACTGAAGTTCCATAAACTTTCATTTTTTAACCGTACGCTTCCGTAAACATTTCAATTCCTATTTTGCATATACTTATTTTACGAATTCCCCAATTGAACCAACAAGCTGCATTTTCAAAAAATGGCTTAACGTTTAATGTTTTTAAGTGCATCCTAAGAAAAAATATGATGTCCCGAAGATTGAACCCCTCCAAAGAAAAGAAATGAACGCGGGAACAACATTCAAAATACACTATGAATTCCTATTTGCAACGAATCGTTTAAAACACAATTTGCTGGCTGATAAACTTATCATATTCTATATGATAAACAAACATCGTATATAATTACCGGCGCACATCTCATTTTGCGATAGGAGACATCGAGTGGGAATTAAAAGACACGCACCCCGCTTCACCTACACCCACGTAGGCCCCCACGTAGATACATCTAGCGGACGACTATACGATGGGGACTTCGCGATGCGGTGGTTTGTCTGCTGATCTGTGCACAAAAAAAGAATTTTCGTTGAAGAACGCTAAGACGTTGGCTGCATGCTTAATTTGTCACCGGTAATCGCGAGCTGCTCTAAGCGTGCTGGTTCGTAACGTTGAACGAGACGGAGTGGGGTCGTGTTTGGCCAGCCGTGAGTTGCGGCCCCGACCGTTTTGACGAGAGCTTCGCTTTGTTAAAGCCAAACCCCTGGACATGAACTTCACCAATTCATTCATTCATTCATTCATTCATTCATTCATTCATTCATTCATTCATTCATTCAT
This sequence comes from Haemaphysalis longicornis, assembly GCF_048455015.1. NCBI lineage: Eukaryota > Metazoa > Arthropoda > Arachnida > Ixodida > Ixodidae > Haemaphysalis > Haemaphysalis longicornis. The sequence goes on along the minus strand of NW_027526460.1, from coordinate 148,549,243 downwards.
TCATTCATTCATTCATTCATTCATTCATTCATTCATTCATTCATTCATCTTTATTCACTTCTGTTTTACATAGTTCTTTCTGTGGTCTGCCTAAGCACCGAATGCTTGTTGGCTTTCCAGGCAGCTGGTGTAAACATGCACAAAAGAGAATAAGCACACTCTCAAATTTTAACATGACAAATACTTCTTGCTTGAAAATCACATAGCAGAATTATGCATTGCAACACAACGTAAACAGCAAAAACGTACTTGTAGACAGCAGAGAGGTATACCATCCTTCACCAATACAAGTTACCAGAGACACAATATTCTCGAATTTTCTTAAACACTTTCCTTCGTGTTTTAACACCATACAAATCGTTTCGGGGAGCATTAAAAACTTCTGGTATATAATGTTTTCCAAGTTTTTCCCGTAGTTCGTGTGCACTCGCGGCTTCACGAACCTGTCTGTTTTTCTTAGCGTTCTGCTTTTCTAACAGGAACTCTGAATTTGTTCCAGAAATAATATCTTGTTCGTACCTTGTACTGAAAAAGCTGGTGCACCTGAAGCATACCTAAATAAGAATACTTTTCCTCTATTTTTGCATCTTCAAACTTTGTTTCATAGGCAATCCTATTTGCTATTCTGTTAATTACTCGGTGTATAAATTGTTGTTTATGATCTGAGCAGCAACCATAAAGGGTAATTCCATAATTTAAAATCACTTCCGCCAGTGATTTATATATGGTTTGTCTTAATTTAAATGGTGCCTTCCCTCTCAAGTTGTGAATTGTAGCTACTACACTCCTTAATTTCTTGCATACAAACAACACACGTTATTCCATTGAGGTGTTGGTCAAAGCGGCCTAACTACTTTAATTCGGGCTCTAATGCAAGGGGCCTACATTTAGAAAGCTGCATTGTGATGTCTGCATATATATTGACTCATCCAGACAAACAACTTATGTGGGTTCGTGAAGCATACCTGTTTTGTTGTCTGTAGATTTACAAAAATAAATTTTGTTTGAACCAATCCATGACTTTGTGAATGTCATTTTGAAAAGTGTTTGCGCCGCAAGAGGAGTCGGTGATTTTCAGAGCTATAGACTGGTGTCATCTGCATATTGGAACACGTTCGACTTCAGTGGGAGTAAGCTAAGATCGGTAGCGTATATATTGAAAAGTATCAACCATGGTGTGCTGCCCTGAGGCACTCCACATTGTATTTTTGAGTCCGCTGTAATCCCCCTGGAGTTTTACGCATGTAAATCGTTGGGAGAAATAACTCCTGAATAACTTAAGAAATTGCCCACGAAACACCAAAGAGCTAAGTTTTTGCAACATCAATATGTGGTTTACTGAAATTAAAGAAAGGATGATGCTAGCGCAGGTGTTGGAACGACCTGGTCTCTTGAGTATACCGACATGGGGAACCTCGTTTTCATTGCAGTGGAAATACCGAAAAAGGCCCACGCAAGCCGCGCGGCTGAGTTGCGACACATACATATATATAGAGACACATAAACATCGGCATACTGAGGAGATCTAGCGGATCAAACGACGGGGAGACGTAAGAGATCATGACAACTTTGTTTTTTAACCGCCCGCAAGTCAAAATCAGACGTATTGTCAGGAAATAAGTTTCTTGTTTTCCCAAGCCATTTTGGCGTTCTCGGTTTTAATTATTCAATTATATTAGTCTTCAATGGGGAGTTCTGGAGTCTGTGAGAATGCAGAAATAGAGGGAAATAGAGCGGTACGTCACGGGGATCGGAGTGACAGGCTGTCCGAAACCGCGGTGTGCGAGCGGAAATTAGTTACAGAGACAGCTCCTTGCTGGCACGACGTGTATAGTTTCGATTGTGCATATACAAGCCCACATTGCACGGGTTTGTATCTGCAATACTGTGTGTTACTGTCTGTCAATTACTGTCACTTCTGGAGTTCCCGAAGGCTCTGTGCTTGGCCCATTATTATCCCTTATATATGTTAACGACCTTCCCAACTGCGTTAAACAAATATTAACTTGTACGCGGATGACTGCGTTCTTTTTCGAGAAGTTACCAATAACAATGACATGCATGCACTACAATCAGACCTAGATAACGTTTCCATTTGGTTCGAAAATTGGCTCATGAATTTAAATATCGCCAAATGTAAGCCAATGAGGATAACACGTACATCGAGCACCATACCTTCATACTTCATTAAAGGACTACAACTGGGAGTAGTAAACAATTATAGATATCTTGGGGTGTACATATCCGACAATTTATCTTGGAATGTCCACATTGATCACAGTAGTAATAACGCTAACCGAGCCTTAGGATACATTAGGCGAAACTTCGATCTGGCCCCCTCCTCCCTAAAGTTACTTCTTTATAAAACACTAGTTAGAACCAAACTTGAATACGGAGCCGCGATATGGGACCCAGACCAAACATACTTAATCAATAGACTTGAAATGGTTCAGAAGAACTCTGCTCGTTTTATTCTCTCCAACTTCCATCGCACCGCCAGTATATCATCCATGAAAGCTAGCCTCAATTTACCTGATTTAGTAACCCGACGCAAAATAAAACGGCTTTGCTTATTCCACAAGATATTTTATAATCCCGCATTAAGCAACAACTGAATTTCTCCACCAAACTACGTATCATCACGTTGTAATGATGTGCACAAAGTTGCCATTCCTATGAGTCACACGCGTTCGTACGCATATTCATTTATTCCACGAACATCACGCTACTGGAACGCCCTTCCGGCAGCAACTGCGACTATCGTAAGCAATGACGCTTTCCGATCAGTTATTAGCAATCAAAACCACTCCAATAACTATGAATGATTAATTTTCTCTTGTGTTGGCTTGACCATTTTCGTAAAAGCAATGTTGGCTTCTTCTTCTAGTTATTGACCCTTTGTGCACAGAAATTGTGAACTTTTTTTGTGGTGTGTTCTCAGGCAACGCCTCCCTTTTGTATGTTTGCTTGATATGCACTGTAAGCTGTACTTGTTCGTGAATCCTAAAACCCACTCCCCTCTATAATGCTTCGGCCGTGAGGGTACCTGTAAATAAATAAATAAATAAATAAATAAATAAATAAATAAATAAATAAATGTGCATTGTTGACAAGACTGCATGTCCACGTTGCACTGCCAGTGCTGCTGGCAGAACTTTGTTTTTCGTTGAAGGCAGTCTTGGTGGGGTAGTGGAGATCGCGCTCTCTTTTGATTGATTTTTCTCTTTCTTCATTTCTTGCTATGCCCCAAATATTATCGAGACTGATGTCAATGATCTGCAGCCCCAAAGCGTTCACTAAAATGTGCTGGATTCCCTGATCGGCCCGTTCTTGCTTATCTCGAACCACTTCACAAACAATTTGTCAAGGCGAATTGTCAGCGGGGTCATGGTCTTACGTTGGTTACTGGCGATAATAAGCAAGAAATCACAATGGGATAAAGACATTTTTATTTAGTGCGCACTGCAGGTCCTGGTTGGGTCCAGCCAGGAGGGGCGGCGCAGAGTATATGGCATGAGCAAATGAACAACTCATGAATGTAGCAACAAATTACGGCAAACATAAAATGCCAAACGTGAAAACAACAAGACATAAAAACTACTCAGCCCAAAAACCGAGTTACCGGTAATCAATAAAATATTACTATATTAGTTCTGTGAGCAGACTTTCTAAATGTAGAGGCAGGTTGTTTGGGTCGGATATTTCGTGGGGGAGTGAAGCTGTGGTTGCCGAGCCTCAATGAGAGCGACAATATGTTTTGACGGTGGCGTAGTCTAGTCCAAGGAGTGCACGAAAGAAAACATGTTGGTTTGAATTTCGCGATTAGCATTCTTTCTAGTTAATTACCAGAATGAAACTTTGTCGGAGTAGGCTTATATTTCGGCGGACAAACATCGGGCTGTCCGTTTCCCTCCCCACGTATCGGCAGCAGACGGTAATTCTCCAACATTTACAAGTGTTAACTATGTAATTTTGAAAAGTAGATGAAAGCCAGCCTAGCGTTGGAATCGCCTTACCGGTAATTGGTTAAAATATTTATTTCGGGATAGTTTTCCGAAAATAAGAGTCACAGCCCTTTTCTGTATATAACCCTACTGCCTCCGCAGATGTCCCCGTATTGACACCAGACGGGAATTTACAATGTTTACAACTTCACTGCGAAATAACTAATTACGACAAAAAAGGGAAACTCGGCTTAGTGATAAAGACAACTTAGCGGATAAGTTTCATATAGTTGGTTTCGGGAATGTCTCCGTAAAACCACAGTTAGAGCGTCATCATACTCTCTCCGTAGACCGTAGATGCATACGCTTCACTGTGCGCTCCTCAATGTTGGGAAGCCATCATAAACAGATCATGCTTACACCGATACCCCTAAAGTAGGCTTCACCTCTAAGCACAAAAACCTTCCTGAAAAGGCATGCCTTCACGGGAAGTATAAGCCATTTTATAGTATCTATTCACTGGCGTGGTGCGCATACCGGCAACAATGTGTGTACCCAGCCATGCCTGTGCCTGCGCGTCCCCGTTGTTAATGCGACGCCGTATGTTCGGCCAGTTGCCAATTGATGTCATCGCTAGTCCCCCAGCTAACACCCAAGTCTCCTATCTAACAATGCACTCAGCGCTATCGTTGTATCTGCGCTAGCGTTTTATCGTAATCGGCGTGTGCATCAACGGTTGCAATATCCTCGGAAGCATTACTTGGCTTTTGTACTGAACGAGCAGAGGGCGCACCTTTGTCGATGTCCACGTTCGCAGACAACTGCGCTGCGGCGCAGGCATTTCGTGCGTCGCGCAGCTGCGTTCTGCAACCACGGCTCCATTCTCCGCTGCTAATACGAGTTCTCAAGGGCAAGTGGAGCATCACATGCAATGTCACTGCGATTATTCATATGTGTTGACGCCACGGCCGAGAATCGGGTAACAACGTCCGGCAGCGGCATGAAGTGGGTCGGGTAACAGTGGGTCCGGCAGCGGCATGAAGTGCAGGCGCTACAGTGTCTTCTGCTTAATTTTGCAGATTGCCGCCAGTCCGGGAAACAACTATTTCCACTTGCATGCCCCTTCCGAAAGCCACGCTTGCAACGCGCCCTCCAAACAGCATGAGGAACCCTTCAATAACAGCACATGCGCCAAATCATCGACTCTCTGGGACGTGCCCGCTGCCACGTGGTGCTCGCCCGTCGGCTGGTCCATGATCAGCTGGCCAAATTGCACACGGCGTGGGACGGCAGCGACACCTACTTCGAGGCAAACGGACATAAAAGCATCGTCGCCGACGCTCCCCTTCAGTGGGTCCGGCAGCGGCATGAAGTGCAGGCGCTACAGTGTCTTCTGCTTCATTTTGCAGATTGCCGCCAGTCCTGGAAACAACTATCTCCAGTTGCATGCCCCTTCCGAAAGCCACGCTTGCAACGCGCCCTCCAAACAGCATGAGGAACCCTTCAATAACAGCACATGCGCCAAATCATCGACTCTCTGGGACGTGCCCGCTGCCACGTGGTGCTCGCCCGTCGGCTGGTCCATGATCAGCTGGCCAAATTGCACACGGCGTGGGACGGCAGCGACACCTACTTGGAGGCAAACGGACATAAAAGCATCGTCGCCGACGCTCCCCTTCAGTGGGTCCGGCAGCGGCATGAAGTGCAGGCGCTACAGTGTCTTCTGCTTCATTTTGCAGATTGCCGCCAGTCCTGGAAACAACTATCTCCAGTTGCATGCCCCTTCCGAAAGCCACGCTTGCAACGCGCCCTCCAAACAGCATGAGGAACCCTTCAATAACAGCACATGCGCCAAATCATCGACTCTCTGGGACGTGCCCGCTGCCACGTGGTGCTCGCCCGTCGGCTGGTCCATGATCAGCTGGCCAAATTGCACACGGCGTGGGACGGCAGCGACACCTACTTGGAGGCAAACGGACATAAAAGCATCGTCGCCGACGCTCCCCTTCAGTGGGTCCGGCAGCGGCATGAAGTGCAGGCGCTACAGTGTCTTCTGCTTCATTTTGCAGATTGCCGCCAGTCCTGGAAACAACTATCTCCAGTTGCATGCCCCTTCCGAAAGCCACGCTTGCAACGCGCCCTCCAAACAGCATGAGGAACCCTTCAATAACAGCACATGCGCCAAATCATCGACTCTCTGGGACGTGCCCGCTGCCACGTGGTGCTCGCCCGTCGGCTGGTCCATGATCAGCTGGCCAAATTGCACACGGCGTGGCACGGCAGCGACACCTACTTGGAGGCAAACGGACATAAAAGCATCGTCGCCGACGCTCCCCTTCAGTGGGTCCGGCAGCGGCATGAAGTGCAGGCGCTACAGTGTCTTCTGCTTCATATTTTGCAGATTGCCGCCAGTCCTGGAAACAACTATCTCCAGTTGCATGCCCCTTCCGAAAGCCACGCCTGCAACGCGCCCTCCAAACAGCATGAGGAACCTTTCAATAACAGCACATGCGCCAAACCATCGACTCTCTGGGACGTGCCCGCTGCAACGTGGTGCTCGCCCGTCGGCTGGTCCATGATCAGCTGGCCAAATTGCACACGGCGTGGGACGGCAGCGACACCTACCTGGAGGCAAACGGACATAAAAGCATCGTCGCCGACGCTCCCCTTCAGTGGGTACGGCAGCGGCATGAAGTGCAGGCGCTACAGTGTCTTCTGCTTCATTTTGCAGATTGCCGCCAGTCCGGGAAACAACTATCTCCACTTGCATGCCCCTTCCGAAAGCCACGCTTGCAACGCGCCCTCCAAACAGTATGAGGAACCCTTCAATAACAGCACATGCGCCATATCATCAACTCTCTGGGACGTGCCCGCTGCCACGTGGTGCTCGCCCGTCGGCTGGTCCATGATCAGCTGGCCAAATTGCACACGGCGTGGGACGGCAGCGACCTACCTGGAGGCAAACGGACATAAAAGCATCGTCGCCGACGCTCCCCTTCAGTGGGTGCGGCAGCGGCATGAAGTTCAGGTGCTACAGTGTCTTCTGCTTCATTTTGCAGGTAGGAAATCCCTACCGGTATAAATGCCATAGAAGTGACAACCGTTTTTTGGTGCTTCTGCCGGACCCTACTTGCGCATGGCTTTTGAGTGTTGTCACTAGTGTAAAACTTTCCTTAAGATTTTTGTTACTTTTGTCTGGTGATGTCGAGACCAATCCCGGCCCTACATCCAAAACTGAACAGATGTTATTAGAATTGCTTGCTGGGCAAACACGCATTAGCGAAGATATATTAGCCCTCACCACAAGGGTTGCAGCGTTCGAAGCCCGTCTAACAAAGTTGGAGTCTAGTGTCACTGATAATGACGATCTTGTAAAACGTGTACCGGAATTAGAGATTAAAATGAACGATCTAACTAAAGCAGCGCACACACTTGATCGCAAAAACGACGACTTGGAAAATCGATCACGACGAAATAACCTTGTCATACATGGATTGCTGGAACCACGTGATGAGAAACCCGAGCAGCTACTACCGTCGGTCGTGAACCTTATATCAACGAAGCTTAATATTCAATGTGACAACATCGAACGGTGCCATCGCCTCGGAACACGCAGAAGCGAAAATCCAAGGCCAGTTATTATAAAGCTACTCGATTTTCGAACAAAAACCGAGATCTTAAGTAATGCTAGAAAATAAAAGGAACGGATGTCTTCATCAACGAAGATTTTTCAGTCAGGGTTCGACAAATCCGCAAGGAACTATGGCAGCACTCTGCTGACTCAAGAAAAGCAGCCGAAAAAGTACGCCTACAGTACGATCAGTTAGTTATTGACAGTGTTAGCTACGTCTGGGACGACGTCACCAAGTCAGTTGTTGAAGCGTCTAGCACTCGTGTTCCCCGTAGCAATGAATGACGTTCCGGAAACCAGCGTAAATTAGTGCTTCTGAACGTAAATGCTCGCAGTTTGGTGAATAAGAATGTAGATTTTAATTGGCTCATCCAAACTTACGCCCCATCACTAATTTGTGTCACTGAGACATGGTTAAATAATACTATTTCCGAGGCTGAATTTCTACCCCCGGGTTACTCGGTACTACGTAAAGACAGAGCGGACAGCCGCGGTGGCGGTGTCGCCATCTTCTTAAAGAATAGTTTGAAATTCTATCCGTTACCCGACCTTCCCGAGTCAGAATCTGTATGGTGCAAAATCAGCCTTGGGGGGAAAACAACCGTATTAGGTGTAATATACCGGCCCTCTTGGTGCTGACCACGTTGTTTTTCCTGCTATTAGTGAATATATTTTGAAAAACAGGCTTCACAAATTTAAACCGATTTTATGTGGTGATTTTAATGTATCGCATGTTGACTGGAATTCACTCTTACCCACTGGTCGCGATAGGGCACTCTGTGAAGCTTTAATTGATCTTGTTGTGTCCTTTGATCTTACCCAAGTAGTCGATGTTCCTACACGGGAAAATGCCATTTTAGACCTTGTATTCTTAAATGAGGCTGTACAGCAGAATGGATTTGAATGTGAAGCAGTGGGTGGTGTATCTGACCAAGAGGCAGTCGTTCTTTGCTTGAATGTTGCCTGTGAACCTATACTTCCGACGTACAAAACGGTTGTAGATTTTACCCACGCGGACGACAATTCAATTCTTGCAGTTCTAGCAGCATATTTTGATGATTTCTTGTTAAATAGCAACCAATGTCATGTGGACTTGTTAGTGGAGCAGTTTTATAAGATTGTTGAACACTGCATACACACATATGTCCCACATAAGTGCCTAAAACAAAACCCTCGGCATCCTTGGCTAAACAGAGAAATTATTCAGCTTACCCGGCGAATAAAGCGACTTCGAAGGCATCGTAAAACTATTTTAAATAACCAGCATTTACTGAACTCTCTGAAAACAGAGCTAAGAGAAAAAATGCATGCTGCCCGCAAATTCTACTATGAAACTTCGCTAACAACCTTTATGAAAAACGACCCATCTAAATTCTGGAAAACTCTTAATCCTGCAGGCCCGACATCTTCCTTACTTATTGTGAACGAGCAGCCCTCTTCGGATTACTTAACTATCTCTAAAGCCTTCAATGGTTATTTCAAATCAGTGTTTAGTATAGACGATGGTACCAGTCCCGCTTTCGATCTTGACAGTACATTGCCTGCCTTCCCGGAACTACAGATTAGTTACGCTGGAGTTGTTAATCTACTACTGAACATCGACACAAATAAGAGTGCTGGCGCTGATAACGTCCCAAACACATTTTTAAAACGTTACGCTGAATGGAATGCTAGGTATTTAACAGTCATTTTTCAGAGATCCCTTGAAACAGGAATTGTACCGCAGATTTGAAAAAATGCGAAAGTTGTTGCGGTGTTTAAATCTGGGGACAAACAATTCATTCCGAACTATCGACCTATTTCGTTAATCTGCACATGCCGTAAAATTCTAGAGCACATTATTCACAAACATGTAGTCACATGTTTAACTGAAAACAACCTCCTCTCCCAAAATCAGCATGGCTTTCGTGCAGGATTTTCGACAGTCACGCAGTTGCTGGGGTTTACGCATGACATCGCTTCGACTTTAAACGATCGCGGTCAAGTGGACGCCATTTTTATTGACTACTCGAAAGCTTTTGATACTGTTTGCCACAAAAAACTTCTCCTCAAATTAAAAGCCTTTCTACGCGGCACTCATGGCATTCGCTTGGTATCTTGGCTATCAAATTACCTAAATTTAAGGCAGCAGTTTGTCGCGTTTAATAATTCGCATTCGTCATCCCTCCCTGTCACATCGGGTGTGCCGCAAGGCTCGGTCCTTGGGCCACTGCTTTTCCTAATTTATCTGAACGATGTTGTTGAAATAACAAAAAACACACCAGTCAAACTCCGTCTGTACGCCGACGACTGCGTCCTCTATTCTTGTATTAGTACCTCCCGTGACCAAATACAGTTAAATAATGTTTTTTCTTCTTTCTGTACGCGGAGCTCAACGTGGCAAATGGCACTAAACTTTAACAAAACGGTAAGCATGACATTCACAAACAAGAAGGAACCCCTACGTTTTTCCTATGGTCAGAACATGAAGCATGTTAACGAATTCAAGTACCTTGGCGTAACACTCTCAACGAACTTAAAATGGCATAAACATATAAACTTAGTCTGCTCGAAAGTGCTTCGGAAATTGGGCTTCTTGAAGCGAACGTTAAAAGATGCAACTCACGAATGCAAACTAACAGCATACAAATCCCTGATACGGCCTGTACTTGAATACGCCTCCGTTGTCTGGTCACCTCACTGCGCATGCGACATAGCACAACTAGAAGGTGTTCAAAAAAAAGCTATAAGATTCATATATCACCGTTATGATCAGACTTTTTCGCCTTCGTCACACGCTATACGTCTATCACTCAAATCACTGGAACACAGACGTACTTGTGAGCGTATCGGCACTTTACATAAAATCGCGAACAAGATAATCACCATTGACATACCCATTTCGTTTGCAAACTCCGGTGCAAACACTCGCAGGTCAAACCCTACTAACATTACGCCCTTCATGCCATTTCTAGATTGTTTTAAGTTTTATTTTTGCCTTTCACAGTTGAATTGTGGAATAATCTGGATGTTTCTCTCCGGAAGTTGCCTACCAATAGTTTTTTGAATGAACTACCAAACCATGTGTTCTGTTAGTTTACTATGTATTCACTGTTATGGACCCACTCCTGCAATGTCTCGAACTGTGAGACAGCAGTATTTGTAAATAAAATAAATAAAACGGCGCGGACGCCGGACGCCGGGGCCGTTTCTTTATTTTTTTTTCATGCTAGATACGGACGCATGTGCAGGCACGGTGGACGCTGTCATGGCGGTTTTCAGTGTTGCCAAGAGAATAAATCACCCGCTAAACTGTAATGCGAATACCATCTATATGATGGCCCCAGGACGTTCTTTTTTACGGGTTTTTTCCATACACTGAAGGTGTGACACAGTTGTGCAATCCCGAGGACTTGAGTGGGCGCTGCAAGGTGGCGCTACACTCGCGCGCCATTCTTCACTAGATCGATCTGTTGTCGCATATGATCTGCTGATCCTATCCATCGAGAGCTTCGCTGTAAAAGGTTAGTCCTGGCACATGGGCTGTTAAAGATTTTTCATGTAGGTTTCGTGTTAGCCGTGTCAGCATAGGTTGTCTAAAGCTCATCATCTTGGGCGCTTTAGCCATTGTGATCACCAGTTGAGCGGCTGTACGCTAAATCTTACCATGAAACGTAAGCCAAAAGGTCCGGTCAGTTAAACTTGACCAAAACGAAACGGCGCAAGGCAATTTGGCAGTTCGGATAAAAGCAGAAAAAATTAGCAGTGGCGTAGCTCGGCTATGCCAAGATATACGTAGCGTGAGCGAAGGGTCAGCTGGTTATTCCTTGCTTACCTGGTTGTCTAGGATTAGCTTGATTATCATGCTTACAGCTGTTTCAATGACACACACGCGGTATACGCATTAGGTGACACATGTACATTTATCAAGCGGCTCCGGTGCAACATCACCAATCGCCCCAGAGCTAAGCTGGTTCCACAGGCGCACGCCGGTGTTGCTGCGACGCAGGAGCCATCGGTTCCACACGCGACCACTCCCCGCATGATCATCAAGTGTACCGGGCCGCCATGTGCGGAACGGAGGTCGGCGAAGACGCTGGGCGCGTGGGGTGTGTGAGAGACGCCGGGAAGCGAGCAACGTTCTGTGCGCCGAGTGACGTCACCGCTCCTCGCGCATGCCCGGCACGGCTCTTCGGGAGTCACGCGAAACTGCTCAACCTTGGCCAGTGTAGCTCACGCTACAAAACAAAGCGGTGTGAAGCCAGTCCTACGCCGCCATGGCGCGGTTCCGCTAAGAAACAAATAACGAGGAAAACGCGCTGCTCGCGCGGACTCGTTCAAAGCGTGTTTCGTTGCCCAACTAACAAGGCTGACGGAGCGCTAATCAACGGCTTCCATGAACGAATCTCGGTTTTACTGCTCTTAACAGGAAACCGCTCCTCGTCGTGACACGAGGAAACGTGCAAGCGCGCGGAGCACGGATTCCTCACGCGTGAGACTAGAGGCAGCGTTGGGGGCCATGCAGTAAAGGCACGCAGATTGCCCCGCTAGAGTGAACACAAGCGTGGATTTTGTTCTCATTTTAGCACACGCCCGGAGAATTGACGTGGCATTCATGTGTCGGCTAAAAAAATTCAATTCGCGTTTGAAAGCGGCGGAAGTGCGCGTTTGAGCCCAATATAATCGACCTCGTTCACCGTATATCTGCACACAATAACGGGAATGCGTTTTGCCATTCACCTCATTGCTACTTGCGTAATTACCGTGCTCAAATTCTCCTGTAGTACTATGTACATTTCTCTAACCCACGTTCGTAAGACAAAGACCGCAAACTTTTCGGTGCACGTACTTTTAGTCAACCATAATCATCGGGGTGTGCACGGTGGTCCGGGAGTTCCGTGAGTGTTCGGCCTTCCGGAGGACGTGGTTCGGATCCGACGCAGCGCAAAATTTCCCCAATTCCTTGAAATCGTTACTTTGCCTATAGGATTTTCCTTGAGGTGAGCGGTGTAGTTCCGAGCATGCGTTGACTTTTTTTTTTTTTTTTCATCCTTCGAGCGTTCGGCCGTTTTGATTGCCATGCATCGCCCCTCTTGTGCACCATCTGTCAGCCAGTTTGTATGCTATGGACACCGCACTTTAGACTATCATAGCTGACTTGTACGTTTGCATTAATGGAGGACAAAACTGAGACTGCTTATGTATTTTACTAACCGCATAAATTCACTGCGAACTCTTATAAGCGTGGGTGCTGTGAACATCTAATGGCGCTTTGTTGTGGCAACACAACGTCTCGAAATACGTGCCCGGCGTATAGGTCTCGGACAATGTTGAGAGTTAGGCTTCAGAATGGTACTCACGCTTCGTTCGATTGCACGGTTCCCCGAATACCTGAACTGCTGTCTTAATTGTGGTTACTGAAAATGGCCGCACGAGAAGAACGTGGGTAACCGTGCTTCGAGAAGAATGTACAAATGGTAGGAATGGTAACTGTTGCTTCCAGGGGAAAAGTTTATTTGCATCTTTCAAAATGAAAAAAAAAAAACATGCTTTTAATTGCTAGTCTTTTCAAAACCAGAAATATTGTTGATTATTTTGTGGCCAGAGTATTTTATCGGAGTTCTCGCTCCAAAATATGCGAAAAACCAGGAATATCAAAAGTGACGCAAAAACAACGTACTCCTGCTTGTGCATCAGTATACTGTTGCAGGCGTCGGCCAAACCGAAACAACAAGTAAAGCAAACAATAACCAGGTGATTTTTTTAATGCAATTAAGCCACGCAATGCTGATCTACGAAGCACAACGAAACTACTTCTGCCTGACGACTCATACTTGTTATACGCGACGTTTTCTTTTATAACATATCAAAATTAACAGCCTGTGTTCGGCCCAAGAAAAGGGTAGGCCTGAAAGAGACGCCAGAAGCTAAGACATATCCGCATATATCAAAACTGAGCGTGGGTAGACGACAACGCTCCAACACGCCTAGCAGCGCCGTTGGAAATAATTAACGTGCGAAAGTAACGACGGAACCGCTTTCTTTCTTTCTCTTTTCCTTACCCGCTTGAAGGTTCAGTGTTAGGGTCAGTGTTCCTGTTAATGACCGCTCTGCTTATTGAAATGAAGCGAAGGCCATATGGGCGGCCAGAAGGAAGAAAACGACCGCTCTTTCTCGCTCCCTCTGCGTGCACTTTCGGCGCTGTTAACAACCTCGCACGCCTTCCTTTCAGCGGTTGCCCAAGAGCACGCGCCAGATGCGAAACGAGTTGGGCTCAACGTCGTCCTTTAACCTCGCGCCCCACCTCCCGTCTTTGCCCGCGTTTATGGGGCACTGACTTGCGCCACGAACGACCTCTTCCCATGGACCGATATGAGGAGGGAGGAACAGTAGCTCAGGGAGACACCGCGGGCACAAAATGAAAAGGAAATCAATGGCGGCGGTTCCGCGTAAAACAATCGCAGCTACCAAGGAGGTGGGTTATGCGCGTCTCAGCCGTGCGGAGTTACCGCAGTGACCTATATGCTACGCGTGAGCTAATAAATAATTAACCGAGAAGGGGCCCTTCGTGCGAGGCGCGCCCCTTGCCGCCTCCCTTGGGCCCGTGTTGCGAAACCCACACCAGGGTAAACTCGGCAGCGCCTGCCGAGGGCGGCGGCGGAGCAACGGGTGCTTAACGGCCGTGTTAAGATTTATCGGTGCGCGTGCCGCGGCCAGCTGACGCACTGACGAAAGCGCTGGTGGCCATTTTTGCGTTCGTTTAGTTTTTGCGGTCTCATACCGCGTCCGTAAACGTACCCGAAGAAAGGAGGAGAGACAAGAGCTAAGGAACGGTCTCACGCGAAAATGTGATTAATTACAGATCTGGCGGCTTAGCAAAAGCTCGGCTTTAGACATTGGTTTCCGTCCGAGACTGTTCCTGCATGCAGGATTGTGAACGCGCTTTTAGTTTAAATGCGCGGTATAAAAGCTCAGGCATTCGGCAGGAGTCTTGACTTGTACTAAAAGACCCTTTCAGCACGACAGGAAGCAGAATTTTCATTTTTTATGGTGTTCTAAAACAATGGTTACCTTCGGTAGTTTTATGGCTAAACTAGAGCTTTCAGCGCGGGTGGGTAAAATTGTTAGTATGCGTGAAGCATTTGGATGGTTTTTGTGCTGCTATTAATTGTGAGAGCATAGAAAGTCTCCGTCTTCGGTCACTCTTACTGTGAGGACGAACATTTTTTTTTTTAATTCGAAAGTTTGCTGTGCAGCATAAAACTTTGGAGATAAGTGGGGATAAATTTTGACGAACATTTCGATCTTAAAACGCTGCACTCTCCATCATAGACTTCTTAAATATACAAAGCGAGATGTTTGACTCGTTGTGACCTCTTCCGACATGAGCAAGTGGAGGCGTTAATCGCGACACAAGGAAATCTATTCAATTTACGTGAAATGTTTAGCTTTAATGTTTTCCTCAATTACAGTAATAATTGTGATTGAGGACGACTGTGGGAGATAGCGCTCGGAGGTACTGCATCTATTTCATGTC
Source organism: Haemaphysalis longicornis (assembly GCF_048455015.1). NCBI lineage: Eukaryota > Metazoa > Arthropoda > Arachnida > Ixodida > Ixodidae > Haemaphysalis > Haemaphysalis longicornis. Next base: position 148,534,152 of record NW_027526460.1, on the reverse strand, counting down.
ATTGCGAAAACGCCAATACGTCGCAGGCACTTTGGTTGGTGCATTTTTTAAAGTGGCAAAAGTAATTTATTGAGAGACCTGAAACGGCGCACTTTTAGGGCGCATTGGGTACCTTGGAGCCCAAGTTTCATTGGTTGAATGCTTTGCAAGTTGCAAAGTTGGCACCTAACGTTGCCCGAAATGCCCAATGGAGGTTTCCAAAGTTTAGAAGGCGGGATAAACTTTAACGAATAACAACACAGCCATACTTCCGTATGTGAAATGAAAGTCCAACAAAAAAATTTTCGTCAACTTGCCTAAAAAGGAAATACCAGAAGTACGTTTGCATCCTAGGTTGCTTTATATTTCCTCCGCTTCTCGAAGTGTCCGATCTACCTTTTCGTTAAACGCATTTTCCTTATGTCAGTCCCGCTCGCGGTACTAACATTGTTCTAATAGTGCTGTACCACGGCGTGGTACTTCACCGCTATAGTTAAACTGTAGTAACAATGACGCCAGATGCCGGGAAACAAATTTTAACTCCAATTCATCAGAGTGAACAGAAGCACTGGTACGGGAAAAACCTAACGTTAGCTCGCCTGCTTGACACCCTCCACCTGCCTAAATGTTTCGTATAGGCACTCTATGGGAAAACGTGACTTCCTTCTCTAATCCACGTACAGTCGCCTTATGTTAATGGCACGTCATCACAGAGATCATACCGAAAATTCCACTTACCGAAAATTTATTCGCACTTCGTGTCAAATGCGCGCGTTATTTTAAAACGCACATGCACGAGAACCTGTTGTCCCATGCATTCCTTTAATCATTGGAACCTGTACCAACAAATATCGGGGCTTGGCCTCTAAAAAAAGTTCATTCACTGATGACGTATACGTTTGGGTTTGGGTCGAGAAGAAAAATATGTTGTTGGCTGCTAGGTGAACGTGTGGCACTTAGACCAATTATTTGGTTCAACTGAAATCACGAAGCTGCTTGTGAGTCTCTTCTCTGCAGGAGCTACCAATAGCGCGGGCCCGTGAATATTGTTGAAGGATATGCAGCACCGTATTGAGCATCACGCAGGGTTCTGCATATACACCGCAGCAAACAACATACAGCAAAGACTGGCTGTCCAAAGTAAGGAGTTCAAAGCGACTCTAAATGCGACGCCAGTGGCACGGCGGCCCGGAAAAAAAATCACACCACGCCTTGTTAAGGATTTTAAAAACATTTTTCTCCGACATCTTGCTGCTTCAAACAGACCGTCTCGCACTCTACAACAGTTAAAGAAGAAGGGCTTTTATTACACTGAGTCGAAGGTCCGAACATAGTTGAAAAACTTCCGTGCGTATTTTCGGCGCACTAAAGCACAGAAAGCGAAGCGTACGGGCACCGTGAGTAGCAATTTGCGGATTATTTTTTCGAACCCATCCGCGGGTAGAGCGACAAACCGACTTATCGTAGGAGCGGGTAAGTTTGTCCGTTGTAGGGTCCCTGTTTGCGATGGCTGAACGGGGCTTTGAGTGCAGCATTGTGAAGAGCCGGACGGCTGCCGCCGTCGGCTTGTCGGGTCTTCGTTCGCATAGCCACAGTTTCCGCGCCTTTGTCGGTATTGATGTCCAGGGAAGCAACGACCTGAAAGCAACGACCGAGCTGTCGTAGCGCGCTCAAACTGACGGTGCGTCTAGCGAAAAAGAACGCCTCTGAATAGCGAGAAAATGACCATTGCAGGGCATGTTTACGAAAGAGATGTACGTAGTGCAAGAAAGCAGCGCGCTTTCCTAAAGGGTCCGTTCGCTTCCGTGTTATGCGAGGGGGAAGGGGAAACGAAGAAGGGGAAACGAAGACGAAGATGAAGGAGACGACCAGGTCAGTACAAGCAGACGGAGCCTTTTATGGGATAGCTCGAGCACAGGGTTCCAAGCACGAGCGCCAGAGCTCTGAATGAAGATGATGAAAGAGCATGCGCACTCAACCATTTCTGTGTCCTCACAGTCGTTTCTTGGCGCCGGTGTTAAGAGACACGTGACAATATGTTTGCACGGGCATTCCAGTCACTAATGTTCAAGGGAGAAAGAAAAGGCGTAGTAGGTCAGTACGGGAAAATTCCGGGTGCACTTTGTTTGGGTGGTCGATACGCAGAGATATAAGTTGCGCGGGTTTTATTCTTGAGACAGTAAAATGATTACGGTAGTGATAGAGATTATGAAAAAAATATAAGACGCCTGGAATGTTTGCGCCTTGTTGCCAGAAGTTGCAGACCGAGGTTAATTTTTATCAATGTAATGCTTGAATGCGGTTCGTATTGACCTGATAAGAAGCGAGCGCTCTTGCTTTGCAATGATTCAAGTTTTTTGGTAATGTATGAATGATAACGGTCCCGAATTATTGCGGAATATTCAACTTTTGACCTTACAATTGACGTGTGTCTGGTCAGTGTAGTGTACTTATTGGCGTGGCGTTAAGAACGACAGATAAAACCAAGCGTCCTGTAGGTATCGGATGAAATAAAGTTTATGGTCGTTTTACAGGAAAGGTTGCTATTAAGGTGAACTTGTAAGTGTTTAATTGAATTTGCCGGCTCAATGTTTATGATATTAATGGTATAGTTCAACGACATTACTTCATTTGGCGTGGTAAAGCTCATAACTTTAGTTTTTTAGAATTAATAGACATCAGCCAGACAGCACAACACTTTTACAACTTACGTAGGTCATTTTGAAGTTCAATACAACTAGACTGATTAGTTACACGCCTATAAAGTACAAAGTCGTCGGCTAATAACCAAACAGAAAAATTATTATCAACAGCATGTCATTATTGTAAATTAAAAAGAGAGTGGGGCCAAGTACAGACCCTTGAGAAACCCCAGATTTTACTACTTGGAATGAGGACTGTAATTCCTCCACTACAACTGCTTGGTGTCCCTTAGGTATTCGTTAACCCACCTAATAACGTTTCTTTCTATCTAAATATTTTCCATTTTGTATGTAAGGCGATTATGAGGTACACGTTCCAACGCTTCGGCAAAATCAATAAAAACAGCGTCAGTCTGTTGAAGTTTCTGCAGATTGTCGTGAATATCACTTGTTAGCTCGAACAGTGGAGTCTCGCACGAGAGCCCGCACTGTAAAAGTGAGCGGACTCGAGTGGACTCGAGTGAAACGATTTGAGCGAACTCGTGCCTTAGCAGGAGAATCGCAGCAAGCAAACAACAACGCAAATAAGCGCACATCATGCGACGGGAGCCTCCCCGCGCCGTCGGAGGGCGCAGCGACGACGAAACAGCCGGAGGAGCCGTTGTACGGGTTAGCCACTGGAGCTAAAGCATGGATCCTGCGCCGCCTTCCCCCTCTCTCACCTCCTTCTGTCTCTTTAGTTCCCGAGTTTAAGGAAATTCAGAATGCGCCACCCGGATGGCTACCGCAAGCATCGTCCACGATAGCCGTAATCCTCTGAGTGCCTCAATTCTCGTGGGCTGCGTCTCGGCCAATTTTACTCGCATCATAAAATATAAAGGACAATAGTACGTGACTCAAACAGTCTACAGCCTCAGTTGGCACTGGGTTTGTGTGGAGGCAGTGCTGCAGAAGCGTGGATAGTGATCCTGCAGCAAAAAGCTGCGGTAAGTATGATGTGGAGGTTGTATACGCTTAGCGTATACGCATTGGAAGAAGACTCGTCGAGGGACACAGCAAAGAAAAAAAAACAGGCTTTTGCGTACTCATCTAACAAGAATATACCTAAAGATCCTCTGCAACCTTTCTCTGAATTTCGCACGACACTCTCGAAACGCAACTAACGGCAGGTGGTGCAGACGTCCAAAGATTAGACACACTACTCTTAGGGTATTATGTGGGAAGACTTCGGGAAGAAGCAAAATAAAAGCGATCCTCCCTCATGGAGCGTGATATGTACACCGAAAGCGTAATGTAGAAAACCAAATCAGACAGCGTAAAGGCTTGAATGATCTGACTATACCTGAGAGCCCTCGAGAGGCAAAACGGTAGTGATTCTTTCATCTCAACTTTTTCTTGTAGTAGAAGTTTCGACTTTACTTTTTGGCACCTTTATTCCCAAGCACTTGCCCGTGCTTCACACAAAACGCGCTGGTGGCGAGCGCTGCAAGGAGATTGAATCTTCATGACGCCGCTTTCTTCGGCCACTCGACAACGCAAAACCACGACAAGAAGCTGAGAGGTTATTACAGCCAAGCCCTTCTTTCTTTTCCTAATTCCTTTTCAAGGGTTCTCACACCGTGGCCCCCACAGAAAGTCTTGATTGGTTCGCTGTGGAGGCCTGTTCCCCCAGCTGTTACTTACGAGAAAAAAAGCAGGAAAACTGATGTTTTTTTATCAAGCTGATGTCGTTGCTTCAAAAAAAATGCATTACAAGCGACGAAACTTTGGCGCTGCCACTGCAGGATGTTTTCAATTACGCGTCGCAGCAACTTTCGCTGGCAGAAGAGCTCCTTTAGTCGGACGTTTAGCAAGAAAAGGAGCAAAGTGTTGGCTGAAAGCGAGTGCTTTTGCGGCAAAGTGCTTCAGACAAGAAAACATGAGTTCACAGCTCCTTACGACTACGAGTTTGGCCCGGAAATAATATAGGTAAAAGACATGTGTTAGAAGTTCAGGCCTCATTCAAAGGAACGATCATACCAGGAATCATAAAGAGGAGACATCGTTTCGTTTACTTCCAAAATAAAGAGCCGGCAAGTTTTGCTGGCATAAAGGTCGACCCTAGCCCCCGTCACCTGCCTTTATAGAAATCGGTTTTCTGTGGATTTTGTTGCCACGAGTGAGAAGGGATGTGCGTTCGGTGGCACCGCAGGAGAGCCCTTCAATAACCCCTGGTTCCGCGCTTTTCCTCCCCACTGAAGTCTTGTTTGTACATTTTCCAATTGCTCGAAGCATTCAGGGGGCACATCAAATATTTCAGTGTTGTAACGTTACTTACATTAGTAGTAACTGCATACAATTTTCACGAAAGCAACAAACATCACAAAATTGGGACACATAATTGAAGAATGAGCTGCAAAATGGAAGAAATTCCAATTTTTTTGTGCTCGTAACTTTGCCTCGCAGTGAAGGTCTGCTGTAATAGCAATAATAATAACAAAGTCCGAAGACACCTAAGCACTTCTTGTGGGTTGTGAACACGAGAACGTGAATGGTCCCTCTTCCGCCTAGCCTTGTGGAATATCTTTGTAATTTTACCGCTTGAGGAGCTTTGTTCGCGATCAACTTTTACGCTTCAGGATGGTTTCGATCTGTCTCCCGAGCGTTGCGCCTCTGCTTGATCCCGCCACAGTGCAATAGTTAGAGTTGACGACGGCGGTGAATTTCTCTGCTTGTTTATTCGCTCCGTTCTTCCGCTATTCCCATCTGCGATGTACTGGCGTCGTCGACCAGCTCTTGCTACTGCCTAGTTTAAGCTCGGGATGTGGAACACCTCGGAAGAAGCCACCTCTGGCTACTGCCAAGTTGAGGCTCGCGCAATAAATAAATAAATAAATAAATAAATAAATAAATAAATTCCACCTGTGCCAATGCGATGCTTCCGATGGAGCCGTTTGGGTTTTTGTAGCCCGACCATTGCTTTTGCTCAATGGGCCATGTAACGCTTTCGCCTTAATAATAATACCCATGAGCCCTAGATACCGGATATCCACTCACTGTCGATGACTCTTAAAAAAATTTAAAAAAGCTAACGCTTAAACGCCACAGTGCTGCCCGTTGTCATCAGCATGAAGATACGGGACCGGTATTACCGGTATTGGAGTTCGGAACGTTGATCAAGGCAGGAAAAACATTACTTCATTAGCGATAGTCGTTACAGCCTTAATGGCAAACTAGGCATTCCGCGGGGAATCAAATGTTTTACAACAAGGCACTTCAGCAATTGTGGTCCAAAATAAACGGTAATGAAGAGGGACCATCTTTAAATCATAGCTGTGAAAGTGCACCTCCATGTGGCACCATTATTTTCATTTTCTTATGACGCATACCGTGCATTTTAGTTACGAATTGAACGTGCTTGATTCGCAGCTGTTATGGGATCAACTCTTCGCAGAGAAATCTAGCCTCAGTTTTCCTCACGGCTGAAATTAACTCGGTTAAACAATCTTTCCAACAGGCAAAGCAAAATTTAAAACAAAAATCAGTTATACTACTCGCTACCTCAATTTTCATGACCGATTAATACAAATAAAAATGTCTCACGAAATTTGTCGTTCTATATCTCCTCGGCTAGAGGATGGTCCGCACTTGGGCTCAATGCACATGCTTTCATCGGAACAGGGGTGCCGTGTGGCGGTTTTCTTTGGGCGAGGGGAAGGAAAGCAAACATAATTGTCCCCAGTATTAAAAACCTCAGCGGCAAAACAAAGGGCAGTTCCCCCTTGACAAAAACTGTTCTGCACTACAGTGCGGACTTTTTCTGCGCCTGTTTCGGCATCGCATCTTCCATCCCATGCGCACTCGTACTGCCTTACTGTAGCTTTCAAAGCGGCGATTCTCCGCCTTTGCTGTCGCTCCCAGTCTTACAGCGCACAAAATAAACGCGAGAGCTTTGCGCGTCAAGAATGCGCAATGACCCAGCAACAATACCACGTGACCCTCTACTTCCACCATTCAAGAGCGACGCGGGCGGTTCCGCTATGCATCATTGTCTGAAGAGGCGGAACCCGGCGTGTTGCCCACGTGTGGTTTCACACCTGCAAACCTCAGAATACAGATCCTTAGAGTACTGATCTATTCTCCTCCACGCAATAAGGAGGCGGTTAGGAGGAGGGGGCATGACAGTGTTCGCTAAGCAAAAATTAAGAGCAGTCCACAATGGCATTCAAGACCGCGGGCCGTGAAGGATGGAGGGCCGAACCGCATGTAAGCGATGGTATCGGGTGTCACAAGATGAGGGGGGGTAGCTCCGTTATTTGGCCCCGGTTGTGCGCACGAACGTCAGGGTGGGTCTTGCGCAGGGCGTTCAGCGGAGTCTTGTATCCTCGCCGTATATACTCGAAGGTCGGCTGCTGTGTTTGCGTAGCATTTTCCCCCGCATCTTTAGCGCCTACGCTTTGCAGGGACGGAACCATGTCTTTTGTTATTTTTTTTTTATTTTCTAGTTGGTGTGGATTTTACTACACTAAGGGTACGGCCTAGCGATAAAAAGAAAAAACGAAAAAGAGGGGGTCAGTGGAAATAATACCTCCGTCAAGCATGATAGCAGCCGTATATGTGTGGTCTAGCTTCATCACCAGCCTGTCTGCGCCCACTGCAGAGCAAAGGCCCCTCCCATAGATCTCCAATTATCCTTTTCCTGTGCGAACAGCGACCAATTTATCCCCACAAACTTCTTGATCTCATCTGCCAGCTAACTTTCTGCCGCCCCCTGAAACGCTTGCCTTCTCTAGATATCCCCTCTGTTACCCTTAACGGCAACGGTTATCTTGCCGTCGCATTACATGCCCTGCCCACGTAAATTTCTTCTTCTTCTTAGTTTCTACTAAAATGTCCTTAACACGTGTTTGTTCCCTGACCCACTCCGCTCTCTTCTTGTCCCTTAATGTTACACCTATCATCTTCCGCTCCATCGCTCGCTGAGTCGTTCTCCATTTAAGTTGCACCCTCTTAGTGAGCCTCCAAGCTTCTGCCCGTAGGTGAGTACCGGTAAGATGCAGCTGTCATCCACTTTCTTCTTCAGGGACAACGGTAGGCTGCAATTCATTATGTGAAAATGCCTGCCGCATGCACTCCACCCCATTCTTACCCGTCTAATTACCTCTGCCTCTTGGTTAGGGTCAGGGCACGCTACTTGACCTAAGTAAATTCCTGCAGTGTGTTTGCGTAGAGCCCCGAAAGACACGGTGATTCAAATATGGATCACGGTGTGAGGCGGAGTTTGCCCCCCTCCCGCAGGTGCCTCGGTCTCTTCTGTATTCTCATGGGAGTTCAACAAAGCAGCTTGAGACTTTGTTGTGTACTTTGCACATCCCTCCGGCGGCTCCATGTACTTTGTGGAATAAATAACAGGTAACATGACGGCTGACATTCAATCCAGCATCTATCGCGCATAACCTGCGTAAACCCAAGATAGCAATAAGAAAGGTGCTCCAGTTTTTGCAACCCCCATCATGTCGAGCGTGCAACCATGAACCTGCGCTGTCGCACCACATCATTACGCGCATTAAATTCTGTTGACTGGCACGGAAAGTACAAGATGTCACCGGGAGTCTCCAAGCGTGGACAGGTATAATACTAAATCATATGCTGCGGAATTTTGCCCATAAACGACAAGTGTACGCGATTCCGTGCCCAAAGAGCGTCTTTGTAGCATCTGTAGTGCTGCCGGTTGCGACGTTTTCTGCAGCGCATGCGCCAAAAAAATCTACAGAAATGCAGAGTTGTCTACTAATGCGTAGCATTCATAAGCCGCATGTTTAAATTGGGTTCTTTTAAAGCCAGATTTGGCTATGAGTAGCCAAATACGTTGTGCTGTTGTTTTAGTTTTAAATTTGTTTTTGTTTCTTTCGGCGAATGATGTACAGTTGCACCATTGTGCCGATTTCGGGCCTTCATTTCGCCAGTTATGCATTTTTCCGTGGTTACAAGGCATAGGGCTCGATTGCTCTGCATTCGAGACTTTTAATTTGTATTTTCGTTGTTCTTTTCAAGGCTTTTTACCGAGAGCCTTCGTTCCCTTGGAGAAGGTAATCAACATCGATATTTTTTATTCCATATATTCATTTCTGTAATGTTTTGATGTTTTGTCTATATTTTTATTTGAGATTTTCCCAAATTCCTTTCGACCGACTATTTCTAGTTACGCCATTGCAGCGATTGTGGTACTTCCGCCAGTTATTCTTTCTTGTGCGAACATGGCCCTCGCTGTAAGGGTTCTCAGCAATGAATGCTACGCATTAGAAAAACAAACAAAAAGAAATGTAACAGGCCCATTCGTTGCGAGGATTAACATAGCCCAGGCTTCAGAACAACAACAATAAAAAAATTGGCATGGCCCACGGCCGCGACGCATGCCATAGCGCATGCATTTTAAAAAAACCGAGGCCCCTGGTTGCACAGATTTGTATAGCAAGTGAGTCTCTCTCTCTCTCTCTCTCTCTCTCTCTCTCTCTCTCTCACACACACACACACACACACACAATATACACACGCACGCACGCATGCACGCACACGGGAACGCGCCCATCGGTTGTGATGGAATGCGTAACACACACCTCAAGAAAAGACACACGAAGAAAAAGCCCATGCAATAGCCGTCGCCAGGCGTTCTGTATGGCGTCACAGAAAATAAAGAACAAAAATGGCGCACCTTGCACTAGCGGTGCAAGGCTGGAGAAACAGCAGAGGGCGCTTCTCCCTTCGTCGGATACCCGGCTGTTGCATCATCTTAATCATCATCAACAACAGTCCACTAGGTCCACTGCAGAAGGAAGGCCCCCTCCATCGACCCCCCAACCGCTCCTTTCCACGCCGCTCGAATGTTCTCTTTGCCACCGAATTTCCTTATTTCTTTCCTGCATCGAGTAATAGGCCTCTCCCTTTTTCTGGAACCGTTTCTCGGTGTCAACTCTGTCACCGTATCATTTCGCCCAATTACGTGACCAGCCCAAGTGCCTTTCTTTTCTTTTAGTTAAACTATGATGCCTTCTACTCTAGTTTGCTCTCTGATCTAGGAAGGTCGTTCCCTCGGCACTAGGTGTTACTCCGATCAAGATTCATTCCATGGCCCGTTGAGGCGACGGAAGTTTACGTTAAAGTTGTTTAGTAAGGCGCCAAGTTCCCGCTCCGTGTTATCACCTCACATTTATTTCCGCACTTGACCCTGCAAGCACCCCAAGACTGGCAGGTCCGGATCGTCTCGTCAGCAGGCTTTCACATCTCTCCCAAAGTGGAGCGCGTTATCGCGCGCTAGAACCCACGCCCAAGTCTGAAGCCGACGCCCCCGCTAAGGACCCAAAGAAAACGGAAAGTCTGTGCACCCGGAATGCGATGATGGCTCACTCGGATAGACGCCGTTCTCATAACGGGAGGGACCCATGTAGGATTCCGACCACAGGAAGCGTTTTGTTCTTTCCAATTGGCTGCACATGTTACTGTTCCCCGCCGCTACTAACCCCACATTCCTCGAGCCTTCGGGGTGCCCAGGTTGCCGGTTTCACGGCGTAATGGTCCTGGGTTAGATTTTTTTCCCACATTTTCTTTTCTTGGGGCTTCGAGTTTTTTTTGGTGCGACGTACGGATTTGTGCCGGCCTAAACAGCTTTGCTGTAAGAGCGCGCACTGCAGCTGCGACGATTCTATTGCGCGCACCTTAAAGGAGCCATGAAGACAAAATACAAGTTCAGTTTATTAGAAAGACTGCTTAGTCCCGATAACAATGATACCAATATCATCACAATCCTCGAACAAATAACGGAGATATTAAAGAAAACGTGTGAAGCAGTTGCGACCCCCTAGCCAATTTCCCGCAACTTTTCTATGACGTCACGGAACCTTGTTTGTGCGATTGGCGGCCGCCTAACTCACCTGTCGCGACGACACATGACTGGACGTCTGTAATGGGGCCTCTAGTTCCATTTAACCGCATCACTTGAATGCTAACGTGCAGTTAACGCACTGAAAATTATATTTTATTGTTGGCCCGTATGACGTCATTCTTGCTCATAACACGTCACTGTGGCGCAAAATTTGAAAGTTTTTAAATACTTCTTGGTTTTTTTCGTTAAAAAAACATCTTTCGTGGCTGCAATGGAGCTGAGCGAGATACTGAATCCTAGTTCTTTCAAATTAAACGAACTTGTATTTTCTCTTCATGGCTCCTTTAAGAAATATAGCACGAAGGAAAGACGTGCGCCCATCGGTTGCTATGTATATATTCTGCAACGCATGCACCAGAAAAAAACAAAGAAGTAGAATGCCCAGTGGTCGAGAGGCTTTCCATTGGCCGTGCTTGAGAAAAACATGAACCAAGAGGCGCATGTCTACTGCGACGCATTTTAAAGAGCGCGCCTCAAAAAAAAAAAAAAAAACAGAAAAAGGACTGTGCCCATTGGGTGCAAAGTTTTCTATAGTGCGCGACTCAGAAAAACAACAAAGATGGCGCATACTGGCTCTGACACGTTCCGCGAGAGAAATAAAACCCAAGAAAAGGACTTCGCGACCGTGAGGAGAGTCACGTGGAAAAGTGGGTAGTGGCTGTCTAAGCAGGTGCAATTTTAATGCGCACTTATCGAACTTTGCGCGGAGGAGAATGCTTGGTGGCATCGAATTGTACTTCAGTGTTTTCAGATTCAATACTCGTAAGTGCCCCGGGAGTTTTAGGGGCGAAGCATCTTTGGGGCTCGGGCTGTCGGCGTCTCTGTCATCATCGTCGCATTGCGTGAAGTTAAATAAAGTTGTCAAAAGATGGTCAAAAACAAGTGCATAAGCTAAAACCGGTTCAAAATAAACTAACATGACCTATACTAATTTGAAGTGCATGAATAATCCGCTTTTAATTGCATTAATAACAGAAATGTTTTAATTTCCGTCTCGAAATTGGTTTCAAACGCCAGGTTTTCTTCTGTAAAGCACACTTTTTAGCATGCTGCGGCGTGTGACACGAAAACAACTTATACGGCCACTCCTTTGTAGCGTAATGTACACTGGCCCGGGTTGAGCAGTTTCGTGTGGACCTTGAAGGGTCGTGCTTCGCAAGCGCTAGGAGCATTGGATTTGGGAGCATATATAGGTTTTGGATTTGATTGGATTGGATAGATTGGATTCGATTGGATTGGATCGGAGTGGATTGGGTTGGAAATCCAATCCAAATGGAGAGCGGGTGTGTAGAGAATTCGGTCTGCACATTCCAGAGGAGCGACGTCATAGCCGCGGCAGACGTACTGGCGCCTGCGCGTGCCCAGCTCTGCGCCTCGGTTGCGCAGTAGCCATGTCCGAAGCTGCGCCGGAGCCGCCTGATGGCCATTTCGCGTCGCTCCTAGAGAGCCGTGCTGCGCATGCGCGAGGAGCAGTGACTGGAGTCGCCTGGACCGGAATGGAATGGATTGGACTGGACTGGACTGGACTGGACTGGACTGAACTTAACTGTACTGGACTGGACTGGATTGGCTTGCATTGGTTTCGATTGGATTGGAAATCGTTTTAGCAGCAGTAAGCATGATAATCAGCTAATCCTAGACAATCAGGAAACCTAAGAATAACCAGCTGAACCTTAGCTCATGCTACGTATATCCTGGCATATCCGAGCTAAGCCACTGCTAATTTTTTTCTCATTCAATTGCTTTAATCCGGTTCAGCGCAAGACATGGTGCCACCACCTCAGCAAGCGCGCCATTGCTCCTCCGCTTCTCCGGTGCTCAATCAGCGCGCGCCGTGTGGAAAGAGAGAGACTTACAATGTTTGAATACACTTATACAATGCGGGCTTCGCCAATCCCCAGGTTTTACGTTAGCGGAGATCAGACATGCACGTAACGCATTACCAAAAACGAGTTACTTCTACTTTCGGTATTTTCAGTAACGGGTAACGTATTTAGTTAGTTATTTTAAAAACAGGATGGACAACTTTTTTAGTTCATTTTAAGTCCAAGTGACGAGTAACGGTATCTCGTTACTGCTGAGGAATCGTTTACAAGACGGCTTAAACGGCTTTGTTTTTATTCTAACTTGCATGTATCTATACATAGCGCTGATGTTGTGGAAAAACGAAACCAAAACTCAAAACGAAGAGCTTGGTTCGGCTATATATAGATAGCGACACGCCACCGAAAGAATCCAAGCCAAGAAAAGAGGAGAAGACGAGAGAGGAGGTGAGAAAAAGGGAGATGGCGCGAACGGAAGCCTAACAAGAGGCATGGTTATTGTAGCTCCTTACAACCGTTAAATAAATAAGTGTTTGTGTATAAACGACGTCTCCTACCTTCAACGATTCCCACAGATGTTTGCCTCAAAAGCAGCAGCGCAGTTGTCTACATTCGGGCGGTTCGGGGCCTCATTTCTATTGTGAATAATGCTACGCTCATCACGGCCTTTTGTCGTAGCATTCACTTTGGCCCACTTCCCGAGATACAAATAGCCGGGATTATCCCGAGTAGCATACGGGCGCCCACACAAAGAAAGCATATGGGCAAGGTTGGTGTCACTAGATAAGATACAGAGTGCCGTCACTGAGGCACGCAAGTGAGCAACGGCGGCCATTTTGTTGTTTATCAGTGTTGCCATATTGCCGCTTCCACGGCCTCACCGCTAACTTTGACGGGGTAATTTGTAAGCAACACTGTCGAATACTCAGCAACACGGCATCTTCGGACGCACTTCTGCCGCTGGAATGCTGCGAAGTGCGTTATCTTTGATTCGCATTCGGAACGACGCCAGTCGCGCGCAGCCGCAGAGCCATAAAGTTTGTTACAACATAGAGAGAAATCTGGCGCCAGCATCTATGCGGCTCACATCAAGGCCGACTGTGTCGCCATGGGCCGCCATTACATCATGCGCTCGCCTAAGTATCATAATTGGCTTGGATTGAAACGTTTTAGTGACCGCAAATTTATACAGAGTGCCACAAAAACGCAAAGAATAGTGTGCGATTGTGAAAGAGGAAAATAAAACAGGCTGTTTTGAAATTAAAAAAAAAGGAAGTAGAGCGTATTTTTGCCGGAACGTTTGTGCCAGCTATTTTGGAAGCCAAGGTGGTAGTTACGAAGAATACCTGCCGCGGTGGCTCAGTGGCTAAGGCGTTGCGCTGCTGAGCACGATGTCGCGGGTTCGATTTCCGGCCGCGGCGGCTGCTTTTCTGATGGAGGCGAAAAGCAAAAACGCCCGTGTGTACGAGATTTCGGCGCACGTTAAAGATCCCCAGGTGGTCAAAATTAACCCGCAGCCCTCCACTACGGCGCGCCTCATCGCCTGCGTTGCGTCGGCGCGTTAAACCCCACAATCAATCAAATCTGTTACGAAGAATATTAATATTTTGGGGAGAAACTCATTAGAGACTCTGATTTTATTATTTTACCATTATTTCAAATAGTCAGTTGTTTGAAGAGTTTGGAAAGTTCTTTGAGCGTGCCTATGAAAACGTCGCCTTCGTGGTGAACCCGTGCACCGACCGTCGGCTACAGTTTAACAAGCAAAAAGAAAACGTGGCGTTAAGCAGTCGTGGACGATGACAAGATAGGACGGATTCAGGTGCCCGTATCTGTTGTACCTTGTCTTCGTCGAAGTGCGTGTTGTTTCTTTTTTCTTTTTTTTTGTCGGCTACAAATTTTGCCGCGTCATATTACCCGCTCAGTCATACGTCCTTCGACTGCGGCATGACCAGCGTCAGGTGCGATCACGCACTATCTGCTGTTTCGCCGAAGATGGCTACCACAGAACAGGAACGATTTCGGCATCCTCGTAGCTCGTAGGCGTGTTAATGCGTAGTGAAGAAAGCGAATCCCCAAAGCTGCTTAAGAATCCAATTGTCATGCCAAGCCCAAGCCAAAAAGGGGGGTCGTGCCATAAACCCCCACCCACTGGATTACCAGGCGCAGTTTCCTCTCTAGTATACTAAGAAACTGTATGCGCAGAGCAGGGAGGACAGGCTGAGACTACTTAAGTTGGCCGACAGAAAACGCATAAGCAACAAAATGGCGGCGCCAAAGAATCGTCCAAGTGTAAACAAGCATCACGGGATGCGAACCGACCAATGATCACGGCGGTGGCACGGAACAATAGGAGCAAAGAGTGCCGATACTCTGTAACCTTATGTAGTGACGCTAGGTAAGTTCGTGATAACGAAGGCCGAGATAAACGAATAGTTTTGATGGCGCAGATGAAAAGACGTTAGTCGTTGATACTGAAGCCGACAAATCAAATTGCAGATAATACAAAATGCAGGAAAAAACCGATGAATTCATCACAGGCCGGGATCATGGCCGAGGAAGCGAGGAAACATAACCGATGAAAACTTCGAGAGGCAGCTGCTGCTCAAGAGCAACGACTACTACAAAGGTAACTGGGAACTATGAAACAAAGCAGTTGTGCGTTTGATCGTCAAAGTAATGTGAAAAGTAAATGGTTACTTTTACGGTAACTCACGCGTTCCTTTTCAGAATCGGTATCAAGTAAGGCATTTAGTTACTTTTTGAGCGAGTAACGCGTAACGGTATTAAGTTACTTTTTTTTGCGTAACGTCTACATGTCTGCTGCAAACGGCCTGATGTTTGTTTCCTATATGTTCTGAGTTTTCTGTCCAACTGAAAAAGTTGAATGTTTTTATTATTTGTCATAGATCCCAGGATACCTGGGGAAACTGTTCAGTATCCGTATACAGTTTTAGTATCCGGTGCAGCAGTAACAGCCAATTATTTCACAGAATTTAAAAAACTCCTTTTTTAGGCTTTGAGCTTCATGTAACGCGTGACATGGGTAGAAAGCTTTCGGGGAAATAATGGAGATTGTTCACAGATCCTGCGCGTTGATTTCTGCTGCGGTAAGACGGGCGTTGGCAAAAACGTTGGCATAAATCACACCAGTACGGAACAAAATAACGCTCCCCCCCCCCCCCCCCCTCAGAATTCTGCTATTCGATTTCAGATGTGACTCTCTTCCCGCCCACGCAGCCACCCCCACTGGAATTTCCCACAGCCCGTATATCACACGCGGGCAATTACACTGGCGAGAAGGCGAAGCACGTGAGCCGACACGCACCACTGACGTGCAATCGGCGAAGCGACACCGAACCCGGTGCCCTTGCGGCGGCGCTGCCGGTACGGGTCACATTCTCCCACGCTGCCCGTAAATCCAGCCGTTGAACTGCATTCGCGGCGTGCTTTATTGCCCTCAAACTCCCACTGTCCACCGTGACGTCCTGCCTCGATATGCGTAAGCAACGGGTTACACGCGGGCCAGATGCTACCACTCGGAGCGTTGCGAGCTTGTTAGAGCGTGACGTGAATCCGTCAAATGAAAAATGACTCAACAGCGCTGCACTCAAACCTACAACAGAGATAAACGATTAGGCCCCTCCCCCTCCACGCGCAGAGGCTGCATCACTCACACTATCGCGCCCGCAGAGACATACAAAAAAAATATGCAAGAGACATGGATGAAGACAAGATGGAGGAGACAAAATGAGCACATTCGTCTCTATCTCATAGCCCCTCCTTAGTTCTTACGCTGTATTTTTAACGCGATAGCGTTATTAGGCTAATTTCTCGATTTCCCCTTGGCTGCTAGCCGTCCGCTATCAGCCGTCCTCATCGAGCGTCCGCGGAAATACGTCATCGCTGCCACGTGGAAGCTACGAGTTAGGCATGTACAGTGCTCAGCGATTGAAACGCTATACTCGGAGCGTGTGGCTGCCAGTGCTTGTTGCGCCACAAGTGAGCGCTTGTGAAAGCGAGCTGACGCATTGTGGTATACTGTGAGGGTGAGAGCGTTCGTGACACATGCTGACTGCATCCAGCAGACAGCCCTTCAGCTTCAGTGCGTGGTTCGTGGCGGCGCCATAGGGGTGCTACATGCCATGGCTTCAAAACGCTGCGCCTGCGTGCCGCGCCGCGCCGCGCCGCGCGAAGCTGGGTGAGCTGGCACCGCGCGCGTTATGAAGAATTTGAATGCGCATTTATCGCGATGTGATATCGTGGCGCGCACGGCATGCATTCGCAGCGTTTTGAAGCCATGGCATGTAGCACCCCTTTGGCGCCGCCAAGAACCACACACTGAAGGGCTGTCTCCCGGATGCACTAAGCATGCGTTACGAACACTCTCACCCTCATCGTATACCACAATGCGCCAGCTCGCTTTCACAAGTGCTCACCTGCGGCGCAACAGGCAACGGCAGCCACGCGCTCCCAGTATCGCGTTTCAATCGCTGAGCACTGTACATGGGAGGGCTGGCCTGAATCTTGAATATGGCGCAGCGGAAACTGCAAGGTGGAACGGAGGACAATAATACTAGGCGGAGACGAAAGAAAGGGTACGCATTTTCAGCAAGTGCCGCGCCTGCGCAGTGAAGTTCGTTCTATGCTCTGTCGGTGATGACATGCTTGCAAGACACGGTCGCCAGCCGTGCCTGTAACTGGCACCACCAAGTTCTTTCATAAAATAAACTTTCATTGATTAGTGAAAAGCATACGGATCCTTGGCCTTCGCATACAGGCAAACGGACACAATTCCGAAACCATCCTCGCTCTCAAAAAGAAGGTCTCTCAAGTCACCCGACTCATTTCCCGTATTGCAAACCGCCATCACGGCATGAAGGAACTCAATCTAGTAAGATTAGTTGAAACTTTTGTTTTAAGCAGGATAACGTATGTCACTCCGTTCTTAGACGTTAAAAAGGACGAAGAACACAAAATCGACGCTCTCATTAGGCGAGCTTACAGCAAGCTATCGGGATACCGCTTACCGCATCGACCGAGTTCTTTCATAAAATAAACTTTCATTGAATTCATAGTAGGATTTAACGCGCCGACGCTTCAAAGGCGATGAGGCGCGCCCTAGGTCTCCGGATTAATTTTGACCAGCTGGGTATCAACGCGTGCCGAAATCTGGGAATCGAACCCGCGACCTCGTGCTCAGGAGCACAACCCGTTAGCCACTTGAGCCACCACGGCGCATTGAAATAAATTTCCGGTAATTCACATGCCGAATCCTCACCTGGGTTCGAGCGCCGCAGGTGCAAATTATCAAGACCAGTCTCTCAAAAATCGAGCAACGCATTGATTATGAGCACAAACGAACTAAAATGAAACCAGTATATGCACACTAAACTTTTTAACACCCTTAAAGGTGCTAAAAGGGTGCACTCAACATTTTGCACCCTTTTTGCACCTTTTAAGGACTAAAACATTGCTCCGGCACCCAATCATGAGGGTGCCACATATTAAGGGGTGTAAATCTTAACATTTTTACACCCTTTAAGGTGCAAGGAGGGTGTACTGAACATTTTGCACCCTTTTCGCACCTTTCAAGCACCCAAATATTGCTCGGGCACCCCACCTCGAGGGTGCCAAAATTCAGGGGTGTAATCAACAGTTTCATAGGGTGCTACGACCGTTAAAGGGGTGCTAAAAAGTATTTCTTCTCGATTGGGGTGTTACCACGGCACCTTATCGTTAGGGTGCCTACAAGAACGGTGTGTGAATGCAAGCATGCAAAATTGCACAAAAACAGGCTGAATGTTTAAACCGCACATTGCACTATTTCACCGCCCGTTGAGAGAATAAATATGAACTCTCCACATAGACCAGGGGAAAGGCTCTAAAATTGCTGTTCATAAATTGAACAAAACGTGCTGAATGTTTAAATTCCACTCTGCACTAATCTACTGCTTCGAGTGTATCACAAGGTTCGTTTCGATGTCTGGGTGCACGGGAAGGAAAGGCTACAAAATGCCTCTTGTAGTCCTATAAATAAAACTTTTACGCGAGGCATCGGTGTCCTCAACGAAATCGAATTTACCTAAGAATTTGTTCCCGTATTATTATGCCCCGGGCAAAAATTCCAACAAGACTTTCTTGTTGGGCTCACAGAACGCCTGTGGGGCCAATACGAAGTTCTGTCGGCACTCTGTCGTTCCAATAGCCTAGTCTTCCAACAGGGAGTTTAACCTTGATGGCGTTTGTGGGGCCAATAAGAAGCTCTGTCGGCACTCTATCGTCCCAACAGCGTAGTCTTCCAACAGGGAGTTTAACCGTGATGGCGTTTACCGGCTCGCCAACACGATAAGTCAACGCCAACAGACGCCTCGTTCGTAATCAGCGGCGCGAGCGCGCCATCAGACAGAACCGACAGACGCCCTGAAGGTGGTTTTTAGGGCCTAAACAGCAGCGTCTATGTCTGGCATAGACGTGTTCTGAATTTTCCCTTCAGTAAGTAACAGTCAGACGGACGATAACATAACTATGTGAAGATATGCTTTGGCTCATACCACGGCAAGCGCAATCGTTTGTGGCTGCAGCCTCGGTTGCTCTTCGTCCACAACAAACTGAATCGGCTGTACAGCTTTCTTCGAGGGCGTGTATGCAGGGGTTCTATCTTCCTTTTTTGCGCAGGCCGACGGGGGCGGTCGTGTAAAATCATTTTCGCTCGTCGCTGCCGTAGGGTTGCCACCTTCCTGGTTTTGGACCGGCCCTACCGGTTTTTTAAACAGCGGGCCGGTTGCCGGTCCATATCTAAAACCAGCCGTCATCAGCCGGTTTTTTGGCTTTTGTGCCGTGATTATGCACGTTTTGGCGTTTTATAAGCGTCAATTCAACAACTAAGACGATAAATACGTGTCGACAAGCATAGGCGTGCGCACAGGGGGCAGGGGGGGCGGCCGCCCCCCTAATCATCTGAAGGGGGCGCCAAATTTGCCCCTTGCCTTGCCGATGTAACACATGAAAGTAAAATTTCTGCTCAGAAATATTTTGTGTGTGTTGCAATTCAATCACATTGAATAAAAATTTTATAACCATCCCTCTTTGCACTGCGTTCGCACCGCAAGGCCTTCAGTGAGAAGAGGTCGGGAGTTGCTCTGGGGGGGGGGGGGGGGGGCGCAGCGGTAAGACTTTGCCCCCCCAAATTGAGAACTCTGCGCACGCCTATGTCGACAAGCTGCGCAAAGACACGCGAGCAGAGAAAATACGCGGGCGAGCGCGCTGCCTCAGATGGAGGGGGACCTAAGGGAAGAACAAAAACACGAAATTCTACCGCCGCGGTCAGCAATTGCGGTTACTTTTCAGTGAAGCACATGCAGAGCGATTAACCAAGCTCTCAATCACTTTCAGTACAAACGTTATGTTGATTTCTCTCTAAGAAAACACTACAATAAATGGCACTGCATGTTAAAAAACATGGCGTCTTTTTTCAACACAATCCCCCCTCCGCCCCCCCCCCCCCCCCACGGAAGGCCCGTTTTTTTTTTCGGGGAAAGTTTGTAACCCTACGCTGCTGTTCTGCCTACCTGCTTGCTGTACCTATTACGTCGCCGCCACCGCAAATCCCCACTTGTTACAAACTCAGAGGTTTTCGCACTGTTAGCAGTCGTTTTACACGATGGGTTTGATGCGCCTGACATGCCAGGAGTGACATCGCTTGTAGTATTAGAGCGACGTTGCTTGTCTGCAAGACGGTGCCGGTCAAACAAGCGTTATCAACGCCATAATTCTAACGGCACATTCCATTTATTTCGTGGCTGCCGTGGCTTGCGCAGAAAAGGTCGGGTTGACTGCGATAGCTTTTCTTGAGTCAAATAATGGAGCTTTGGCTCAATCGCTTGCAGCGCTAGCAATGCGGCCTCGTCTGCAAGTCCGGTGCGTGAGAAACAAGCGTTAGGACAGCCAGAATTTCAAAAATGCAGCATAAACTAGACCATCGTTAAAGGAGGCGATGACTAGACACAAGCAACAATATTCGTTGACAACTTACGTAAGTATAGAGTTGTTTTAGGCGCCTCATACAACGCCCGCCGACATAGCTATTTGTTAACGCGTCTGTTTACTGTTTTGTAGGTCAATGGTTCGATTCCTCGTCGAACGTGTTTTTTTTTTTTTTTTTACGTGAGGGTTTCATTAGCTCCTTTTTTAACGACCAGGGTAAGCACCTGTTCCTTGCTTTCTATCACGCCGACATTTACCGCCCTCTTCCTAAACCCAAAGTAGCTCGTTTTCTCGCACGTTCTCTCTTGAGAAGCCCGCCGTGAAAACAAAACCAAAACAAACGTCAAACCTCTTTACAATATCAGTATATATGTCAAGTACTTTATGTGTATTCACTTTTTGTGTTTAGAAACCTTAAATTTAAGTTATAAACACATTTCAGACTTTGAAAGCAGAAAGATAATTACCAACATTACAGTAGTAACACAATTTTCGTCAAACGTAGAGGTGCTGCATTTGAAGTCTGGCAACTATCTCTCACTTTTGTGTGTGTTTTTTCATGGCGTTTTGCGCCGAGTGGTTGGTGGCGTGATTTAATCTGTTTTATCTATTTCAAGCTTAAATCATAGTTATAGAAGCTTTATGGGTGATGTCTACCCTTCTAACCTACGCGTGTGTTGAACATGGGGACCTCGGAAGAACGATCATCGCCGGATAAAATACTGCGCGTCAAAAGTGGATGACATTGCATCAGAACAAAGCGTGTTCGTGTGTCCGCGAGATGAAGACGACAGTGAAGGAGAATTTTACGTTGGAAACATCGTTTTTGCTCGGGTAAGTACGCATTTTTTATTATTCTGTATTTGGTTGGAACGAGTTCTGGTGTTTATGGGTCAGTAATTCGCTAAACCCCCATCTCGTTTGCTCTGAGAGCCTACGTGAGTTAGTATACTTGTTTGGCGCCCAGTCCACCGTTTCCGCAGAAGTCAGCATCAATTTACGCTGAAGCTAGACCTTGGCTACGATGCTCGCGCTATTGTACACGGCTGCTAATAATTTCACATCACGCAAGGCTCTTTAACACCGGGGCGTTTGTTTATGTGTCTCTCAAACAGTGCCTTTGCGGTTGCAGATCGCAGTCGCAATTTCGCGTGAGTGGCACAACGCTGTGATTAGTCCTCCCTCGTGAATACCCGCGGTATACCAAGAAATAACATGAACAGGAGGTTCCCTGGAAGTGCATGTGAAAACGCGTACACGCGATTCCATGGCTGGCGTCTCTCCCCCCCCCCCCCCCCCCCCCTTTCACGAATTCCGTGCAGTGCGCTTCGCAGCTATTGCGCTCGCGAGACCGGCGACCGTACGCCTCGCGGTCTTCGGGCCGCGATATGTGTGCTGTTCTCGTGAAGCTCGACAACAGCGAAATTGCCGTACTCGCTCGCCAACGCGCCCCGACAGCGTACGCGTCGACCGGGTGCTGACGGAGTTGTGCTGGAAGAAAAGCAGGCAAGAGATGAGGGCGCACGAGGTGTAGTTAAACATGAGAATTTACAAAGTGCAAGGTGGAGAAAATAGTATGCAAGGGCCGGAAACGGTGAGAGAGTTCGGGCCGCGCGCCAGCGAGCGAGTGCGGTAATTTACGTTGCCGAGTTTCACGAGTCCGGCACGAATATGACGACGCCCGTCTGAGAGTTCATAGAGGTATAGAATTCACATACGTGCAAATTGAAGGTGAAATGCGCGCATGTGGCCTCGCAGGGAGTTAGCATAGTCTCGGGGTAGTGGGGGAGATTTCACAACGCCTACGAGGCGCCTGCCGATTCTGTCAGAGTAGCTCTCGGGAAGTCTGGGGCTTGATATCAGAGGCATATGTATTGTTTAAATTAGTGCAGAAAATTGAGCCAATTCGCAAGTTCTCATTTTCGCAAAACCGCAGGCCATACAGAGACTAACAAGAAAGCTGTAGGCACTCACTCAACTCGATTTATATTGGAGAATTGAACGTGCAGATACAAGTCAGACATTGAAATGGAGGAGCCTCAACTATCACACACCAGTTCCGATTGAAAGCAAGGGATACAGATGAGCTGCTAGCATGCGTTCCATGCAAATTAGCTCAGTAGCTAGCTTTGCATATATCATGCATACCCCACTCACAGTACCTGCGGGTCTAATAAATACATTCTTACTGTAACCTAAATTTCACTTGGGGTGTTCCGGGAATGTTCTTATTAGTGCCTTGGAGGTTACTGTCTTTAAACGATTAAAAATATACTTGATGTAAGCATTCGTGCTTTGTGTGTGCTCTTCTTGTATTTCAACAAGTGTCAGCACACTCACAGATTATGCACCTGCAGGTGCTGCTGCTGGCTGTCCTGGGTCAGCTGCGTTCCAGTCCAGTTTCAAAGGCTTTGCCAGGCCTCCCTTGGCCAACCGACACTGCACCTGCTGTACCCAAGTACTGCCTGGCCTTTCGTTGGTGCTCCGTACGCTTTGCCGCCAGGAATGGTCATTCATCCATCATCTGGCCGCTTGGACCACCCGTTCAGAAGTCAGCGCATTTGCTCGACACATCGGTCCAGGCACTGCTGCCATATCGGTGCACCCACCGATTATGTATTTTCAGGTTAGTCATTGCATGTTGTGGAACTTGCCATGATGTATACCTGTTAGCAGTGCTGTGGCCTCTGATTATTTGAAACATTTTCATGAAGCAGTGCTGTGCGTATGGAGCGTGTCATTGCTTAGCAGAGATATTGAAGAGAATCTGGGGCTGACGACTAAAGGGCAAGAAGAGAAATTGAACTGACTTTGAAGCAAGTATTTGTATGTAATCAAGCCAAGCAAACATTTAGGATCTTTCGATATGGTTTTAAACTTGCAATACAAACAGATCATACTGGTAATAATCATACTATACCGAAAAGTACATCCCGCAGTCTGTAGAATTCTGACAGCGCTTTTTTCGCAGTCTCTCATGACAGGCACTAATCTCAATGGTTGGAAGATAGTCGAGGTAGCACCAGTCTTTAAATCAGGAGACGGTACTTCACCATTAAATTTCCCTAACAAGCACCATATGCAAGGTCAGGAAACATTTCATCCACTCTCAGGTCGCTAATTATTTATAAAATCACAATATCACATTCGAGTACACCACGGTTTTCACAAGGGTTACTTGAGAAACACAACTTTCAGGATTTGTTCACGATCTACATTGATCCATTGACACAGGCTTACAAACTGCGGTAGTTTTTCTCGATTTTTCTAAAGCATTCAATCGCATTGCACACCACAGACTACTTCTCAAACTTCACCCTAATGTCCTCACTTGAGCAAAAGATTTTCATTCTTCTCAAATGCAGTTTACTTCTAATAACTATATACTTCTTTTGCTCGTGCCACTTTGTTGTCCCCCCAGGCAGGTTGCTTGGTCTATCTTCCATGTTGCATATCCTCCCATGTAGGTCTATTTGCAGATGATGTAATTTATCACACAATTTCTTTCAACTACTACCGTCAATGCTTTCAATCTGATCTTAACACAATTAACTCCTGGTGCTGCAAATGGCTAATGTCGCTTATCTCTAAAACAAAGTGCATGACTTTAACGGTGGCAAGTCCCGGATTGTAAATACTTACTTCATTAACAACAGCCTGATTACCTCTTGAGACAAAGGTGTTTTGGTAGACCGGTAGGGGAGGGGGGATTGCATGGTGGATTTCAAAAGGTACATCGATTGGGAAAATAAGACGTGTGATTAATATTTTCATTTGCACTCCAAAACTCGCTTTATTTCATATGTTTAACCCACTGCCGTGGCAAGGGTGGTGTGCTGTGGAGGCGAATGTCGGTTAGATACCGCTTGGTGTAGCCGCTTTTCAGATGGAGGCAACACGTAAAGACGCCCGTGTTTGGAGATTTCGATGCGCACAAAAATACCCAGATGGTCAAAATTAATGCGAAGCCTTCCCCTACAGTGCTCCCCATATCCCAAGTGTAGCTTTGGCGTGTTAAACCACCGGTTTTTTTTTCATGTTTTTGGTATAGTACCAGCTGCTGTAGCAGGTGCAACTTAAAGGTAAAATTATACATAATGTTTCCAAGAGCTAAATATAAAGGCCATATTGAAGTGCGTTTATGGGTCTATCTCATAGCAGTAGTGAAAGGTTATATACTCTGGTGCAGGTTAAGAACGCCAATGGCTCATGTGGTGTAGTCCAGTGTTTGACGGAATGCCGTGTAGGCAGGTAAAAGCATTATTGCAGTGATGAAACGTAGGTCACTGACCAAGTCAAGAAAGCCATTTAACGGTTTGTTGCTTGTTCACGGTGAGCATGTGTCGTGGAAAACGAAGCTATATATTGGGCATTACGCGGCGCAATGAGTTTGCATAGATATGGTGCAGATTGCCATCCATTATGTTGATAATGTTGGGCGTCGTCTGAACAATGAGGGACTCGAGCAGTAATCGAGAAGATAGATTGCACTCAGTTGTCAGTAATTTTGTCTTGTTCCAGTCGACCACGTGTGCCGTCCTCTCACGGTGCTCTGCCAGTGGACTTGTTTTTGCAGGGCCCTTGTTCACTTCGTTCCAGTGCTGCATTAATCTTCTGTGCAGATTGCCCGTTTCGCCAATGTACACTGATTTGCATTCAGCGCATGGAATCTAATAAACAATACCCGGAAGCTTGGAGCGTGAGAGGGGGTCTCTCACGCTGACAATGTCAGAACGCAGCTTGTAGTGGGCACATGCACAATGTATGCACTGCGTGTCTTGAAAATGTGTGCGAGAGTTTCACCGATGTGTGGAACGTAGGTAATTGCTGCACGTTTTGATGCAGTCGTTGTCCTGAATATAATGCCTAAAGCATTATATTCAGAAAGAAGCGAAGAGGGCGACTAGCAAGAATCCACATTGACATTAGCAGGCAGAAGCGTCCACAAGGCCTGTGTCAAAACGTGCTGCAATTCTCGTCCTACACATCAATCAAACTTTCGCACGCATTTTCAAGAAACACATTGTGCACATCGTGCAGGTGCCCACTAGCAAGCTATGTTCTGACATTGTCAGCGTGAAAGACCCCCTCTCACGCTTCAAGCTTCCAGGTGTTGTTTATGTTTTGAACAAAAAAAGTGCCATTTAAACGTGACACCTCCTTCCTTGCCGATTTCTGATGCCTGATTGTTCAGTTTGTGGGGATACGTTTAGCAGATTGCTCACATGTCTAACCTGTATTTGTGCTTGAGCAGTCAAACGCTGATGTTAGCAGTGAAGTAGGTGAAAATTGTAGTTTGATTGTAGTTGTGTGCAGATTACCTACATTGTGTTAATTCGTAGAAAAGCAAAATTGAGGTAACCCTGCTAACTGTTCCGCATTGCAGCATTTTATTATGCGAACGTTAAGGAGTTCAGCTGCTTGTTAAAGGTGAAATAAACAGTGGTACAAAAAGAAGAGCATCTACTAAACAGAAATATCTTCACAATCGCAGGATGCCAACGGTCCGCCTACCAACTTGTGTCCTGCATCGCTTCTGCTGGCTGGAGCGGTTCATGGAGCATTTTCCAGCTTCTCAAAGTTTGTGGTCAAGCGCTCCTCCAAGTGAAAGATGCCGCAGAGGGATCTTTTGTTTTAATGCCACAATTTCACGTGCTCAGCAGCAAATTTACTCGTAAGGCTTTTTAAATATTCATCACCCAAGAGGGCATGTTACCTTCGTCTTCGGTGGAATGTGTCTGCACTCAGGTTATTTGTGACAGAAACAAGTGGACCACGTCATGAGAGTCATTGAGGCCTTGTTGATTGTGCATGCTTCTGAAATGACATTTTCATTAAGCTGAATACTTTCCACATATTACGATTTGTGAACAAATTATGGTAAAAGTCATGATTAGTTGTACTACACTGCAGGAAGGAAATGCCAACATACGTTTTAAGCACCTCTGATATTTCAGATCGTTGGCTGGTGAGCAATAAACAAAACTGAAATTTTTTTAAAGTAAAATCAAATATTCGTTGTCACCAGTGCATGACCATAGTAAAAGCTATCTAGTCACCAAATTTAGAATTAGACACGAAATGCCAAGAAAAATAGGGAAATAAACTAGACAGCTGGCTACAATAAACCAATTCGTAAAATTCCTCAATGTCTATCAAGTGATGATTCAGGCGGGTTAGTTAAGATGTCAGTGGGTTTACACACCCAACTTGCAGGGAAGCACATGAGCTCCCAATATTAACATGTTTTTAGTGAAGACCGTCTTCCTTCATTAAGCTGCTTTGCACATTGATGCCAGTCTGATAAATGTCCTTAATTTTTGTTATGATCAATCTTTGTATGGGAACCATATATTTTTATATGATGTCGCTGTGTATTTCTGAAACTGTATCTAGTCACTAATTCCAATTTGTCGTGGTCAGGTTTTTTCAACTAATTCGTAGCTTTTTTAACAATTATGGTATATTTTGTGTGCCTAAAGGAATGCCTCATTGCATGTTTAGCCTATGTAGTGTTGAAAGCGGACATTTTGCTTCAAAGTGGAATGTCGGGCTAACAACAAGGTACTTCGCGTGCTGCTCACTTTCATTCATGCCATTATTTTTTATATTATCATTTAAAATTAAAAGCCAACCAATTTGCTGTCGTTTTAATTTTGTCACCTACTTTATACTTTCTTTTTTTTTTTTTCAACTTTGTGTAAGGATTGACTATCCATATTTTTATGATACCAAGGCGTTGGACTGGGCTAGCTGGTACATGTTTGAATGGATGAAAAACCATAGGAAAACCCAGGACACAGAAGAGAACGACGGGACAAACTTGTGCCGTCATTCTGTTTTAACTGTTTCCTGTGTTTACCACTGGTTTTTTATGCATTCAAACATTTTTTATGAGTTTGTTGAACAGTGATTAGTTTAGGTGTGTTCAAACAATTGTTGGCTGCGAAGGCTCCCTGTAGCATTTGTATAAGTGCTCTCTGCTTTTTTTTTTTTTTGAGCCAATACCCCACCACCAGTCTTCATGAGGTGGTCTTTTGTAGAAATAAGTTGAAATAAATATTTGTTTGCATTGCTTTACATGTTTTGAAAGAATTTCTTGTTCATTCTTGTTTCATTCAACCCCGTTTCAGAATCCTGCTTAAGGCATTTCCTCTGTTATTTTTTTTCAGAACCAGGAAGGGTGCTCATCCTCGGTTCTTGCTGAAGCAGCAGTATCCATACTTCACACGTGAGCTCTGAACACACAGTAATTATGGTATGAAACATTCTACCAGTATAAGCTTGCTTTGTAGACGTCATTGTAGATGTCAAAGCTCTTGACAGTGTAGTCCAATGTCTGGTGTAACGGGCAATGTCTACAACTTGTAAAAATTAATTTTGTGGCTATAATGTTTGTGATTATTTTAAAATGCACGTCAACTACTATTTAGAATCGCTGTCTAAATTGGCAGCCATTTTCCTGGTGGATACAGAAAGTGAAAAAGCGCATGTGTAGAGATTTCAGTGCACCTTAAATGTCCCAAATTTGCTAAAGCTAATCCAAAGCCCTCCTTGTGGTGCACTTCATATCCCATGTACAGTTTTGCGTAAAACAGCTAAAAATTTATGATCAATTTAAACTTATTTTAATGTTTTTAAATGCAAATATTCTCAGTTTAAGCTGCCATATTTAGAGTAAAATATTTTGTAACAATTATATAGCTACCAAAGGTTTACAGAAAAGCTTTTTGCTTTTGGTTGTGCACCTTCTTATCAAAAGAAAAATGTTGTTAAGAAAGGCAGAAGAAACCCAACTATGGAAATAGCAAACCCTAAAGCTGCGGATAGAATGAATGTTTTGTAGAGAATCTTTTGCTGATTTCAGTTCTAGTCAACTCTAAAAAAGTCTATCGACGTAGAATGCTTACCGTGAGGCACCTCGTAATACTAGCCAAAACTAATGGGCCCTGGCTGTTGGCTTTTCATTTGCAACAGTGACAAATGACCCCACATCCACCGGCAGGGACATAATGCAAGGCACCATGTACAAGCTAGCCTCATGATAAAATAATGTTTTCTGAACAATGGCATTACATTTCAACCATGGGCTTCACCAGGGAACTTGTATGCATTGTTCTGTGATGTTTGCAGTTCTTGTTATTGCTATGTGGGGTCATCTAGTCTAAAGGTATGTTTATAAAACTCCAAATACCACCAAACCTTGCAAGTGCTGTACCATATGAATATTTTTCCATAAAGCAAAAAGAATAATGCAAACGAAAATAAATGGCTTGGGTACCCAACTTTTATAAGTAGATTATGAGCCGCAGTACGGAGGGAACTATATTATGAGCCGCATTACGGAGGAAACTATACATTTTGCATTTGGTCTTCCTTGATATTGAACCTTCCTGCTCAGCTCAAGAATAAGGCACTAAACATTGCAGGTAGCTACCTTGATTGGAAGTTTGATGCAATACTAAGAAGCCAAGGGTATTAAGGTTCAAGGAAGTTTTGTGTGGTTGAAGTGTTGCACACCTAATTGCTTTCACTGCACAGCATGGTTAGGCTCTGCAGTGAATCTCGAAGGATGTGTACTGCAGTTCGGCAAAGTGAACATATAATTGGTTTTTTACGAAGTTTTGGGTAATCAACTACCTCTAAAGTTATAACTGTACTGAGATGTGGCTCCTGACTTTTTAAATTGATGTTTTAACAATCGGTGACACAAGTTCAAGGAAATTATCAGCTGATGTTGAGCTTCAATGGAATGTCTCACAGAACCGAGCTTGGAAAGCACGAATGTTTCATACCATAATCGTGTGTGATATTGTGCAATATGTGGTCTCACACGTGCTGCACCTGTGAACCGAGGATGACGCACCCGTTTTGTACCCCTTTAGGTGGGTGCTTTTGCAGAAGATGCTCCTACAGATTGGGGTGCTAAGTAGCACCCTAGGATACTTTTAGGCGGAAAAGGGTGTTTATAAGGCACCTGTCTTCTGGGGTGCTTCACAGAGGGTGCTCCTGCGGCGACAAAATCCAAGCACCCTAAAGGGCGTAAAATATTCAGTTTTTAGGGTGCTCCTGCGGCGACAAGCTGAAGCACCCTTTTGGGCGTAAAAATTTTTAGTGTGTGGCGTCTAATTACACGAATTGTCAGACTACTTTCGATATTCCCGTGGTTATGTTTCCGCCGCACGCTTTCCTGGTCAAACGACAGAACACGTCACGCAGCCAAGTTACAAATAAACCTAAAAGTAGGTCCGGATGTCCTACCATAGAACAGTCACGGAGGAATTCTCGGCGTGGCGCTTGATTCACGCGACGTAGCCGATGGCAGAATCGCTAAAAAAAATGAAATCTTTGACATAATAAAACACCTAACCAAGCGAAGAGCAGGAATGAGAGAAGAAGAAACGATAAGACTCACTCAGCCACTGATCACGATCCGATGAGACAAAGCCTACCTTGCCACAGGCTTACCCGCACCGATGAAAATCCAATAAACCCCATCAAGAGAACAGCATATAAGGGACTCGGGAGCCCTGAATTTCATAACTTTTACCGTGAAGTGAACTGAAAACCGGTGGACCACCAGGTTGACAGAATGGATGCCCGGAGATGAGTCTGAAGATAGGGAAGGCCACCGACTAGAAGGGGGAATGAAAGAAGGGAATTCGAAGGCAAAGATTGGATTTGGGCAGGGCGTCCTGCACTGAGCTTAAATAGTCTGCTGCTGCTATTTTTGTTGTTCTTGATGATGATAATGATTTTGTCGTCGTCTTTGTCGTCGTTGTTGTTGTTGATGATGACGATGATGATTAAAAGGTCCTATGGAATCTTTAAAACGCTTTTGAAGAAATATGAGAAACCACTCTCCCAGACCAAGGTAGCAGCTGGAAAACAAAATCGGGATGGGCCATGGTATCGAAGAGGGGCACCCCCCACCCCCCCTCTCCGTGAAAGGACGTCTGGATGCCATAATTGGCAGGTTACCGATTCAGTCACTCAGCACAAAAACTCATCAGTACTAACAACTTCGTATCCCAGCCTGCACTAGGACAGGCGAGGTGGCGGGATCGAGTTCATTCGAGGAAACTTTCAAAATCACAAGAACACCGTATGCACCGAATGCACCGAAATTGCGAAAGTACGAGGCAGCGATTGTCGTACTTGACTGACTTGCTCTGGCAATGTTTGTGACTACATGACCCTCCTACATACTCGAACGGATAAGCGGAAGTTGGAGCCATCCACTTGGCAATCCGACCAGCGGAAGTGTAGAATAGAATCGGAAACATAATTACAGATGCTCAGAGAGCTAAATACTGTCGACTAAAGGCACAGTACCTAAACGCTTCGGTAAGATAATCCCATCCCGAATGAAGAAAGTTAACAGCGTCACCTAGACACATGGACACAAGAATCTGAAAGAGATCGAGGGACCGACGAAGAGTCAGGTGAACTCACAGTTCCTTGCGACCGCAACTATACCGCTCTCCTCTCCCCGAAAAACGATCAGCACGTCTCTTCATCCTATGCCTAAGAACACGATCCTTCTCCGTGCTACAATGGAGTATCAATGCTGCAGAATCGCAAACTCTGTAGACGATAAAACAGCACAAGTATCAACAAATCTATGTTGGCAAAAATATTCGGTGGGAGTATGAGAGAATAACTTAAAGGGACAGACAACCGATTTTTGTCGCGTATATGTTCTCTAGCTCATATGAAAGCCAGTGTTTTATTAGCCCGGTAACCACAAGCCATTTTTAAACAAACTGGCGGAAATAATTTTAATTTGGCAGCAAACTTCTTGAAATCGGAAGGGTGGCGGTTCGTAGTGTCGAAACTTCACACTACCATATGCGTCCCTGTCACGTGACCTCCAAACCTAGCAGCTGCTGTAACCGCTGAAACGTTTATTTACGTATTGAAAACATTTTAATACAAGTATTTGTACAAGCTTAAATAGTATATGTATTTCTAAACATTACTTTGTGAAAATTCTAAAGACACGCCGCCCGCCGCCGCTAGGTTGCTCTCAGTGTGTCTAACTGAGCCACCATGCCCAGAATCAACGGCAGCGTTCAGTAAACAGACCCAGCGAAGGAGCTGTGACGATTCTGTCTGAGTCAGGGGCGTTTGTTATGCCAAAATATTTGATTTCAGTCTCCAAATATGCCAACGGTAGCCTAAAAAAAAAAAAACGTCCGTCGCGCCCAGGGAGAATCGAACTTCCCGCCTCCACAACGTGAAGCCAGATTCTACCTATCGTTTA
Organism: Haemaphysalis longicornis; assembly: GCF_048455015.1. Taxonomy (NCBI): domain Eukaryota; kingdom Metazoa; phylum Arthropoda; class Arachnida; order Ixodida; family Ixodidae; genus Haemaphysalis; species Haemaphysalis longicornis. Next base: position 148,502,538 of record NW_027526460.1, on the reverse strand, counting down.
TCCCAACAGATGGCGCATTCGTGCAAAATAGATCCTTGCATTTAAAAAATACATAAAGAAACAGGAAAGCCTTAGATTCAAACTTTTTTAGCTGGGAACAAGTTTTTAAATATCGTTTTTTATTTCGCATACAGACAAAAGTATGTTGCCGAGCTACTCTATGTCATGGTTGCCAGCATTAGTTTTGGGAGGGACACATACGGCTCGTAGATCAAACAATTCGATTTAAAAAGTTCTAGAGCGTTATCAGCAAAACCGTTTCTCGTCAAGGTGCTTTAAGTGATGCCCTTTCATTTGGGATAGAGAATATATACTCGACAAAAATCGGTTGTCTGTCCCTTTAAAGCTGTGCTAAATTCGGAAAAACGTCTACCCTCTTCGGCGCAACCTAGCCATGTACAAGGGTATGTAATGGGATCAGAGCTCAGACATTACACATTACACTTCTGTATAGACCACCACCAACTGGTCATAGAGACAGGGGAGGGAGCTTTGACCTGCTCGTTACCTCACCATCAGCGTGAGCTGACGAGAGTGAAAGGGAAGGAACTTCTTGATTTGACTGATTGCTCCCCCCCCCCCTCAAAGCCTCATCGCATCGCATCGCGGGGATAAACGCGCCGCGGCGCTGGCGTGGCGTAGTGGAGGGGGCTCCGGATCAATTTTGACCACGTAGTAATCTTTAACGTGCGCCGAAATCTCGAGCACACGGGCGATTTCGTTTTTCGCCTCCATCGGAAAAGCGGTCGCCGCGGCCTGGAATCGAACAGGAGCCCTGTACTTCATGTTCCACCCCCGAACTCCCTACCCTCTGTTTACCCTCTTTTCCTAAACCCAAACTATTTCTTCCTCGACAAAGATTTTCACTCTAGGCTGTTTCTCTCTCCCTCCCTCTCACTCTCCCTCCCTCAGCAAAAAAAGCAAAAACGTTCTTGCCGCCGGAGACATTTGATAAGAAACATTTTGAAACAATGTTGCCTTCTCGCCCAAACTGACGAACACCACGCAGCCCCGTACCTTGACGCTCCCATCTTAAGCCAGGCTGGGGATGAGGGCCTCTTTCTCTCCTGGGCCACGGGGATTAAAAACCCTTGCTGCTAGTCTTTCTTTCTTCGTTGACAATCAGTGGTAGTGAAGCATAGATCGTAAATGCAGCAACTCCGTTCTAAAACGCTCCCTGTGCATTAAGTAACACTGTCGTGTCGTTCATATTACAAGCAAACGCAGCTGGCATTTGCAACTTTTTTTTCCGTCTGTAATGAACCAAGCAGCCAGCAACAAAGTCTTATTAAGTGGTCCCACCTAGTGGCATGCATTCGGCGCATATAAGAGCATTCGACAAATCACCGTTATGCGAGGCCGGCTTACATTCGATCGCTTCGAGGGAACTTACAGATGCATTTAAAGCTCCATAGCTCCCATCAGTGCTTCCCAGCTTCCAGGCCTTCACCCAGAAAGATAAATCGTGGCGATATAGGCTGATTGCGTGCTTCCCGTTGGTATCTGCTTAAGACCAAAGCAGTGATCTTAGACAGTGACCCACGAAAAGTGCGGAATGCGACAACTCGCGTGACGTTTAACTTTTTGGGTGCATGCATGGAAGCCTGTCGGCCGTGTACTTATATAGCACGCCCCGAACTCTTTGAAACAGTCTTGGGTGTAACACGTCTACAACGCCAATAACTGCTAGGCGATGAGTAAAATAAGTCGCTTTTTTCGTGTTACAAGGTGGCTCAAACTCCTCCGGGTTGCTCCTCCTCCTCTCACCCTTCTTTTGTTTTTATTCATGTGGCATCGCAGGCTCGGCAGATTCAAGTTAGTGCACTGTCGTTGCGTACGCTCCTGGGCCGTCACCCCCGCCGCCTGGGAGCGAATGAATCGGTTTCCCACGTCAAAGCACGGTCGGTCGTCCGACAGCTGGCACTGCCGCTTGCGCAACATCCCGAACGGTGTACCACAGAGGCGTGTGCGCACAAATGAGCAGCAGCCGGCTAGCCAGCTCGGCTCTGGCTCCTTTCCGTGTTCCCGGTGTGAACTGATGGCGGCTCACACGAAACCGGAAGAAAAAAAAAACAGGTTACAGCTAACGAAAAATACTAACTCTTGTAGCATTACCTGCACTAATGCTGTTAATGAACTTCCACTTCAATTGTCATGGAGAGAGAGAGAGAGAAGAGGAGACACATTTTTTGAAAGACAGAACGGGTGGGGGGGGCGAGGGGGCCGGAGGGACGGGCGCGAGGAAGGAAGAGACGGTTGTGTTCAGATGCCTCGGTCCAAGAGACAGAGATCTTTAATGAAGACTGGAAATGTTAGCCGTGCTAAAATGTCTAGCTTGCTACGCCAAACCAATGTGGTGACAGTGATAACGTTGATGGAGAGGATGTTAAAGACGTTAATGCGCTCGAATGTGTCCAATCATTTACACAGTCAGTTCAAGACCCGTGTGTTTCAAATACACAATATAGGCTTCTGCTGGCGGCTTCGTGAGTGAAGTTCATCAGGTCGCGTTGTGCCTCTTGCCATCTAGGCGAAGTCAGTTACCTCTCCAGTGTACTGTTTCCTAATTTCCGAGTGTTCTGCACAGATTCCACGCGCACGAGGACAGAAACAGATGCGCGTGAAGCTGCGCATCTTTACCAACGTGCGTTTGGGCCCTTCTGACTGTACCTACCCCCCTTCCCCCCGTCCCCTCTGCCTTTAGTTCCCGTAATACGTGCAGTGTGCATAGCACTTGTCTGTAACAGCGGTTTCAACTACAACAGGTTGCATCTGAAACTGCTGGCGCCAACTCTTCGAACAAATGTTGGGGCTGAAGTTGTCGGCCAAGTCTTAAGGATGATGGACTAGTTCAATCTAAATCACTTTGCCAAGGGCGCACAAGGCTGGAAGGGCGGGAAACTGTGGTATATGAGCAAGTTACCTGCCCTGTGTTCAGTTCAGCTGAAGTTACGCACTGCACTGACTGGGACAATGATAGTTTTAACAGTACGGGGGATATAGCTTCAAGGGGTTCTCCCATTTTCGCGTTGTTTTTACTTTGTATAAAGTAAACCAAAATGCTGGTGACGAGAAACCCTGAATTCGTCATATTTTGGTGCGACTAATTTGATTTTGTTACACGTAACACTGTGATACGGTTTTCATATCATTATGTTATATTGAGATACCTTTCAGAAACAGGAACATGAGACACTTCGTTGCTATAAATATTCTGACATTTCTGCACAAGGGCTAATTCCCTCACAGCTTCTCTCGGAGCCTCCGAAGTTCCTGAAATAATTTGGTCACAACAATTGTTCTTTAGCTATTCTGGTAGTATTCCGATAAATTGCGCGTTAAAATAAATAAATGAAGTGACTATAAGAGGTCGATTGACAACTTTGTTCGGGGAGAAGATACAGCCTACAAAGTTTAGAAAGTCGGCCAGTTGCCTTTTTTTCCCTGTTGGTCTTATTTACTGAAAGCCTTAAACAATGCGCCCGAGCACAAACCGATTGCTTTTAACTGTATTGTTGCAAGTTGGAATGGGCCTTGGCGCTATGCACCGTGCCCGGCTGTATTTAGAACATGAAAACACAAAACAAAAGCGTTTCATAACGCCGCTGGTGGTCACAGATGACGGGCATCCATTAAACTCCTCTCATCACCATCGACCATGACGCATACCATGATCGTTGATGCGTACTGCTAACGCATAAGCACACGCATTGTTTCAGATACATATCAATGCCCATGAATGGGGATGCTGAAAAAGTTGACGACTACAATACATTCTAAAGCGAAATTTGTACCTAGCGCGTAGTGCAGTCTTCTCTCTCACGGTGAATAGCTGCTGTTGAATGTTGTAATATTTGAATGTTGTTTGATGTTGTAAGTCATGTTTCAATGTCCTGCGCAAATGCTAGCAATGGCAAGCATCCGGAAGTGAACGCCAGAGCTCTTCGATGTAGGCAGTTGCGAAACTTCGCCTCAAAAAACGGCCCGCACCTGGACACCCCTGCTTTGGATCATCCGTACGGTGGCGCCAGCGCGGCCACCGCACGCAATATAAAAAAAAACACACACACACAGTAAGTATGCAAACTGTCAATTTAACGTTAAACTTTATTTTAAAGGTGCACAATTTTCTTTTATTTTGGTACTTTCCTAAGTTATTTATTGTTTATGTAAGTGCGGGTTTGTGCAGCGATAGTTTCTGCGTCAACTGCCTCGACCGATTGGCGCTTTTGCGGGCACTGCAGCGCAAAATAGGTCCGACGTGAAATACCAAATTTGCAGTTCTCGCTCGGCCTACATCACACTGTAGGCCTAAACTAATCCAGTAGCTGATCATCATCATCATCATCATCACCAGCCTATCTACGCCCACTGCAGGGCAAAGGCCTCTCCCATTATTCTCCAATTACCTCGGTCCTGTACCAACTGTGACCAATTTATCCCCGCAAACTTCTTGATCTCATCTGCCCATCTAACTTTCTGCCGCCCCCTGCAACGCTTGCCTTCTCTAGGGATCCACTCTGTTACCCTTAATGACCAGCGGTTATCTTGCCTTCACATTACATGCCCTGCCCATGTCCATTTCTTCTTCTTAATTTCTACTAATATGTCTTTAACACCAGTTTGCTCTCTGACCCACTCCGCTCTCTTCTTGTCCCTTAATGTTACACCTATCATTTTCCGCTCCATTGCCCGCTGAGTCGTTCTCAATTTAAGTTGAACCCTCTTAGTGAGCCTCCAAGTTTCTGCCCCGTAGGTGAGTACCGGTAAGATGCAGCTGTCATACACTTTCTTCTTCAGCGACAATGGTAGGCTGCTATTCATTATCTGGGAATGTCTGCCATATGCACCCCACCCCATTCGGATCCTTCTAATTATCTATGCCTCATGGTTGGAATCTGGGTAGCTGATCAAGTGGCTCTAAATAATCCTTTCAAGCTTGCGTAAAGCCGTCGAAGCGAATTTCTAACTCTTATTTTGCCGCCGGAAGACCGCAGATGACGCGCAGTAGACGACAATGCGCAGGCGACAACACATCTCGCTGAACAAACTGTCACACTTTTTACGGCTCTTGGTGCGAATACATATAAAACACTTGCATAGTTTCCCGCGTTGGGCTTCTTGGCCCAACAAATTTACGTAAGCATCCAAATACCATTTTTCGCCAAGGTCGTCGAGCGGAGAACCTTGTTGTATAATTTAGTTTGTCACCAATAGATGTCGCCACTCTACTGAAAAATCCAAAGCAGTGGACCAGTCATAGGGCCACTTTGTGATGCATGGGGCCTATGGGGAGTTTCGCAACAACTCGCCACTCCTCATTTCGCATCGTCGAGTGCACAACCGCAGACGCTGCTATGGCGTTATCTCGCAGTGCGTCGCCAACGCCAAGCATGTCTCACTGCCTCCCGCTCACACTCCCGCTATACGTCCCCGCCGACGAGCGTCTCGCGCCAGCTCGGAGGGCCACCCTCCCCTGACACTTTCACCACACTTCCCTCCTCCGTTTTCTTTCTGTCTTCGGCTCTTCCTTTATTTGCTCGGTAACACCGACAATGCCGCCGTCGAACTACAGCAACGGACACCAAAGTGCTGCGCACTAAAAGGCCATGAAATATGTGTGCGCCGTATGGAACGTTCACGTTTTACCAACTCTTGTTTTCAAAGTTGATGAGCTTCTGCAACTCAAATCAACTGTGGATGTTCTTCAAACATCAGTCCACTCCGTTCACGAAACAGTTAACTCTGTTTCGGGAAAGTACGATGAAGTCATAGCTACTGCTGCTACGCAACAGGCCACTATTGGTCAACTGCAAAGTGAGGCTCATGCCTTGAAAGCCACTGTATCAGATCAAGCGGAAGAACTGCCGAGCCTGCCCAAAGAGTTAAATAACGTTGAACAATATAGCAGGAGGCAGAACTTGGAAATCCACGGTCTGCCGCAACAGAAAGGGGAAAAGCTTTTGCCTATCATGTCTGATATGGCCCAAAAGCTGGAGTTAGACTTCATTGAGTGTGACATCGATGTGACATCGCCTTCCTGCTAACCAAGATCGTCCGCCAGTTCTGCTGGTTAGATTTGTCTCCGTTACACTGAAAGAAATGTGGTGGAACTGTAGAGGCTCTTTGAGGGCACTTGCTGAACAGGGCACGATTCCTCAGCTGTACTTCGCTGATAACTTGACCAACTACAACAGAGAAATGTACTGGGCAGCCCGCCAGAGAGGAAAAGAAAATATGTAGTACAAGTACGTCAGGGCTAAACATGGAAAAATTTTCGCCAAGAAAGCTGCGAAATCGCCCCTTATCCGCACATCGGATTACGATGACGTAAACAAGCTTGTGTAAATGTGAACAAGGACACCGACCTAGAGTGATCCCCTAATGCACAATGTTTTTCACAATTGGGACAGCTTCACTGAGTTTGTTATAGTTTCGCAACAAGTCCTTCACGGTTGTGCACGTTAATATCCGCAGTATCCGTCGGCACTGGGACGAATTCCTTGGTATCATACAAAACACCGGTTTTGTATTGGGGCCTTCGTACTAACTGAAAGAAATATTCATGAGGACCTTCCATTTTTTAAGCTACCGAACTACTCTAGTTTCGCGCTGACTCGCCGTGTCAGTAGGGGCGGGGGCATCATGGTCTTTGTACATGAACAATATGTGGCATCATCCTTGCTATCACGGTTCAGCTCAGCAGAATATCTGACGCTGCGCGTCGCCTTGTTAGATACAGATATAACACTTCTTGCCATGCACAGACCACCCTAAGAAAATGCGAACGTTTTTGTAAGCGAACTAGACAACTTCTTGCTTCCCTTGCCCTCAACTTCCGTTCTTTGTTTGGTTGGTGATATCAACATAAATACTGCATCTCCCACGTGCCCAGCTGTTTGAGAATATTTGAACGTGTTGGCCAAATCAGGGGTTATTTCAACTATCTGCTCCCCTACACGGGAAGAATGCCTTTTGCGAAATTAGTTACTTCATGTATTGACCACATCAACGTTAGGGCGCCGTTTGTTCGTATCGATTCGGCAGTAATCAAACACAAACTGGCCGACCATTACTTTGTGGGTTGCCATGTTTATTTTCCCGAGCTTAAGAAGATTCCGCCGGAGCACTTGCAGGTATCTATTCTCGACGTAGCTAAATTCGACAGTCTAGTTAACAATTTTGACTGGAATGCATTCATGGAAGGGTTAACTACACATGATGGTAATAATAAGTTTGTTAATGTTATCGAAGCATTAAAATACCCTGCGCACAAAACCATAAAATGTAAAAAACTCCATAATGAATTGCCTTGGCTTACCTCTACCATTCTCAGGGCAATTAAAGAAAAATACAAACTTTGGGACAGGCGCTCTCCTAATAATAACTGTAGGCGCTCTCCTAATAACACTGCTCTGAGGAACGTATATACACAAAGTTAACATAAATAAGCTAACTGCGTTACTTCGGTCCGAAAAGCGCTCATTTTACAGTAAATCGTTCTACGAAAACTGATGCAACCCTACAAAAACTTGGTCAACAATTATTCAAATATTTGGACGACATTCTGTCCAACCAGTTGACGTCTTTCGTAAACGTTTCGACAATTTGGAATCAGCAGTTATTGATTCGAATGTTCACTTGGCTAAAATATCTTCGGCTACGCATTAAGCTTCTATCGATGGCTCCGACAACCCCAGCAATTTACAGTCCTCTGCATTCCTTCCTTTCATGACTTCTCATGACTTGCACAACAAACTATTCAGCTTTAAGCAAAAGAAGGCGCAGGGTTTAGATGGTATCTCTGTCTACAAGTTGCAACGTAACGTTCTTGCTCTGGAAAATGTACTTGTATTTATGCTGAATAGTTACATTGAGCTTGGTTTTCTTCCACATGAATTAAAAACTGCAGTTGTTAAACCATTACATAAAAATGCCTCTCTTAAAAAAACACTTATCCCGAGTAATGACCAACTTTCCCGAAAAACACAATTTATTGTCAAGTTCGCAATTCCGGTTCGTTCATGGGAAAGGGCCTGTTGCCCTTTTGAAACAACTGTCTGATTAATCTTCTCTGCTTTCGAAAACAATGAAGTAGTCACGGCTCTTTTTTTTGGATGCAAGCAAAGCATTTGATTCTTTTATCCCAACAATACTTTTGCTCAAGCTATATCTACTGGGATTCCGGGGGCCTTTAACAAATTATTAGCTATCTATTTCTGCAATCGTTCACAGATAGTCAAGAGCGGTGACCTCATTTGTTCAAACGTTTTTCTAAAATCTGGTGTCCCACAAGGATCAGTATTATCAACAGTATTGTTTAACGTCTATGTAAGTGACTTATATTATTATGCATCACATTGCCAATTATTTCAGTATGCCGATGACACTGTTCTTTTTGCCAGGCATTCCTCTTACAGCAAATCTGTTGCAATGTTACAAGGTGATACTCAGTCTGTCATGGATTGGTTTGCCCGAAACTCTATTACTATAAATAAACAAAAAACAAATCTGGTTTGTTTCCACAATCCACACATGCAAATTGACCATAATATACCTTTTTTTCTTCATGGCTCGCGATGTAATAATTGTCAAGGTTCTCCTCTTCTACCATCGCCGAATGTAAAGTATTTAGGAATTATCTTTGACTTTGATATGACATGGAACAGTCACCTATCTATGCTCTGCAAAATAAACTCCGGGGCTTGTCATGTACTATGTATAACCGCCGTTTTATCTTCCCTTTACCAGTACGTAAGATTATCGTACATGCACTTGGTTGATGATTTGATTGATTGTGGGGTTTAACGCGCCGACGCAACGCAGGCGATGAGGCGTGCCGTAGTGGAGGGCTCCGGATTAATTTTGACCACCTGGGGATCTTTATCGTGCGCCGAAATCTCGTACACACGGGTGTTTTTGCTTTTCGCCTCCATCAGAAAAGGCACTTGGTTACAGTATCCTGAGATATGGAATCACGGTGTTTTTTTTTCATTTAGCAAGTAGTACTGTTGGGCTAGTTGGTAGGACATCATTAGACTACTATCGCGCAAAGAACGGGAACGAAGACAAGAAAGACGACGGGACGAGCGCAGGAAAACTTGCACCTTTTATATGTACCACCACAAAAACCAAAACAAAGACATAAATATGTTACAACACACTGCCACCTCACACACATCACGCACGTGTCCCAATCTATACAGATGCTTCTTCATGTCACACCCGAAGTACAACGCGTTTTGGAAAGAAAACTAATTTTTTTTTGTGACAACGTCATTGAAGTCTTGCTGACACATTTACTGCCCAACCGCCCAATTTCAAGTGCTTCAATTATCTCCCGCGTAGTTTCATTGCCACTTCTTCCTATCACTGTGCACTTGTCAAACTGTGGTTTGCACTCACGTATACAATCCTTGCAATGAAGGGCCAGAAAACCCTCCTTGCCATTTCGAACATTGTTATTGTGCTCCCTCAACCGGTCATTCACGCACCTGCCGGTTTGACCGACATAGGATGACCCGCAAGTTAGTGGTATATGATGATACGACACGCTCAGTGCACGGAACGTACGGCACACGGTGGTTTGTATGGCACCCCAAGTTATTCACACCTGTCTTAGTAGTCGCATTAGCGATGTTCACAAGCTTGTGGGGAGAACTAAGGGCTACCCTCACGTTCACACGGTTAGCAATCTTTAATCCGAGCGACAAGCCGTGAATGTACGGTACAACCGCTACCTTTTTCTTTTCACTCTCACGGGGAGGCTCATCATGCCCATCTTTCCGATGGCACGATTTCGGTTTGCTGGGGAGGCCCTCAGTCACTGATACGATCACGTGTTAGGGGTATCCAGCCGTGTCGAACCGACTAACTTGTTTTTTGAAAGCGGTTTGCACCGCATGGGGGCACGACTTGCTCAAGGCGTCCGAAATGCACAATTTAACAATTCCCCTCTTCACCAGCTTTGAGTGTGCCGAGTGATATGAAAGAAGCGGCTTGTTAGCACGTGGTTCATACTGCCAACAAACATGATTCACACACAAAGTGATAGACAAGTCCAAAAATCTAATCGCTCCATTCTCCGGAACCTCATGCGTAATGTCTATGGGGGCTAAACATTCCTTAAACAGACCAAGGGTATCAGCGACACACGTGCCAAATGATTCTTCACTACAATCCAGAAAAACAAAGAAATCATCGACATAACGGAACACCTTCGTTACCCGTGATGATTCCAGACGCATTGACAACACCGTATCACACCGTGCAAGTACCATATTGCTTAGTATAGGGGCAATACATGACCCAATGCAAATTCCTTTCTTTTGTAGATATACACTGTCATTCCAGGTAGCAAAGGTGGACTTAAGGTATAGGGCTAATAACTCCAAAAAATCAGTAACACACAATCCGGACCCGTTCTGGAACGCAATGGCAATAAACCAAACCGCAATAAACCAAACCGGTTTATGCGTTCTTCAACACAGGACAGAATCAAGTCGTGGGGTAGCGAATAATACATGTCTTTTACGTCTACTGATAAGGCCTGATACCCGCGGTCCTCATTCGATTTTCGAAAAGAGATAATGTAGCCAGAATTCTTTGTGTAATAGAGATCCTCATAGCCTAGTTCATTTAAATGCTTCTGTAGAAATACAGCTACTGATTTTTGCCACGTGCCTTGCTCAGTAACAATAACACGAAAGGGCAATCTGGCTTGAACGCTTTCGCCGAAAAAAAAACATCGACAAACTGGAATTTTTGCAATTGTCTACCATCTTGGCTAGCTTTGTGAGCTCTAGTTTTTCGCACAACTTTTTGGCTGCAGACTTTACCTTTGACAAAACCACTTCATTTCGTTCATTAAAGCTGGACAAGATCGCCTCTCTCGCTTTGCTGATAAACATGACCTTAAGCATGACATAGAACCCGCCTTCTTTATCTGCTGCTATGACGGACAATTCTTTCTCTTGCAAATAAGAAGATATGCGTTTCAAGTTTACCCCAATGTTAGACGGCTTGTAACGGTTAAGAATGTACACACCTTCGGAAATGCAACTTTCATTTTCACCCACAGGCGCCAGTCGGGACACTTGCCTGACGTGAGTTAGCAGCTCAGGGGCCGAACTTCGTGGCCGAAATCGTGCCGTCGGAAAGATGGCATGACGAGTCTCCCCGTGAGAGCGAAAAGAAAAAAAGGTAGCGGGTGTACATTCACGGCTTGTCGCACGGATTAAAGAAGATTGCTAACCGTGTGAACGTGAGGGTAGCCCATAGTGCTCCCAACAAGCTTGTGAACATCGCTAAGGCGACTACTAACACAGGTGTGAATAACTTGGGGTGCCATACAAACCACCGTGTGCCGTACGTTCCGTGCACTGAGCGTGTCGTATATCATATACCACTAACTTGCGGGTCATCCTACGTCGGTCAAACCGGCAGGTGCGTGAATGACCGGTTGAGGGAGCACAATAACAATGTTCGAAATGGCAAGGAGGGTTTTCTGGCCCTTCATTGCAAGGATTGTACACGTGAGTGCAAACCACAGTTTGACAAGTGCACAGTGATAGGAAGAAGTGGCAATGAAACTACGCGGGAGATAATTGAAGCACTTGAAATTGGGCGGTTGGGCAGTAAATGTGTCAGCAAGACTTCCATTACGTTGTCACAAAAAGAAATTAGTTTCCTTTCCAACACGCGTTGTACTTCGGGTGTAACATGAAGAAGCATCTGTATAGATTGGGACACGTGCGTGATGTGTGTGAGGTGGCAGTGTGTTGTAACTTATTTATGTCTTTGTTTTGGTTTTTTTGGTGGTACATATAAAAGGTGCAAGTTTTCCGGATTAAAATTTCAGTTGGAAGTTAGCGCTCGTCCCGTCGTTTTTCTTGTCTTCTTTTCCCGTTCTTTGCGCTATAGTATTCCACTGGTTTTTTCATTGTCCTTTCACTTGGCGTTCGAGAATAAACTGTATTCTGAAATTGTTGCCCCGAAATGTAGCCTAAAATGTCAACATTCCCTAAAGAAATAGTTTGTTTTCTGTTTTGCAATCGCCTTCTTTTGATGCAATATTTTTGCACACTATTATCTGCCGCCATTTTCCGAATAGTGATTTTTTGTTTCGTTTTGTGTCTACAAGATCCCTGATTCATCGTCCTTTGTTTCGCATACCCCGATGTTACACGCGATTTGGACGTTTTATGCGCAATTATTATGTTCCCGATATATTCAATGCTCTTCCCACTGCTATCTACTCCATTTCATCGACACGTGCTATCAAACTGTATTTAAAGAAAACCTTTTCTGAAGTTGAGTAACCCTGCGTTTTATCTTTTGTATGTATGCATTACACACTGCTTTAATGCGTCTCAAAGTTTTCCTCTTTTGTTATTTTTTGCTTTTTTGTTGTTGTTTTTCTCTCTGTTCTCGTTTCTTTTCGCCTTCACCTTCCTTTTCTTTCCATTTTTTTCCCTGCTGTAATTTATAGTGTCCTGGCACTGGCTGCCGGGCACAGCCCGACAAGCCTGTTTGGCTTGGGCTGACGCGTCATGTACTCTGTACCTCTAGGACAAATAAAAACAAACATTTATTATCATTATTTCAACGCCACCCCCCCCCCCCAAAAAAAAAAGAAAAATAAAGAGGAGAGAGAGAGAGAGAACGATGTTTAATGCGGGCAACGAGCTGCTCAATGTGACAAAATCCCACTCCCTCTCCCTGAAAACAGAAGGAAGACAGTTTCTTCACGGCCAGCACAACTTAACTGTCGTCGTTCCCGCAGCCCGACGTTCTAAACGTCAGCCATACGTTCCCTAGAAGGCGAACACAAAAGCAGTTTCCAGTTCTGGAAGCAGAAATAATTTGTCCCATGCACAGGCACTGCGCCCGCTGACAATAAAAAGTGCAGTCGTAGGGGGCGAGGGGTGGGAAAGGGCGATGTTTGAGGTATTGTAACTACCGGGCGGGAAAACACGGGATCGAGGGCCATCCCTGCCCGCCCACTGCATGCACCCCTGTATGGCCCTGCGCCTCGCTTCCCACTCCGCTATCGGGGATTCGGCCGACGGCTTGGTTGAGCGAGCACAATCGTGTGGCCTCCATCGCCAGGTGAGCGTCCTCTCCTCCCATCTACCACCGGGGTGGTGCGTGCGCGTCTCCACGCGCCTGGTCGTGTGTTGGCCGCAAGGGTCGGCTGCGGGCGCTTCCCGCACCAGCACGCCCAGTCGCAACGGGGCTTGGAGTGATCTCCAGGCGCCGCTTGTGACACGTGCTGCTCCACGCGACCGGAAAGGTGCCTCCGACGAAACAATGGACAACAGCCTTTTGCATCGGGGCTCGTCCTTTGACACGCGTCGTGTTTTCTTGCAGCCGGTTTCACCCGACGGCGTGGAGTGTCATGAAGTGACGATGCGTCGCGCGCATGTGCAAAGTCATTGCGCCATTCCAGGGAGAAAGTCACGCCAGCTAGAAGTGACCGTCTAAGGAAATGCACTCCGCACAAACTGTATATCAACACATATTCGCAAAAGTTTTTTGTACAAAAAGTGAAAAGGCATGGGTTCACTCGATAACACGAAAAAAAAAAAAACGGGGTGCGGAGGTTCTCATAGATCGCTATGCCCGACAGGGGACGTAACATACACTAGCTGTGCATGTTTGGCTTAGAGACGCGGAACGATTTCGCGTAAGTAATGTAGAGACCGCCTGTGGCGTGCTTATTGTTTTTCGGTATCAACATAACCCGGCTGCACGAGGAAAATAAAATTCAGATACCACCGGAAAAGCTAACCGAGCAATCAAGCGACGCTGTCACTCACATGCATATTAAAAATCAAAGACAGAAAGGTTGTTAAAACAAGAACCTTTCTACATGCAAACTGACACATATCAAAGTCGAGAATCCTTGCACTCATATTCCGAAATACAAACTGCTAAAGTTTAAAGCCAAAGTAAACTTGGCCAACGCCACGCAACGTTCTCGGGGAGCGACCCGAATGCGATGATGGCGCACTGGGGGCGGGGGGGGGGGGGGGGGGGGTGAACAGGCTTTACGCGCTCACTGATGGCATGGCCGTTTTGTTGGTGGGAGATAACGTGGGCGACTTACGGCCCGATACGGCCTGTCTGCTGTCCTGCGTGGTCGCGCGGTTTGGGTTGGTGTGCTAGATAGACAGCAAGAGGCCTACAACGCGAGAGGGAAACGGACAGCCCATGTTTGTCCACTAGATGGAAACTCTAGTCCTTCCAAGTTTCATTCAGATAATTGGTTAGGAAGCATTCTAAATGGCAAATGGCAAATAAACGTGTTTTGCCTTGTGCCCTCCTTTTACTGCCCCCAGCTTCGCCGGTCATCCTTCGCAGAGTGGAAGGGCCGGGATTTATTTTTTTCTTTCTAGTTTTACGTGCCTAAGCTACACCTCTGGCATGCGGTGTGCCGCAGTGGACGCCTACGGATTATTTAGACCTCCCGTGTGTGCGTCTTAACGTGCGCCGAAATTTTGTCAGCCCAAGCGTTTTCCTTTTTCATCTCCACCTAGGAATAGGCCCTGGCGGCCTGTAGAGAACCGCGGACCTTCAGCTCAGCAGCTTGAAGCCTTAGCTACTGAGCCACCGAAGCGGGGAAATATCTTTATGTCAAAGATGTGAAAGCCGAAGCATGGATTCAGCACCAAACACCGAAGCGTTGGTGTCTGATACAGCTCCCTGCCGGTGCAAAACCACGCTGCGGGAGCAGGTATAGTGCTCGGAACTTTCGCACAGCAGAATGAATGAATTAAAGCTTTATTACTACACATCTTTTGCCGGTATAGGTCCCCTTTCTTCAGGGAACCTCTAGGTTGCCTGTCGTGGCTTGAGTCCTAGTTTGAGTCCTTGTCCCTTGCAGTGGCGTTCCAGGTTTTGCTTCATGAAAGCGGTGAGGGCGGTTTGTTCTTCACGTGACGACAGTACCACAATAGTTTCTTCGCCTGGTCCCGTATTGCAGTTGCCAGATAGGTGACGCTGGTCCAGCACTCCCAGGCATTTCCACCACTGTGGGAGTGGTCTTTCATGATAAAGGGCCATTCTTGCTGGGGTTAGGAGGGTATCCGTTTGCGCCTGCATGCCTCACTAAGACCTGTTCTTCTTTGCTTAGGTGTTTTTGTGGTTTGGGGTAAGCTTCCGGGTTGTGTCGTAGATCTTTCAGTGTGATGGGTTTTGGGGGGATGCCATCTCTCTGGTGCTGGATGCAGTGGCAGGGAGACCGGAGGGCGTTTTCGCGGGCGAGTCGGTTTGCTCTTTCGTTGCCCTGCATCCCGACATGACCAGGTACCCAGTAGAGTCTAGTCACGGCTTACGACTGGTAGTGTTCGCGTTCTGATTATCCAGGAGTACCCCATGACTGCATCGGCTGAGGCTGGACAGCTCCTTTTTCCGCTTATTCGACCTTGGGTTTTCCTCCGAGTCTACCTTCCCTTCTCTCTTCCCTAATTTGAACAAGAAACAGCCAAACTCCAACCTTTAAATCATATCTGACCAGGTTCTTGCAACGTAATTTGCATACAGTATAGGCCCCTCTTTGGCTGCTAGCTTACGCGGGGGTAGATATATGAATACTGCATGCGTTAACAGCCAACCAAGCAGATGAAAGAGGCTTTTTTTTTTTATACGGGGTCTCTTTTGTTTGTCATTCTGGACTGTTCCGAAGCGCCCCAGAGCTTTGCACAGTTTAGCGCAAAAAATAGACAGGATCTGGGAAAGGACAAGTACGCTCGTGTAGTGTCCTTTCGCAGATCCTGTCTATTTCTGGCACTCAACTGTACGAACTATGAAATCAAGGGTTGGAGGGAAACCCGTCTGGTCAGGAAAACACATGACAATAAAAGCTGGCACAGAACAAGAACGTGTAACATTCTTGGTCAGTGCCAGCTTTTATTGTCATGTACGAACTATGTAACACCAACTTCGCCAATCGATCACGTTACTAAACCACAGCTGCAGAGAAGCTCCATATTTTGTTTTCTCGGGGAATTCCTCTTGCTACGGCAGATACGGACTGCACAGGAGAAAGAAATAAAAGAGGCAAGTGAATGCAAGCTCAATCCGAAATCGGACCCGTCGCGCTTTGGGCGGAGGGCACGTAGTGTCACCGCAAGGCAGTCGGGCGCGACGCGGGTTACCGGACCGCCCATCACGGGAACCACGCCGACGCGCTGAATGCCCACAGGTGCGCACAAGCCCGTTAGGCTTAGGGGAAAGAGAGGGGCGAGGCCGCCACGACGTTCGCCCGTTGCAGTACACGCTCCCAGAAGGAGAAGCGAGGAGGTGCGGACGTAGTTGGTGAATACAGCTGTGTTTGGAGGCCCTTTTTACGCGACACGAACGAGCCTCCTGATGAGGCCGTCATCGGCATGCCTTTATTGCTGGCTGATACCCCGATTGCGCTTGTTCCGGTCGACTTCCGATGGTACGAGATATGCCGCAGTTGTGCTTGGGTCTGCGGAGAGAACCTGCAGATTTATCATAACCCGGCTGACACGTTCCGAAACCTGGGCTTTGAGTGTCGGTACAGCGTGGGAAAATCCAACCGTGCGTGGGCGACGGCGTGATCTCTGCATGTTTTTCCGTAACGGCAGCTCCGGAAGCTCTGCTTTTTGACACGCGGTGGGGCGGACAACGTCCTTTGCGATGTGCTCTGTTTTGGAGTAATGTAGTGATTATCCATTCTGTTTCTTGGTGCAACAAAAGCAGGCTAAAAAGAAGGGACTTCCAGACTCCGTAAACTTACTTTCACAAAATAACAAAAAAGCCGTGATTGATGGCACAAAACACTCGGGAACCTACCTACCTTGAGCGATTCGAAGAGAGCGTGTAACGATCGATGGTTGTAACGAATTGTGAAGTATAGTAAAATACACAATATTTCATTCGGGGACGGGGGAGGGTGGGGGGGGGGGGAGCGTTAGCTCTTATAGGGAAGGAGCGAACATAAAAGAAAGTAAAAGAAAAACAACAAATCTAAGAATAACAACCCAAAGCAGGAAATATATTTAAAATAAAGAAAGACAGCTCCTAAAAACACAGAGATCCGAAATCATGCGACAATGTGCACAACTCTCCGATAGCTTTGTTCATACCTCCCCCCGTCAAATACCAAAATGACTGACCGTCTTAGTGGGAGCCTAAAACAAAACCTTGCTTAAAACCTTACCCCGCACACCTCGTAAAAAATGCCCCCGTGCAATCCGTATGATGGTGCACCATCGAAGCTGTAACGTCCGCGTGGTGTTTTACGTATGACATATGGTCGCGCGACCGGTGTTTGCCTTAGCCACGTTGGCGCTGTTGCGTCTGCACCGCCACCGCTCCTGCCCGCTTTTGTCGCATAAGTTGTGCTTCACGACGTAGCTTGCTGCGCGCGCCTTTTGCTACGTTAACACACCCAATCTGTTTCCCCTTACTTCTAACTCATTTCTAATCATTTTTCTTTCGCGCATGCGCATGGGGTTGGGTCGGAAGAGTTTTCTGCTTACACAAGACCCGTTGATTTTCCTTTCTTCCGGCCATATAAAGCTTCACTTTAAAACAATTGCAATGCGGCAAATCGTGAACATCAAAGCTCCGCGTTAGCGGACCTTCAAAACAAGCTAAGGGTAGCTCGTCGAACGGGGGACCTCGAAAAATAAAATAAATACGTGCATGACAAATGCACTTAGCCGGACTCTATGACCACACGAGTCGTGCACCGCTCGCTGCAGCGTAATTTGGGTTTCATAGGAAACGAGAACGTAACTAGTCTAAACTGTACGCATATTGGGGTACGCTATTGTGAGCTCCCGAGATAACAAGGCAAGTATCACGTGACACATTGACACATGACACATGATCCAATGTGTCACATGACACATTGGATTTATCCGGTGGCGAGATGCTGTTATCTATAGTGCGCGCGGGAAATCTGGAGCTTTTGAACTGTCTTTACGGCAGTTGAAAGGATTTTCTTATATTTTGAACGAATTGGAAGCATAGATGGTGACAGATATCGCGCCTTTTTTGCGAGGACAGTCTCGTATTAAGACGTTGGTTGCATTTTTGGCGCTTATGCTCAACATGACGTACAGTGAATCCCTTCACCTACTACAAAAAAAATTGGTCGCGTATCTGCTCCTTTCGTTGCAAATGTCGTCAAAAGACGATAGTCTGTATCGACTTTTGCCAAGTAAATGCCTCCCTTTGCTTTCCCGCTCACCTCTCATGTTGTTCCTCTTGCGTCGTGCTCCTCCCAAGGTAAAGACACCAAAGGTTTGCTTAAATCATTTTAAATTTCCCGCGTTCCACTGCTCCAAACCGGGTGTCTTGATGCGAACCCTGCCTTACGGCGAAGACGCGCGTTAATCGAGGCGCCCTACTAACCGCGTTTCCCTACTCCACGTGCGTTGCAAGCAGAACGTGGAACCTATCTGGTCGAACCTCTCGTAACTGTTGCCGGTTGATTTTTTTAAATGGCGCCAGAAGCTATAGTGGCGCGGGCGACAGCAGGCGACGGCGGAGTGAATTTTTTTTCTGCAGTTGATTAATTATTTCATTTCGCAGAAGTCAAGCACGTATGATTTTTTATAAAGGGACACTGCAAATATCACTTCTGTATTAATTTGTTGTCTTATATTTGCGTAATGTCTTGCTCTTCTTCAACAATGTTGACAAGTATTACTATTACACCCGACTTAGACGGGTCGATTTAGGTGTGACTATATAAGACTATTGCGCTTGCATTGTTTTACTTAGGCCGGGTGGCTAAATCGAGTCACAGACAGAGAGACGGACAGACAGACAGACAGACAGACAGACATACAGACAGACATACAGACAGGCCAAAATTTCTGGGTTTAAGTAGCCCAAGAAAGACTATCGTCCTTAAAAAAGAACAGCCATCGAGCAAAAGCTTGAAAACTTTTGCCCGAAATTTCGAAATTGGTTTTGTACAAACGTATGTATAACATGTGCTAGTATTGTAGAATTTGGTTTAAATATTTGGGATGTGGCTCCACAGATGTGACAGGGCGAGCAGCTACAATACCAAAGTGCTGCCTGCGGGCCGGAGCCTTCTGTCAACAGAAAAACAAGACTACTGACTACACTGCGGCCCTCTTCTGTCTGTCTGTCTGTCTGTCTGTCTGTCTGTCTGTCTGTCTGTCTGTCTGTCCGTCTGCCTGCCTGCCTGTCCCCTCTCCCTCCTCCCTCCCTCCCTCCCTCTCTTTGAGCCAGCCAAGCGGCCAGAAGGTAACATATTTCTTGAACAAGAAGTTTATAGTATACGCCAAACCTCTCCAAGCTACAAATCTGGCACCGTACTTTATACTTTTCAACATTGTTCCGCAAAAAGAAACAATTAGGCATATTTGAGGCAAATCATCAATACAAAAACGTACTGAAGTGTTCTTTTACTTAAAAATAGATGTGGTCACGATTTATGCGATAGCGAACTAAAAAAACGCGTTGAAAACAATGTTCTGACCTAAGATAAAAAAATGAGGGTAGCTTCCGAGCCTAGACCTTGAGACGAACTGTAACGAAAAGTTCCGATAGATCGCGCTTGAGCAGTGCGAAGGCGGGAAATTGGATGGACTTTTACAAACTTTACACTGTCTTTATCGTGGAACAAACTAGACGGGAGAAAAAAAGCGTGAGGTATGGGCGAAAGAGAGAAGAGAGGCATTTACGTGTCAGAGTCACAGCTGGCTATCGTCTTTCGACGACATTTGCAGCAAGGTGAGCATATACGCAGTTATTTATTGTCTGTGTGTGGTCCGTACAATCTATCCAACGTATACTCTGATTTCGTTGAAAAGAGGGAGTTCTTGTCAGTTTAAAAAATCCGTCACATTTGCACAAAGGTCTCGACCTCAAGGAGGGAAACATGTTTTTGAACGCAAAGAAGAGTCTCACAGCTTTTTAAGTTATTCGATTCTTGCACACCTAATTTGCTTTTAAGCACACTAATTATGACATGCCCGCATGACCAACCTGCATCTTTAAGCTTCAGCATATGTCGGCACTTTTATATTAGAAAATGGAGGCGCCGTGCTTCAACTAAGCGAAACGGATGAAACGATTTAGGTGGCTAAGCCATCATACTCAAAACAGTTTCGTAGAAAGTCTCTTACCGTGCACTGTGCAATGCTATTCACTTAATTTAACACCACATTGTGCTTTCAGACAAGCGCCACCACGTTTTCCGGATCAGGATACCCCGATATTGGTTCTGCTAGTCCTTCAGCTCGAGACATGTTCAGCGTAACTTACGCGGCTGCATCTTGTACCTTTCTTTCACTCTCCCCTTCTGGTCTTACAACGCTTCAGGCCAGGCTTTCCCAAGCTCACCTCATTTGGGAGGTTTTTGTTTTTGTAATTGGTAAAAGTAGGCATATCAGCTGCACATCTTATGCGAGGCCCCTCGTCCATAGAGAAATCAAATAGCACGGGAGCAAACTTCTTTACACGCGACACCGTGACTAAAGAGAACGCGACAAAATCTCACCGACTGAACAGCGAAACAAAACGTCGGAACCCGTGCGCGCCCATCGCCGCCTGTTTCTTTTTCTTTGTAAGTAAGCTTCACTGTGCAACAAACGATGTGAGAAAGCCAGCTTACAAAAACCAGGACCACACCAATTTTCTAAAAGTTGGCTTGGCCTCTGCAGGGAAATGCTTTGCCAAGAAGAAGTTTATCTAATGGCAATATACGACACCTTAAATCGAACTATGAAGCTCCGGGGCCAATAGATCGCCGAAAGGAGAGGTTACACCGAAGTTACAAGGACAGGGGCGCCTTTTCTCTACGTACGCACGCAAAAAGAATGGAGTAGTTAGTTTACAAACCACTCTGCTGTAAAAATACCCGTTTCCCCCTTTTTCTTAGGCATGTTTTTTTTTTTGGTTTGGCAATGGCAGAGCTGAAATCATCTAAACTTTTGTTTGCAAAGCCGGGTGCTGTGTATGCGACTTTGGCTAAATCCACAAAACCAATGAGAAAAAGACGCTGCACACAGACAGAGAACACACGATCAGTCACTGGACTGCCCGGTGGCTGTGCTTGTGTTCTCTTTCGGTGGGCAGTGTCTTTTGTGCTCTGTTTTTGTATATTTAACCACCGTATACCAACAAGCGCAGCTTTCCACGTTAGTCAAATATCCCCTCTGACAACTTTCTGTCCCACTCTAGAAATGCATCTTTTCACTATTTTGAGGTGAGGGAGGGACAAGGGTTACCAGTAATGACAAAAAAAAGTCAGCCTGGCGTCGAGCGTGGCTTGCTATTCCATATGAAAATGATAAGTGTGAAAGTATGTGAAACGCGCGAACGCACAAAAGCGGGCTTAAACAGTAACAAACGCAGATAAACACAAGAAAAATGCCAGACGCAAGACCCATACAGAGAACAATCATGGGAGTATGGTTAAGGCATGTTAACGAACCGTTATCCCAACTTTTTGCGTACAAAAAAAATTCCCAGGCCATCTCCAGTAACGTGAGGGACGAAGCATGCAGTGTATAAGTGTATTCTTTGCGCCTTGGCGTTTTTGCCAACGGAGATGAAACTGTTTGGGGTAGAAGCATACTCTTTTGCTGTAAAAGGCTGGCGTCTTTCAAGCACGAAGCTCTCTAGCACGATGAGTAAATGGGTGTTGTGGTGGTTTGTTTAGTACGCCTCACCGAGCCCTCCAGCGCGAACCGTAAACAAGTGTCCCGGTGTTTTTTTTTCCGCACGAGTTACGTTCTAGCGCGCGGCGTAAATGAGCTTCCCGGTGTTTTAGTACCGCGACTACATGAGATGGCGCTTACGACAAACACAGGAGACGCCAACAGCCCCAGCCGCTAAGGGGCTTTGTCCCTAAAAGTGCGAGTCTGGCATCCCTACCAGTATATGTCCGAACCGCTTGACTGGCATCCCTACCGGTATATGTCGGAAATGGTTCGGAAAAAATCAAGATGCACGAGATGTACGTAAGACACAGCATTTAAAACAAAACCAAATGACACACAGGCGATCATATCATTTTAAACTATGCAAGCAGTGAAACCAAACGGTCTCGTAAGAAAGAAGAGGCGTAGTGCGTGACTTCTGTGGAAATGGAGAATTCGGATATGTGGACGTATGTTTGTTGAGCACCGGGGCAACACGAAAACATGAAGCGTTTTAGCTGAATAGGGTATACTGCGATGTGATGGCAACACAAGACCCGAGTCATTTGTTGCTATAAATTCTTTCTTAACAGCGGAGCTCTTCGAGCGCTAGCTTCGACGACAGTCTCCGACCTTATTCTAGTAACGTTGGTCGCTTCTGGGTTCGTGTCGCGCTGCCCGTCTGGACGTTTCTCCGCCGCGCAAACCCTGTATCCCGTTGTGGAAAAATTGCGAAAAAAATCAAGGTCGTAGAGCCTTCATATTTTGATGTAAGACGGCATATATTCCCCTGGATAAATGTCTTCCCAGCAATGCATTTTTGTTTAATGAGTAAAGATTATTCCAAGGGGCTTGAAAGTTTCTTCATATTCAAGCACTCTTTCATCAAGAACCAATAGTGGAAAATGCATGGCATTTTTTTTTTATTTCGGGGGCAAATTGCAGCCTTTCTTTTTTTTCATTGTTTTTTTCTTAGCGCATTTGCGGATGATCACGAAATAGTGAACATGAAACGTCATTACGCTGGCAGCCACGGCATGTATATCAGCGGAAGACAGAAACAGCTGATGTCATCGGTGAACATTATGCACTTTGCCTTCGAGCCAACACGGGTGATATCATCTGAGTATGTGTTGAAAAGGAGTGCTCTCACAATACTACCCTGGGGTGCACCGTTAAAAGTTTTTAATGCGCGCTGAGCATATAATGAATTTGTACATACTGCTCCCGGCGTCTCAAGTAAGATTTAAATACTTCAAGGGTGTGGCGCTGGATACCACAACATATTCATCAATAAAAACTTGTAGTCGCCGAGTAAGGTTTATTAAACAGGTAAGAAAGACCATTCAACTTCGATGCCTTGTTCACTGAGTGAACAAGGCTCAGTGAACAAGGCTTCCTTAAGGCTCAGTAAATCTGTCTGCTACTTTTTTTAGGCGCCGCTATTTTTCTTTTGTATCACCAGAAATAGGTTCAGAAATATTATTGTAATGTTGCTGCATTGTACTGTAATGTTACTCCATTGTAAAAAATTGTCACAAAAATAATAAATTCCTTTTTCCCGAATAAGTGGACCCATTTAATCCGAAAATAAAACGCGTCATTGTACTGACGGCTTCAAGCCACTTGTTTACAACACCTCTTTATCCACGTTGGGTAAAAAATAAATAAATGCAGGAAAAACCCAAATTACATGACGTGGGCTTGCTTGACGAAATGATTTCTGGTTATTTAATTTTGCGCAGATGTCAAAAGAAGGAAGGCGCGAAAGCGTTCGCAGGCATTATCGCCAACATTCTCCTCTGCGCCCCTTGTGGAACTGAATGGAATGGTTCCCACGGTCAAACAGAAGCAAGAAAAGAGTAGAATAAAATCGAAAAGCCTTCAAGAACATTGAAGCGATGTTGCTTAGGATAGCGGGAATTGCTGCGGCCCGAAGAGGAAAATACTTTTTCTCAGTTCTTTGTCGCCTGAAGGAAAGCACACGCTCGCAAGAATTTGTACCGTTAGAACAGAAACAATTCTTTCTCAGTGGCTTTTCGCAAACTCCGCGTACTCCTGAACGAAGCCCCCCACCGATAACTACAGAAAGCACACGCTCGAGCGACTTCTTTCAGCGGACAATCCTTCCTGCTTTGTTGTCGGTATCCGGCCAGTCCGTTCGGTTCCCTCGGCGAATGCCTCCCGGCTGATGCGGAAGCAGGGCTCATCGCACTTGTACTCACGTGTTTCGGAAGTGCTTCACATAGGCACTTAGCTTAGACGCCGGGGTGTGCGTGGGGAAGTGTTTGGCTTGCTGCCGCCGCCTCACTTTCGATTCCCGGCGAGTGTTCTGGGAGTAATGCTCCAGTAAAGCTATTGTGTGCGCACTTGCCAGAAGGTCTCAGGAAGCCGGAGACTGCGGAAGGGACAATGAGTTGGGCGTTATTATTTCTGCGCCTCTCCCGGAAAGTATTTGTAGCCGAAAGACAGCTCGTTGTTTTGTTAAGGTGCTCTATCGAGGAGAATTTCTGCACCAAAGTATGCGTTGCAACGTGGTTTTGTCTCGCATGGACTCATACCAGGGACAATAGTTGTAATCATCCCGAAATCACAACCCTAATCCGGCTATTTCTTTTTGTGAAAGCGCCCTAAAATCGGCATATTTAATGTATGAAGTACCGATGCATTTGAAATAAATCTAATTGGTTACTTTGAGGACTATTTTTTGTACATAGTGCGAAATTGAAATCATCATCATCACTGTATACTTCAGCTTTATTAGTTTCCCTTCTACATATACCAGATTTTTGCGATTCTAGCGCGCACCTTTTGTGCTAAACGAAGCCTTAAAATTTGCTTGCGCGTTACATTCGGGCTCAGAACCGAAATCGGCTTTCAATGTTTTCCGCTTTAATTCTAATGCCAGCTGCAGCTGAATAAGCAATTTTCTGAAGCACAAGAAATTTTTGCTGCTGCAGTGGCATGCGTCAAGTAAAATATCCTCTGTCAGGTACGTGGTATCGTGTCTCGTACACCTGCGAGGTAGAATCGTCGTCAAGTTATTTTTTCGAATCTTCATCAGTAAATTTACGTGGGCGTTACAATCTGGGACGCCTTAGAACAGGACAAATACGGTACACGTCGATGTCAAAGTAATATCTCCAGCACTTGAACTGAGTTGCACATATATCCTAAGGACTATTATAAATCGCGCGCGCATATCTGCTACACCAATACTACTTTATTAATTTTCCTCATACCAATCTCAACGCGAAATAATAGGCGCCTGTAGCTGCAAAAAGCATAACTAACCCGAAATCCCGGATTAACCGGTACGATTCGTCGAGTCGCGTGCTCTGTGTGTGTCCGCTCTTCAAGCGTTACGATAAGCAATTTTTTTAATGGACGTGCAGTTGCGTCAACAAATGTTTAACGCCCCTGGCTCAGTCCACAGTGCCATCATCTGTGCGCAGGCTTGATTGTATACAAGTTTTTGTCCATTTTCGCGGCGGATAAGCTCGGTTTTTCGGGGCTTTTTTTTTTCACCGGTGGCTCCCCTTTACACGCAAGGCGATGGTTGTGGCAGAACGACCCCACGAGTGACCTTACAGAAATGACACGACTACTGGGGAAAAACACACGCTTTACTAGGAAGTTGGCAGTGGCCGGTTTATCGAAAAGTAGTCTCACAAGTAAGGGTATACTTGATTACAGTGCTAAAACTACCTAACCAAAAAGTAATTCCTTACACGACCCATTGTCACATTTCATTAAAGTGATTCCATCAATGCCATGCATGGTGCTCCTCGTGATCTTGTAGCCCATCGGAGAACCAGATGAACTGAAATGCAGCGGAAGGGCCGTCAAAAAAGGATGCAGAAAGCTCACACTAACGCGTGAGACGAAGGTACCGAAGCTGTGCGCAACCTTGACGACCATCTCGACGGTTTTAGTCCACGATTGCAGCCGATCTGCTGCGTCTTCGCTGCTTTAAGTGTGAGCTTCTTTCATTTTCTTCGAATTGATAAACCTTGTAGGGATACAGAATGACGTGTCTTTCTCATTTCGACCAAGTGTTCCCATGATTACGGCGAACGCTGGGGTTTTTCCTTTTTGGCCAATCTTGGCCCATCTCCCTAAGTGGGTATGCTTGGTTTGACAAGCATGCGCTGGAGACGCTGGGCGGTGGCCGCGAGCCACGTACACACGGGCGCTAGGCATTTCCTTAACATGCCGGGTGGTGGCCGCGAGGAACGCGCTCCCGTGCGCGAGCTGACATGCCCTCTGCATATTCTTTGTATTTTGAACTGCGGGCACGAATGCCGAACGATTTTCCAAACAGCTTCGATGATAATACAACGTGAGTCTGCCGATCCCAAAGTCGACGCAATAATCCAAGCCCTGGCCGAACGTGCTAGCCAATATAGCATGAGAATGGTTGCTTCTAGCGAGTGAGACCTGAAATAAAATTGTCATTGAATCGCGTACATGATTGTGATTTCTGGATGTGGGCTATGGAGAGACGGTTACTTAAGGAAACAACAACAAATGATTTAATGAACTATAAGATTGTAGGAAAGGGAGCCGTGGACTCGGTGATGTGCTGTGGCCTCCTACATTTATTCAGGTCGCGGAGGCCCGGCCAGAACGAGCGGCCGCCCAGCTGCTGACCCGACGTTCCATCTCGTGGCGCGTGGCACTGCTGACCCCAGACCGGTCCACTGATGATGATCGTTGTGCGTGGCCCTCCTCACCTGGCCAGGCACCGCTGATGGTGATTGCGGCGCTCATGATGACGATGGCGATGGTGTCACTACAAGATAATCAGACAGAAATGAGAATAAGTACCTTCACGCAAAATTACAGGTTCACTGCGTAGAACGACCGTCCATTTCTTCTTAGCCAAGTTGGGACCAATTTTGCCATGGCTATTCTTGACCGGCACAAGTCTTTGTTAAAGCCCACTTTCCTTTTCTGCATGTGCCAACAGCATAGCGGCAACAGCTGTTCTGCAACGACGGATGCATTATAATCTTGATCCCTGTATAGATTTTCCTTCTTGAGACCGCATCTTCTTTTTCGCGTTACGATAACACAATAATCCTGACAATATCATTTTTAGAAGATTTCAGCAGCAGACATTGACGAAAACAGGGAACTTTGAGTCACTTGTATACGCGTATGAGAGATACACCTTCGCCGAGTGTATGCTACGGCCACAAAACCATTAACATCTAGCTCCAGTGCATTTGTACAGGTATTAGGTGCGGCCATGAATGCGACAATGCATGCTACCATTTGAGATAGGAAGGGCCACAATTCGTAACACCTGAAAAAGCATGTCGTGAAACCTTGAGTCCCAAGATGGGATCGTAGGCGATAACTATATATGTGGCCGGACTTTTGGGCAACGCCTCCAGTCCATTTCTTTTAATTCGAGTTGGGGAGCGAAAGGCGGGTAGGAGGCCAAAATGGGACATCTAGGCAGAAAAAATCCACACCTGGACCGCTAGAGAATCGCCATCCCACCTTCGCTAGAAAAACGTTGAGGCGTTACTGCACCTGAAAAGTGTTGCATTTCGCCGAGTGGGGTACATCGGGGGTCTTTTCCCACTACTGCACAATGCCTGAGGGCAAGAACAGAGTACTTACGAGGACCTTTCTCCAGGGACACGGAATACGTTTTCCCGGACATTCCAAAAGTCATCCGTTGGCATGGCGAAAAGAGCCCCGCCTTGACAGAGTAACTGAACTCTAAGGTCGGGGACGGCGACCGCGTATAGCGTTAGCTGCACGCAACGCAAACAACGTGCCTGCACTGCCCCAGATAAAAAATTGCTGACGTGAAAATAAGCAGAAAAAAAAAAACCCTAGTGGAGTGTCCAGCTTTTCGGCTATTCTTTATTTAGTCACGCTCCTGTAAACGCCTCCCCGTCTCTCCCCGATTTTCACCGCCAGACCCCTCTATGCGTACTGCTGTCTTCTCTCTTTTTTTTTTTTTGTGTAGCATCGGTGGGGCCCAAAATGGTACGCTGGGTGTTGATTTTCAAAGCCACCCAGGTGTCACACCCGGGGTTTCTTATTTTGTTTTTAGGGGCGAAGCTCCTAAAGCCATGGGTCTGTCCATCCCTTGTGTCTCGTGGTACGTGACCGCCGCATGCTTTCGGAGATGTCGCAAAGTGGGCCGCGTTGCACGCGCAAGAACCGGCTGCAACCGGCAGCGTAAACTCTGCACCGGGAGCGCGAGCTTGTCTGTGTTCGCCAACGGAGGCGCGAGCGCACGTGCACTGCGAGGGGGAGATCACGCAAGAGATCACGCCACGAACGCAGGCAGTCGTTCTCGGAGATCGAACGAGACGCAAGGACCTTTGCTCGTTTCCTCTCGTCTTGTTCGGGCACAAGGTCGCCCTAAATAAAAGTTCTTTCTTTACCGTTTGTCCCATCCTACGTGACAAATTGTGGCGGAGGTGCGGGGTAGTCCTCGATGGCGCGGGGTCTTTCACCAGGTCAGGGCCTGGGAGCATTGACTCCGAAAATAAAAGTTGATTTGTACAATGTACGCACACAGTCTTACGTCTTTCTTAATGATGTAATGGGCGAACCTTCACGGGAGAGTTACGGTTACCGATGATCTCCCCCTCTCGAGCTTCGCCCCACTTATCACCATTCATTCCGTGGATATGGCGTGATTTGTTTTTACAATCCCTGCCTCTTCCTTTCTCCGGTTGTGAATGAGACGCCACCTCAACATTTCATGATTAGTGATGGAAAATGGAGTCGTTGGAAACGCAGAATACGCCGGTTGTTATTATTAGGAATATGCGTACGTGCGCTGTGGCATATGCCGCCGCAGCACCTTAACAGAACCGTTTAGCTTATCATTGGAAGTTTAAATATATTTTTTTAACTTTCCAAATGTCGGTGGCCAAGACCATCTGCGAGGTAGTGCAATGACCATACGCAGAAAAGTACGCCTGTTTTCGGCCACCCTCAGTCTGTCTTTATGCAAAGAAAAAATAAACAGGCGGTTTATTTTCCGATTGCCCTCATTTTCATTACCCCCGAAATCAGTAGTGAATATTTTTAACTGAACAATGTACACCTTTTTTATGTACGGAACCAGCGTATGTTTCCCGTGCAAGTTCTTTCTTCGCCACAGCCACGAAACGTATTTCACCTGCTGCAGACGACATGTTTGTTTACGTTTTTGGAAGTCGACCGATGTGTGGTGTACCAATTCCTGTTTCTATGCGCGTCTGAGCATGAAGTTTCAAGTTACAAAGTATGAAATTGATATGTGGGAAGCCCCGCGATGTCACACATAACATATTATTTCTTTGATTGTATAAGGAAATTCTTAATCACCACGGCGCATTTTCAAGTGCATCACGCAGCGATGTTCCTAGTCTGTACATTTTAATTATAGCATTTTCCCCAGTAACCTGTAGATCTTATAGATGATTTTATTTTATAATCACTCCATTGACACCACGTTCATACATGCGCCCCAAAGGTTCTTGCTTGGTAATAGCGCAAATAAAACAGGACACAAAAGGAAGAAGGAACGGACAGCGCTGTGTCCGTTCCTTCTTCCTTTTGTGTCCTGTTTTACTTGCGCTATTACCAAGCAAGACAATGTACCAACTCGCCCAGTCGTCCGTTTTGGCCCCAAAGGTGTGCAGAGAATGTTTTTTTTTTTCAGAGGCAAAAGCTATAACATGCACTGCTTGATGAGGAAATAATATCCACTGTCAGCGTTTCTGTTTATTTCAGCAGGGTTTGCTTGTGTATTTCATTGAGCAAGTCTTGATTTATTTCCTCTTTTGCATACGTCGATTCTTCTAAGGATTCAACGTTATACGTACTGTGAGAGATAGCATCAGCGCTGTTTCCAAACTTCGTCTGGACGAGTTTTTGCCGCCTCGCACCTCATCGTTATCATCATCGCATACGCAAGCACTTACAGCATCTTCTTCATCAACATGGTCATTTTGGCAACGGCTTGTCGGCGAGGTTGCGTCCTCATTAAACGCGTCCTCCATGTCTCTCGCGTCTCCCGTGTGCGAGTCTGGCAGTCTAGTGAATAATTCAATTTTTATATTACTTCATATGACATCTGTGAAAATTCCAGGCATCGGTGACAGTATTTCAGCGCACCTCTAAGCGCCAATTCAGCATATGACATGTGTGCCTTAGCCTGTTTCATTTATGAGTACTTGTAATATTTCGTAATTAACAAATGAATATCGACCGATTCCATAAGCCTTTCCATTTGGACCTGCAGGTCTGTCCCCGAGTTTCGCTGAAATTAAGTGCAGAAAGGAAATGTCACCCGATCACCGCGTTAGCTATCACGTTTCCGCGCTTCACGATGTACCCGCTTCATTTACCATCATGGCTTAGACGTCCCATGACAGACTGGCGCCAAATTCAAATCGCCATTTGCACAGCTGGAAGCCGTGTCGTAACGGCAGCTGTGGGGAAACCATGGGGCGATCGCATTCGTGCTATCTCGGTGCGCCACCGATAAACTAAATGGTGGTATCACTTGGGTGGCTACGTAGTGCCGCTTCAGGCCCGAGTTGACGTAACGGTTCCTTGAAGAGAGTTTGTGTCGCCGGAAGCAGAGGAAGCTCTGCGGCAGTGGGAGCGTGTGAGCTTCGCCGTTAACACGAAGTGGAGGTAAGCCAACGTGGTCCGAATAAGGTTTTCGTGTACCTTGGATGCTGACCAGACAGGCGGAACTATCCCAGGTTCGCCGAAACGGCGTACGTTAGGTTCGCGATAATAAAGCTCGAACGGTTCGCAGGAGTTTCTTTGAATAATCAGAAGTTCTTAAAAATATGACTCGGGGCAACATACCAGCTTGTGTTGTCATGATACATTCACATACGAGGTCTGTGAGAACAGTACCCGACCTCTTTTTTTTTAGAACAGCTGATGGATATAAAACATGCGCGCTTGCATGAGCCGACCTTGAACCTTCGTGCGCGTGCGTGAATTTTTTTCCCGCCTTCCGATAGCGTCAGTTGCTGGGACGCAGCGTGTGAGTGAGGTAGGGCGCAGTGTTCTCGTCGGTTTTTTTATTGCTAGGAAAAGGGCGGAGGGACTGGAGCAACGCTGCTGCATTAAATTTTGCCAGACACTGGGCCGCAGCCAAGTGGAAGCCATTCGAAAGATTTTGACAGCTTTGATTTTGACTGATTGCGTGGTTTAACGCGCCGACGCAACGCCGGTGATGAGGCGCGCCGTAGTGGAGGGCTCCGGATTAATTTTGACCACCTGGGGATCTTTAACGTGCACCGAAATCTCGTACACACGGGCGTTTTTGCTTTTCGTCTCCATCAGAAAAGCAGCCGCCGCGGCCGGGAATCGAACCCGCGACCTCGTGCTCAGCAGCGCAACGCCTTAGCCACTGAGCCACCGCGGCGGGTCTCGGATAGCTTTCGGTGACAATTATATGAGCAGCACACAAATTAAGGAGTGGTACAACTGGTTTAAAGACGGCCGCACATCGATGGAGAACGAGCCACGCTCTGTTCGGCCATCGACATGCCGAAATGACCAGGCGATTGCCGATGTGAACGCTGTGGTCATGCGCAACCGTCGTGTGACTATATCCTTGAAATTGCGGAAGAGGTGGGCATCACCAAGTTTTCTGCAAATTCCATTATGACCGAAGATTTGGCCATGAAGAGAGTTGCGGCGAAATTTGTGCAGAAGCTGCTCACGGTGGAGCAAAAGCCCCTTCGTGTCGAAGTCTCACAGGACATGCTGGATTCCACAAACAGTGACCCCGACTTCATGAACACCATAATCACTGGTGACAAGTCTTCTGTGTACGGGTACGACCCGGAAAACAAATCGCAGTGGCCACAATGGAAGAATCCCACGTCACCAAGGCGAAAGAAGGCCCGCCGAGTGCGCAGTAATGTCAAAGTTATGCTCACTGCTTTCTTTGACTCCCGCGGTGTGGTACACCACGAGTACGCACTGCAGTGCCAAATAATCACCGAAGAGCACTACAGGGCGGTCCTCCGTCGCCTTCGTGATGCTGTGCGGCGCAAGAGACCGGCATTGTGGTCAACAGGAAATTGGCGCATCCATAGCGACAAAGCTGGTGCACATTCCTCGCACTTGATTCAGACTTTTTTGGCTAAAAACCAGACTCCTGTAGTTCAACAGGCTCCTTACTCTCCTGGTATGCCCCCTGCAACTTCTGGCTGCATCCCAAAATCAAGAGATCCTGGAAAGCAGCGCGATTTAAGGTAAGAGAGGATATTATGGCTGCAACGGCAGCTTACCTAAACTCCATTCCGAAAGAGGCCTTCTCAGAATGCTTCCAACATTGCCGGCACCGCTGGAAGAAGTGTGTGGAGTCCTAGGGAGGCTACCTAATCACCCTCAAAGAGGATGATTAGCTTTCAACGCTCCAGTTAAGCTAGTTTTTTTTTTTTTTGTTCGGCCAAATATCGGATACTTTTCTAACAGACCTCATATACCATTTAATTATAGCACATTCACACACTGATGCTGAAGTGATATTCGCACTTCAAAAAAAAAAAAAAAAAAAAAAAGGATCACGCACCTGCCCCGCCTGTCATCTTGTTTTGTTTTCCTTCCGCAATCTACACGCGGTTGCTGACGCGCGTGGTTTTGTCTTGACACGTGTGAGCATGTAATCGGCTTTATTTGTAACTGTTGGTGATAAAGGAATGGAAATCTGCAGCTAGGAGCGGCAAATGCAGCAGATATTTTGCGGCAAGAACGAGTAAAAAGTGCGAATTAGCCGAATTTCCGCAATGGAGAACTCTCAATTAAGTGGCTGTAATGCACATCGAAAACAGCGCGGTCCAAGTCAAACTTTAAAATTTATTTGAATTAAGCGAAACCTTGAATTCTCCGAGTTTAAATTAGCCCCACTGTATTTTAAGAAATGGTTCAGGCTCGTCGATCGCCTGCAATCTGACGGTGGTGAAATGACCTAAAATGCAGCGTGGTACACTAACTTACTGTACAAAGTTATGCGTAGATTTAGAAAACAATTTCGAACCACTTTTAAGCATTTTTTGTACACTGACACAGTCAGAGAATACTGAAAAGCAATTTAAACTTAGCTAGAAATAGCCCAGAAATAGCCGTAAAACATCCAGAAACCATTTAAACCTTTCAAAAATTCCATGTTGCCCCGCTACCCCCCCCCCCCCCCTACCCCGAAAAAAAAATAAAGAGGGGGAACAATAGCAGCTACAGCAAGGCTATGGCTTTATTTGTGACTGCTAGTGATAAAGGAATGGAAATCTGCAGCTAGGAGCGGCAAATGCAGCAGATATTTTGCGGCAAGAACGAGTAAAAAGTACGAATTAGCCGAATTTCCGCAATGGAGAACTCTCAATTAAGTGTCTTTAATGCACATCGAAAACACCGCCAATAAAAATATAAAAGAAGTGAACGGGGCTAGAAGCCCATTTTTTAAAAAGAAAAGCCAATTTCCAGGGTAAAAAAAAATATGTGAAAAGAACATACAAGAAATAGCCGTACAAAATCCGAAAACCTCAGTGTATCAAGTTGTCCTGAGTTTATATCGTTTTGTCATGAAAAAAAAACTGAGTTTATAAGGGCCGTTTTCTCATTTCGCCCGTTTCATCATTTTTTAACTCACTTCCGCGGCGAGGACATAGCAGGCCCACAGGTCGGCGGTGAAAATACTGATAGCGCGTATCCCCCCGTCACTTGAACGCGATCAAGCATGACGCCGCAGTGTCCTAGGGGTGAAATCGGGGAGCATTTCACTTTTGAAGACTGCGATTCGAAGGGCAGTTCCAAAGCGCTGCTTACATGGTTCGCATATTCGAAATAAACACACAAGCATCCGAGTGCAAAACTAGACGATCAGGCCGAGCGGTGTGCGTTCTGCTCACTTGCTGATTGCGACAGATACGCTGTGCTCGTTTTGCGTTCTAAAGGTATACCGTGCTGGCTGTCTCAGAAACGCCAGCTGTAAAGGTTTCTCCTTTTGCTCTCTCCACTACGCCAAGTGCCTCATAAATGGGTGCCACTATGATGATGATGGTGATGGTTGTTTTTTTTTTTTTTTGGCGCAGGGCATACTAAGGGCAAAGAGCGCCAAAGAAGAAGTTATTTCATGGTTGATGAGACTAAATACTAAAACCTGTGAGTAGAAGTACGAGTCACGCAATACAAAACACAATAGAGATGGCTGATGTATAGGGCCAGGATGATTACACGTGATATGACAAGAGCTGCAGAAAGTTTACCTCAGCTAAAAACTTAAAAGCACGTTGACGAGAAAACATTGGTTCGTCGGCTAAAAATTATGATGGGTGCAAAGGAATTTGCCGTCTGTATAATTCAGGGAAATGTTTGTGTCGTGTTGTGTCAGTGCCTTGCATGTGATTAGTATGTGGACTACGAATAGGTCCCTTCCACACCTGCTACACGTGGGTCGCGAAGTTCCAGTGAGCAGGTGGGAGTGCGTCGCATGTGTGTGGCCCATCCGCAGCCTAGCCAGGGCGTCTTCAGCGTATCTGTTGTGTGAGTCAGTTATGTAGCGTCCCAGTTGTGGTTTTATTACATGTACTTTGTTGTCTGTTTGTTGACTCCAGTGTAGTTGCCATGCGTTACGAAGCTGTCGTCTGATGTGTGTCTTTAGGTCAGTGCAAGGTACTGTTATAATGGAGTGTCACTAAGGCAACGGGTGAGACCTTATTTAGCACTTCTTCAATGGCCGGGGCCTAGCAGAAAGGACGTTTGAAAACAAGTGCAGCCACTTTCGGGGCAGTTTATACACCCCGGTAATTATTTCTAAGTCCTCTTACAGGACTTAGAAATACAGCCTATGATCAGAGAATTCCCGTTCATACAGGAACATGTAACGAGGTAGTGTGAGGTTTGTGAGCAAAGTGATTATTTTAGCTCTTAGTGCATACTTGTTACCGAAGATATTTTCTTTAAATGCAGACAGCCTTTTTGCCGACTAAATTGAAAATAAATTCGCATCAGCACTCTGCAGTTCTTCCAGATTTTCCACTTGTCCGAGCACACGAAAAAGAAAAAAAAGGAAATGCAGACGGCGTGGCCACTGCGCTTTTCGTGTTGCAGCAGGCCTACGGAACCGACAAGACCCCACAACGCGGTGGCTTTCCCATCCTCGCGCCCGCCAAAAAGTATAAAATGAACTCCGCTGCGCTCCGGGTGTCCCCAGCTTGCTACTGCGTAGCGACCACGCTCATTCTTCCGAAGCTCAAAAATTGCACGCGGAAGGAAAGTGCGGGGAACGGGGGGCAATTTACGGCTTATTCCTCCGAATGTTTTGGTGACAGTTGGCAATCCCGCCGGGCTGGAGAAAAAAACGGGGAAGCGGAGTGCTGATTGCCGAGGTACGCACACAAGCAGCCGAGGCACCCGAAAACGGCGGTGCGCAGTGAGGGGTCAACTAAGAACGGGCCACGTCAACCCTTTGTCGCCGCAGGCGACCCCGTTGGAGGGACATTAGCTTGGTATCTTTGCAGTTTGTCCCAGTTGCCTGGGAAGCGAAGGGAAGGGCCGGAAGATGGAGGCCAATGACCTGACAAACAGCCGGTACCGCAGCACACACAAGGAACAGAGCCGGGGCAAAAATGCTGCCCTTAGACGCTCGGTAAACGTAGGATGATACGTGCGTTTACGGGAGTCGCCGCTGCTTACCACCAAAACAAGCGTGTAGGCCACAGGGAAGATAAGCCCTGCGACAGCTAAGAGCAATGCCACGCATATTACGGCGGGACGTGGGGTGCCTCTCGCCGGTGGAGGCCTTGTACTGTTTTCTTGCGCGACAGGACCGCTTTCCGTGACGAGACGGTCTCGTCGCCGTCAGTGCATACAATGGGCTAAAGAGCCGCACAGGTATGTACCCGGCGTCTGCGAGGCGACTCTCCACCCGCGCAGGGCGCAAAGCTGTGCGAAAAGGTGATGCCAATCGTGTGGCGAAGATGCGTGTCCAGCTGCATAAGCTGGCTTCAAATGTCGCAGTCTTCTCTGACGCCGGTCCAACTAGAGCCCCTCACCAATGCGGAAGCGAAGTGCACCGCCGACACTTTTGGGCTCGACCAAGCATGGCTTGCGTCTTTTGTTACAGCGGTCCCCAAATGGAGCCTTTAAATGTGACTGTACATTCCGAAAAACTTGGTGAGATTGTGGGGAAAACAAGCGGTGTAAGCAACATCGATATGGCCGCAGGCAGTGTTCGCGCGCTGTATATACTTATAGGGGAGGCCACAGAACGTTGATGTTTTGGCAGAATCAAGAGCATTGGCCACCTAAATATTTTACTTTTCCAGCAATATTAGGGTGTAACTTTCTCACTGGTGGGGATGTACGTCTCTTGTATGTGCCGCAACTGTTTTGTGATGCT
Source organism: Haemaphysalis longicornis (assembly GCF_048455015.1). Taxonomy (NCBI): domain Eukaryota; kingdom Metazoa; phylum Arthropoda; class Arachnida; order Ixodida; family Ixodidae; genus Haemaphysalis; species Haemaphysalis longicornis. Next base: position 148,466,481 of record NW_027526460.1, on the reverse strand, counting down.
TTTTCTGTGTCTTCCGCAGTTTGATTTTGCCAGGAACTACAAAAGTTGATACTATTGCAGCATTGCTTCTTACATCCCGGTCATTACCAAAAATGAAGGGAACGAAACGAAAAACGCCCGCGGAGTGACGTAGCCAGGGGAGGAGGAGGGGGGGTTCACCCCTTCCCATAGAGTTGTTTTCCTTGCAGTGCGAAAGCTAGTGCTAGTATCACTTTTATAGCTAGTATTACTTTTAATAGCGAGTGAAAGTGTTAGTAGTACTAGCTTTTTGCGAAATATTTTACCATGCTAGCACATGAGGCCTACGACCAGGTGCCCTCGTGCGCTGGTATTGTGGTGCCACTGAATTCGAGCCAGTGGCGCCTCCGGTCGCACCGCAACGCATCTTTCGCCTGTTGAGGGCAACGAAGGTCCGAGTATGCCATCTGCAAGACGAGCATGACAGCGCGAACCGGGCCGTAGGTACAGCTGTTCTGCGGTTTCCACTAAATGGAAAACCCTGAGAAATACTCTATAATATCTAGGTTGCTTCACCGGCAGGAAAAAAACTATACTCCAGCAACCCGATCTCCGGCGTCAACGAATAAATTCAGCCAGAACCAGGGAGCTTTAAAGGCTTTATATAACTCTGTTAAATATTTTTGCCTAGTTCCTGCAGAGCCAGGACGTTGCATCTTCCTAAATTTCCACAATATGGCAAATTTCGCAGAAGTTCCACCTCTAATCCTTATACTAGCGTAAATGCGGATAATTGGTCGAACGAAATTTTGAAAAACTATAAAATAAGTAAAATATAAAAAGTACGGAAGGTAAAGAGCCATTAACGGCCTGCATTTCTACCTGTTTCTACCTGATTACAGGTAGAAACCTGCAATCGTTATAATGGTGTAAATGGTGGGACATAATTAGTCGGACATGATTTACTCAAGACAAAGGGCTTAAGAATGCTTCGAATTAGTACACAATTCTATGAATTTCTGCAGATTTTCTTAACTGTATTATTGTGGGGCTGAAATTTGAGATACCTACCCATCAAAACAATGTGCACTTCCTGAGTCGCTCTATTTGTCAGTCTAAAAATTGTCGTGGATCACAGAACACGGACGAAGTGCGCCCCTTACATCCGTTTTCTTCACGTCAATATCTTTACCCGCCAGCGCGGTCACAAAAAGGCGACAAAACGCGTCTCTGCTGCTGTAGTCCTTCGCCAAGCTCTGTGCCATTATCTCTCTCAGTGGCAGCGCAGTTTGGGTCGAAAAAGCCTTTTTGTGCCGGAGGGCGCGACTCCACACCATCTGCGGCACTGGGCAGCCATTACACGGCCGCAAGGTAAAAGCTCAGCGAAGTCCCGTGGTCGAGGAGTCTGGGTCAGTGAATAGACGACTGACGCGGGCGCCGCAACAAAGGCGGCCTGTTCGCCTCTCGTCTCTATTCGGGAAGAGGTGCGTGGGTGCGAATTGCTCCCTGCTTGCTTCCGAGCTGCGTGCCGAAGAGAGAATGAAGTCCACGGGCCCACCTTTGCCGAAGCAACCACCAGGAATTCTCGGTATGCGCACGCTACCGCCACTCACTGACAACGGAAGCGTTAAACTTGTGCTTTCGTGTGCAAAAGTTTAATTTTCGTGTAAAACAAACGTCTTTCAAAATTCCTTTTTTCCCCGTACGTGCCATGAGTGGAATCTGTTACCTGCTGATGTTGTGCAATGTCCTGATGTCTCATCGTTTCTTCGTGCTCTGTTGAATTCGGCATGATTTAGTCTTCTTGGGTAGTTGTTATCCTAACGATTGCACTTGTACAGTTTTTTTTTCGGTTCAAAGTGTTGTACCCTTAGAAGTGTATTTTTATGCTTGTATGTTATCCCGTTTTTTTCTCTCTCTTGTATCATCGCCCACACCTGCTCAAAGCCTGCCATCCAGACTAGCAGTAGCCTGTAAATAAATAAATAAATAAATAAATAAATAAATAAATAAATAAATAAATAAATAAATAAGATTATGAGGCCAAGATGGATATTTGTATAAAAGAACAACTTCAGGCAGTTTTCTAGCAATTACACTCTGCTTAGATCCTATCATGACAGAGGGTCGATTACAATGGTTACCCTTTACTTCGCCCCACTATTATTGTTCACTAAAGCGGAAGTTTGCAACCAAGGTGGACATCTGGGCTGGTTGAGAACAGTTTTTGCGCCAAAAAATGCTGAGTGAAAGGTGATATAATGGACAGACTATCTAAGACTGCCACGCTTCAAAAAATTGTAACACACATTGTACAACACTCTTGGACCATAACCCCGAGTTTAAAAATTTTACCTGACTTATACCAAAAACAAAACCATTCAAATTAACACTCTACGAATACATCGCAGCGTGGAAAGTATTGATTTCTCTAATTTTGGAACACTGGTCACTGAGGCCTTGTTTACTTATATAACTTTAGCATTCTCCATTGTTTATGAAGGCGTTTAAATCCGAACTCTTTTATCGAACTCACTGATGTCAACAGTAGGAAGAGCGAAATTGCGCTCCTCTATTTGCCTTCACTTCAAACGCACACGGAAGGCGCAAGCCAAGGCTTAACTGCAAAAAGCGAGCAGGGGCGAGTCGATGGGCCTGCCTGGACGCAGAGGAACGAGTGGCATGGTATACGGTGCCGTCGCAGAGAGGGAGGCAGTGTAGTGGTCATCATAAATAGGCTCCGGCATGCCTTTAGGACTCGTCGGGATAAAGTCCCCGCCTTTTAGACGACAACGGCGAGAACAGGGTCACTCCTATCGGGCTGCTCTGCTTCGCTCTTTTCTTCGGCTGGTATGCTTTCCGCGTTTTCTTTCTTATTGGCGCCCCCTCTGCGCAGATAGCCTCTGGGTGTCCCCTTCCTTGCGCTTTTATTGTGCGATGCGCAAAGGCGGGAGCGGTTGGCCAAATCTGCGGCCTTTGAGACGGCGCCTTTTACTCGCTCGCAGCCATTATGCGGCCGAAGCGGCGGGCTCTCAAATCAACGCCAGCTTTAGAAGCAGCCTACCCCCGTCGTGCGTCTTTCAGCAGCCCAGCAACCGACAACCAGGCTGTCGGTGGTTGGAGTGACCAAACGGTATCGAATGGCAGATTTGTCGTCTCATTTGTTGCTCTTTGGGAGACGGTATGTGCTGCGGCTTTTCACGAAGCACCACCCAGGCCTGCGCTCGCGTTGACTTGAAGAGGTCTGCCTGCAGCTCGGCCCATATAAAGCAAGAGTAGGCCATTGGGGGTCTCAAAATTCGAAAGAGTGGCTTTACCAGTTTTCGCAAAAGTCATTTAAGATGTTCTCAAGCTCGCGGACCCTGTTTTTGTCAGCGAAACATTATAATAGCTGAGCAGCAAAATTGATTCCAAGAGCAAAGATCTACCCAGCTAGCGCGGCTAAAGCTTATATGCATGCAATTATTTACAATAGAAGGATTTTTTTATAAAACAGGTATATTATTTTAGCTAAAAGCGTTCGGTTTCGTTAAACAGTCTTATTAATGCAAAAGATACATATGGTATTAGGGGAATTTCTCTCCAACTGATAAAAGATACCTTTCAACTCGCTGTCAGTGCACAGTTACTACGGTACAAATCTAACGTAGGTGTAACGCTGCACGGTGTTGCGCAAGGTCTCATTTAAGTACACCGTTATTTTTACTTCGCGTAAAAATAATCTGGATCTACATTCGCCCCTGAGCATCATTTTATATGTGGACACAAACGAATTTTTCTATAGAGGCATCCTGAAGGATAAACTGACACAGGGCTCGAATGCCGATCTGCGTGGCTTGAAGTAAATCCACTTGACAAAAGCACTGAAACGACGAAGTGTATATTTTTGACGGCAATTAACATAAACACATAAAACAAAATGCCGTTATAGGATTACTTGAAGAGGTTATTGGACGTGGGCCACCGCATAAATTTTTCTAAGTCGAATTACAAAAAAATCTAAACTGGTGTGAGCACGTCCACAAACTCAGTACGCCTATGACCTCATAAAATATGTCATGCATCAGCTTGAGCTTCTTGTTAAATTAATCATTTTGTTTGCAGCAGTAACTAATGGTCTTTTGTCGCAAGTTTCATTTGACTCATCTATCTCTGAGCCGCTGCGCGAAAGAAGTAATTGAAAGGGCTCGTTCGTCTTGTTCATGTCCTTTTGAGCCAACGGGGCAGTGCTATGGCTAATTTCTCAGCGATTGTTGGGTTGTCGCAAAAATTGAACAGTTCCTCACACAATGGGGTCTTTCTCCTCTTGCTCACTTGAACAAGTAATTTCATTCGGGCACTTATTATAAGGCACCATTTTGGACCCAGGGCGTTTACCAGAAGTTGTAGTTCTTACAACTGGCTGGCGTATGGAATTGTCGGTAAGTGTACGGTTTTAAGGCCACCCCTATAATTATTGGCAGGTGAGCCATCAGAACTGCAGGCATAGCATGGTTAGAACAAGAAGCCATGCTGTGTGCCGGGTGCATGGACCTCAAGTCTACATACACATAAACAAATATTTTTAACCAAACCCTCCTTTCTTTCAATAAAGTCCTTTCCATGGAAGTCCAGTCCAGTCCTTTCTTGGTAACTGTAGATACACTACTGAAAATTCCCACCCTGTAATCTTCGTCACTATATATGGCGACACTATTCCGCACCCGCAATTCTGTTTCTTGGAATTTTCGCTGCACTCCCGGATTAAACATGCGGTGTGCTTGCATTTTTCATACAGCGGCACAAAGTAGGAGTACCAAGACCGGAAAAAGACAAACTGAAGTTTTCGGGGTGGGTGGCGGGGTGGGGGGAGCCACATTGGTGCGACCAAGCCACAGCTACCTTTTGATGAACGCCCCGCATCCTCACAATGCTAAGTTACTCCTAACTTTGCCACCACCATCGACAACCCATCACCATGCTTTCCCTGGGCGCCTGTACAAGCCCCAACGAGCGACATCTTCACACAAGCAGTCCTGGCGCATCGCGAAACACTGACGCGCCCTACTTTTTAACTCAGGTTGCCTGCGGAAAAACCAGGTGCCAGAAGCCGCGTAAATCACGTAACTAGCTAGCGAGGCGTGTCAGGAGCGGACGCACTTCCGAGCGTCGTCGGTAGCTTCCGTCCGGTTGCCGGCACGTGCCAGCAGCGGAAGCAGCGCCGCGAACCACTTGGACCGCGTGCAGAGCCGTGACCGAGGAGCTTCGCATCCGATGAGCCGCGGAAGAGGCGGAGGAGAGGCGCCTCGCCGGACCGCCAGGAATGGCGACGCAATCGCCTCCACCTGGCGCCTGTGCACGACCAGGGAGGAGCGCCGTGCCGTACAACGTCCGCTCGACCGGAACCGGCAGAGCGTGAGCTTGAACGGCGAACCGGCGGGTGGCCGCTACAGGGAGAAGAGAAGGCCTGCTGGCACGTGACACGCGCTGGTGGTCATGCAATCACGTTTTTCCTGTCCCGCTGACCGCGTGATATTTCCGCACCGTGGCCAGCGCCACCCCAGGCGGCTCCAATGATTGCGTACAGTAAGTCGCACACGGTTAGTTTATCAAACTCCGTTTTATCGAAACGATGCCCGTTTTATCGAACACTGTTTTGGAGAACGCCGGTTTAATGAGTCGCTAACGTCTTTTTGGCTGAACTACGTTTCGTATCTATAATCTCTACTGTATTAGTTACAATAATCTGCCATTCAGTTTACCACTTTCCGAAAGTGTTTGCACTTGCTTTAATTAGTTCTTCCTAAGCAATTTTTCAACTTCCTTTTTCGATATTTATCGTTTTTTCTATTGCGTGCGGTTCTTTTGTTGGCTTCGCCCATGGAGGAAAGAATACTCAGGAGAGGCCCCTAGCAACCCAATGCATTGCGAAAAGTGTGGAGGAAGTTACGTCATTTTTCTTGAGCCCATGGACAATATTGCTTACTTGTTTACAACCGCGGCGGCCAAATTCGGGCAAATAGAACGGACAAATTTTTAAGGCGCTTGGTATGTCGCTGCCTCGCTACGCTTGCAAACCAGCGCAGTCACTACGACAAACGTTTTCAGATTAAGCCAGTTTGAAAACTCCGCCATCGGAGGCGGCCTTAACCCGGCCGCAGCGGCGCTTACGTCGCGTCTCTGGTCGAGAAGGCTCTGGTCGAGATCGGCAGAGCGAGCCGCTGCCGCCGCCGGCGACCTGTCGGGAAAATCCCCTTCGCTCAGCGTTGGCGAGAGCCACAGTTCGTTCTTTGCTCACTTTGTGTTTCTTCGTTGTGAAATGAAGTGAAATTTATCGCTGCTGAGACGTAGCGCGCAAAGACCGCAGTGCTGTACGACCCCAAACAATGCTCCCGTCGTCTGCGTTCGCCATCCCGCGAGCCTGTTGCTATGACGACGACAAACGCTACTTTGCCAGGCTTAAGAGCTGAAAAATCGTCCTTCTATCTCAAAAACGAAGGCCGCTTTTCGATTGAAACGTTTGGTGAGGGTTAGAATGGACAAATTGAAGGCGAAATCAACAGCTTAGAACATGATATCGCACCGAGGAATTAGCGACGAAGCTGTTTTCGCTTCGAAGCGGGAGAGCAGGGCGTCGCCATGTTAGTGAAATCAAACCGGAGACAGCAAAGGATGATGGGATAGAGTGCTGGGCTCCGTGGGCTCAAGTCATGGCGGGACTCGGCTTCACAAATGTGACGTCAGGGCCTCTCCTAACCTTTTCTTTCCTCCATGGCTTCGCCTAAGCACGCCCTCCATGACGGGAAGTTTCTCGAAGCTCCTTCTCGAAACTTCTCGAAGCCTTTAATTTGATGGGGGGATGAATTAAGAAAATTCGTGGTTAACTGTGGACTCGAGCAGCGCAGGACAGAAGCGGTTCTAAGCCAATGGGAGAGCCCTTCCTCCTGCAGTGTACCTGAGTAGGCTGGTGATGATGATGATGATGATGATGATGACGACTACTACGATGATGATATTTTGTGTTCACAGAAAATGACAATTTACATTTTCTGTGTTTTAAATGCTAACTTTAATGATTGATGCAAAAATTTTCACGCTCTTCTAAGTAATTAATTAGAACCTGCGCTCGGTAATGTATCTTTTGCCAGATTTACATTTCCGTTGCAACAAAGTTATATTCTGGCAACCCATTTTTTTTTTCTACAAAGGGAAATATCACGAATTTAAATAAACGGCGGGGTGATTTCAGGTAAGATCGAACAAAGAGTGGCTGGTAGACCTATTAAATTTTCTTGAAAAAACGGCCCTGTGTGCACGATTTCGGCGCACGTTTAAGATCCCTAGGTGGTCAAAATTAACCAGGAGCACTACACTACGGCGCGCCTCATAGCCTGCGTAGCGTCGGCGCGTTAAACCTCCACACTCAAGCATCAAAGTACGAAAGTAGTTATGAGAGGAAATTCGTAAATTTTATGCTCAATCCAGGCCTGGTGTAAATTTTAAAAGTTTTACTGCGGTAAAAGATATAAATTTTCCTCAATAAATTTTGTGAAATTCGGCTCACAGTGCAATTGTGTTCAAACTTTGAGCTTAAATATTCCCAGAAGTCCTTTAATTATAACGTTCAAATTTTACTAAGGTGTGCTCCTTAGAAACGCGAACAAAGACACCGAATATTGTAATTGTATAATGTACGGTTAAGGTGCAGCGGGCACGCAAGTTTGAAGAACAAACTGAACAAGACAAATTTCAGGAGCTAATATAAAAACAAAACATACCTTCAACTTTTCTCAACTTCTCCCCAGATGTAGGCCTTTACATGTACTTGCGTAATCATGAAAAACATCTTGCGACATTTTGTTCCTGGAGCACGTACAGCGCGATAAGGCAGGCGTATCCGCCCGGCTATCACGACGTACTGGAGTGATAGTGACTTGCCACAGATTTGTATAGACTGCGTATGTTTGTATACAAGACAAATGATTGATTTTGATTGATTGTAGGGTTTAACGCGCCGACGCAACGCAGGCGATGAGGGGCGCCGTAGGGGGACCACCTGGGGATCTTTAACGTGCGCCGAAATCTCGTACACACGAGCATTTTTGCTTTTCGCCCCCATCAGAAAAGCGACCGCCGCGGCCGGGAATCGAACCCGCGACCTCGTGCTCAGCAGCGCAACGCCTTAGCCACTGAGCCACCGCGGCGGGTACAAGACAAATGATCCCGTTACGGACACGATAAGCGAGAGTACAATAGAAAAAAATGCATTTTAATGTCCACGTTGGCACCATAAAAACCAATCTGCGCCTAATTTAAAGTCCATTGAATAGGGGGGGGGGGACAACAAACTCTTCGTGTCAGCCTCATATTTAAAAAAAAAGCGCTGTTTCAATTTTTGTGAAACTGGGCCAAAATGTTCACCGCTAAATTTAGTTTGGTTAAAAGCAGAAACACCTTGCAACATATTGATACTGGAGTATGTACAGCGTCCCATTCCTATTGAGGCAGCACCGCTGGAACCTACTCTGGAAATGCGGGCAGATCTCAAGAAAAGGAAACGGTGTTCTCTGGGTTCAGTTTTTAGAGCTTCCTCTGTATTTCGCAAAGCGCTGGCCCTGTGTATCTTGCCGAGATTATCTATATCGCCAAAGCACTGGACCTGTGCACACCGCAATGCTAAATGCGATGCATATATCCTTCCTATAAAATCAGATATTTCGCAATAGGAGAAGCTGCACACATTTTCGCTTATTAGTTTGCCCGGAATACCATGTGCGTGCCTCCTCGAAGCGACCCCTGTTTTTCTTACTCACGCTCACGCCAACCCGTGAGGCGTGCAGGGGGATTGGGGACTGCAAATTGGGCCGCGCGAGAATACTTCACATATGGTAAACTGAAGTTTTCAACGCAAAGTCAGACAATGCATCATCGGAGTTGGAAGTCAGGAAGCACTGGGATACAAAATATGGGCAGAACGTAGTAATAGCGGTGGAAAAGGGTGCGTGCGCAGAGATACCTGCAGAGAAGAGAGAACCTGAATGTGGATTAACAAAGTGTAGTAAATACCCAGCAGCCTTTGTTCCCCTGTGCAGACGCTGTGCTCAGTACGGACACACCACAAAGAACTCCGACCCCAGAGACAAGGTAAGATGCACAGAGTGTGGAGGGGATCACCTTCACGAAAAATGCAAGGGGCCACGAAAGTCTTGCACTGAATGTAAAAAGCAGTGGCCGAACGAGGAGGACCAGGTCTACGATCACTTCATGCTGGCAACCTTTTGCCCATCCTTCAAAGCTTGTGAGCAGAAGGAACAGGACAGAATCCTTGATCGACTTGTTAAGCGCAGCCAGGTAAAACATGCTGCGGTTGGGACAAGAATGACAGATGAGAGAACAAGAAAACAAAAAAAAAATAAAACATAACTGGAATACTTGAACTAAATTTAGTTCAGATTAATCTGGCCAGGTGTTGCAACGCAAATACTTTCCAGAAAGAAAATGACATCGACATTTCTGTCGTGCAAGAACATTAGAACATTAAAGAGCCAATAATTGGATTTCCCACTAAAACTCGCATTATAGCCAGCACAAATAACCCGAAAGCAGCGACAATAGTGCATTCCAACGAAATAGTTGTATTCCCTACACTAGTAGAAAGTGCAGTCGTATGCACTAAGGTCAAGTAGAGGAATCAAGAAGTGGTTAATATTAACGTGTATTGCCCGCCGAGTTCTAATATAATTACAGCAATCGGGAAACTGGGGAATCTAATCTTAATGACAAAAAGTAGGAATCATTTAATAATGGGGGATTTCAATGCCAAAAACAAAGTATGGGGAGGATTAATCTCTGATAGCAGGGGAGCAGAAGTTGTCAACTTTATAAATGCAAAAAACTTAATAATTCTCAACTCAAAACCAACGTTTGAAAAAAAAATGGAAGAAGCTGGATCGATATCACACTAGGCTCCGCAGATTTGGAAGTTCAGGTACACGGATGGAATGTAATTGAGGAGCAAAAGAATGGGGATCACAAGTACAATATGCTAACCCTATTTACAGCCGAAAAAGAGAAAGAACGCAGATAAACTAAAAGAGGGAAGCTGAAATTACTACGCGATTTACAAGATGATCCGCGGGTTAAGGAGACAGATGAGTTAAACTTAGCAGAGGATGTTAAATTTTTTGTTCGTAGATTTTACATCGACAAATATTCAAAATATCGTACACACAACAAACAGCCTAAGCGCTGGTGGAGTGGTGCACTTGAAGTTTAACGTAAACGAGTAAAGGAACTCAGAAGGCTGTACCAAAGGGCAGACGCATTACAGAAAGGAATATAAACGGATACATTATGAAGCTCATACTCAGTATGATGAACATCTGAAAGATGAAAAACGGAAAAGTTGGGATGAGCTTTGTGCCACCATGAGAAAACATCCCTTTACCTTGCCCCACAAAATAGCCAGGAATCAGACAAAGCTAAAGGTGATATTGTCTGGCATCCCTAACGAAAATGGGTTACTGACTAAGTCAGTTGAAGAGAGCATCGAAGAACAAGGAAGCAAATTTAATATCCCAAAAGATCAACAAATGGAAACGAAGAATGTGACTAGCCACGTAGAACTCATTGATGATGTGACTGATGCCATAGCAGAAGAGGAAATAGGATATACAATACGGGCTTTGAGAAGAGACATGGCGGTTGGTCCCGACGAAATAAGTACAGACTTCTTACAAAGTATTTATGAAGTAATCAAAGATTTTATCCACCGGGTCTATTCAGGATGATACAGGTTTGGATTTTTCCCAGGACAACGGAAGAGATCCACAGTAGTGTTTATTCCAAAACAAAATAACTCAGCAAATGAAAGCAAACGGTACATACCAATCGCAATAAACTCCCTATAAGGTAAGTTTTTTGAAAAAAATGATATAATCTAGGATGTACTATTTCCTTTACAAGAACAAACACTTTTCAAAAAAACCTGTTGGATTTGATAACACATCGACGACAAAAGCGCTTAGGGAACTGAAAAAAAAACGTATTGATCAAGCAAAAATCGATGGGGAAACCGCCATTTTAATATCTTTTGATATAAAGAATGCCTTTCACTCCATCAGAAAAGACCACGTTCCGGCTTTTTGTAAGAAAATAGGTATTAAGAAGAATTTCGTCAGGAGTGCAGCCAGTGTATCAACAAATAGAACTTTAATTTATTATATCGGCTACAAGAAAATGGAATTTAAGGTATCACTAACCGAATGAAAAACCTCTAACCGAATGAAAAACGTACATTCTGGGGCCGCAAGTCGGCCGGTCTCCATTATAACACCGGCTGCCGGAAGAAAACGAATATTCTGCCACCGGACGCGCGGTTCGCCGTTGAAAGAGCGAATGCACGGCAGCCGCGCTCCGGCCGGTCTCCTTTCGAACACCAACTGCCACATGAATACGGATATTCTGTGGCCGGTCGCTTGCCGTGCTTCGGCTGAACACCGCTTCCTGAAGGAAAAACGGATGTCCTGAAGCCGTACTTCGGCCGTTTTCTTTCTCAACATGGGCAGCCGAAAGGGAACTGAATATCTGGCAGCCGGGTAGGTGCCGCTGTGCGTCTGAACACAGGCGGTCGGAGAAATACCGAAGCGCTGGTTGCCGAATTTTGGCCCTTCATCGTATGATCAGTGGCTGCCAGAACCTGGATGCTGGCCGGACATGCCAGAAAGCGGCCATAGACGGGCCGGTCTTAGGACACACTTTCTGTGCCGCCTGGGAAGGTCACCCCAAGGGTCGCCGTTGAGTCAGATGTTGTGGAACTTTATGATTCAAAATTTTTTAACGGAAATATTGGGTGACGGATGTCATATACAAGCATTCGCTGACGATATCACTTTAGTGGGTAAACGGATATCAGTGCGTAAATTAGAAGCGGCAGCAAATGCAGCATTGGAACAGAAAGCAAACTGGGCGAGTACGAACAAACTGGAATTTAGTATGGATAAATGCACAGGATTGGCGCTGGGGAATAAATATGGTAGTGGACCGGCAATAGCTAGGTTTAAAAGGTAATAATATTAAGGTAGATAAAGATAGATATTTTACGCTATATAATAGATAGTCGTTTAAGATTTATGACTCATCTGAATTATATCAAAGACAAAGTTACTTCGCTGGCTGTAAATTTATCAAAATTTACATCACGTAAAAGAGGAATGACAGGCCAGCACTTGAGGACAATGTTCTTAAGCGCGATTGTAAGAATGATTGCATATGCAGCGCCATTCTGGTATTCTGCCAAAAGTCTTATCAAACGGAAATTGAGGTATATTGAGAGAATTGCATTGCTCAAGGTATCTAAGGCCTTTGAATATTTTAAGTAACGTTATGCCGATCTATTTTATAATTGAAAAAGAGCTAGAAACATAAAATTACGAAGGAAGATAAATGTTTCACATGGTAAGACGAGGCTTTCCACAGAATTAATATAATGGAATAGACAAGTTGGAAAGGCATCCAGCAAACTTACTAGCATTTCCCTATAGTACCGAACCTTTAGGACAGCAGGACTGTCAACTCTACATTTTTACTGGTGGGACGAAAGCGAACGACAAGGTAGGTGCGGCTTTTGTTGTAATGAATCAAGAACAGGATATAGTAGAGTTGTGTCAATATAGTTTACGAAAGTTTGGCGGCAACTTCCAAGCAGAGGTCGTTGCATGACCCAGGCAATCGAGTATTTAAGCTCAAAGGAATTTACAAAGGTGCAAGTAATCACAGATAGTCTATCAGCAGTACAGGCCATTAGCAATCCATATAATGAAAATACCATGATTTTGGAAGTTAAAAGACTAATTCATAGTAATAAAGGAAAAGACGTATTCCAGCTGGCACACATAAAAGGTCACTCAGGTAATCCAGGCAACGAATTAGCAGACGACTTAGCGAAAACTGCTCCATAGCAAGGAGAAAAACTTTGGATTCCGATGACAAAGCAGTTCATTAAAAGGCAGTTATTTGTGGAGGCTTTAGACAGCTGGCAAAAGGAATGGGTAAAGGAGGGTTCCGGTACTCAAGCGTACCAATGGGTTCCTAACGCCAAAAACATACCCTGTCATTTTCCAACGAATCATTTTGTGCCACAAGCAGTGACGGGCCACGGCAGATTTCCGCATTATCTGTACAAGTTTGGGTTTACAGACGATAGTGTTGGCAGTTGTAAAAAAGAAACTTACAGTTTTCTCAATATTTAGAGGACTGTCCAACAACAAAACCATTGAAAGATAAATTCAAGAAGAAACTAAAGCACGAGCTATCAAAACAAAAACAATAAATAATAAAAGACAGAAAGTGGGCGGATTTACTAGCACTAATGGTAGACGAGATCAACAAGATAGCATAAAGAAACGATATTTAAAGGAAAATGGGAATTTGCTGTGCTGACTATTGATTTTACCCCCAGAGGGGGAGGAATTGTCCACTACCGCACAAGACTTCCAGACCACCCAGGGGCCTAATACAGCAAAGTGTGTAACCACCAACAAGGGTGGGTGACACCAACCGGAAGTTGGCTAATTATCAGCGGAAGTCATCAGCGGAAATTGGCTAATCCACACTCGGAAGACAACAGCGGAAGTTGGCTAATACACACTCGGCAGACGGCCCACAACTACGGGGCTCCTGAGATGGCTGGCAAAACTTTGTCAGTGGCGGTCTCATCCGGAGTCAGAAGAATGATGATGATGATCGTTGGATGTTTATGGCGCAAGGCCAACTGGGGCAAAGAGCGCCAAAACAATAGTCGATGATAGGGGTGAAACCTTAAACACTAAGTAAAATCAGCAAAAACAAAAGTAAAATCACAACACGACAATGAGCATGGCTGGTGTATAGGGCCAGATTTCATGATGCGTGATAGGAAATGAGGTTTAAAAACTTGACGTCGGACAAATACTCAAACACACGTTTCACGGAAACAATGGCATCATCACCTAGGAAAACGATGGATGTAGGGGGAGATGTTGTCTGTAGAGTTCTCTGAAGTGTTTGTGTCGTGTTGTGTGAAGTGCCCTGCATGTGATTAGTATGTGCACTACGGATAGGGCCTCTCCGCACCTGCCGCACTGGGGTCTAGGAGATCCCGTCAGCAGATACGAGTGCGTCGCATGGGTGTGCCCTATCCGTAGCCTTGCCAAGGCGACTTCTGTGTGTCTGTTGTGTGAGTCAGTTGTGTACCGTCCCAAGTGTGGCTTTATTATGTGTAGTTTGTTGTCTGTCTGTTCGTCCCAGTGTGTTTGCCATGTTCTGCGCAGGTGCTGTTTTATGTGAGGCTTGAGGTCTGTATATGGTACGCTTGTTATGTCGACAGTGTTCCTGAGTGCAGCAGCACCGGCCCTCTCGTCCGCCAACTCGTTCCCAGCGATCCCAGCGTGTCCTGGGACCCAGCAGAGGAGCAGCCGATGCTTCTCCGCATACACCGACATGATAGTGTTGAATACAAGATTAATTATGTGGTTTTTGGGGGGTTTATGCGATGATAATGCGCGAACAACACTCAAAGAATCTGTGTAGATGATAGAATTGGGAATTTGATTTTCAAGGATATGTCGTACAATCAGTAAAATTCCGTACGCCTCTGCTGAAAAAATTGTTGTGTGCACGCTCATGGTTCTGGCTGCATTGAAATTTGGACCATGAGCAGCGCACGACACCATAGTGGAGGTTTTAGAAGCGTCACTGTAGAATTCAGCACGTGGGTATTTGAACTGCAAAGAAAGAAAGTGCTGAAGTATTGCAGCTCGCGGTACCCGATTTTTGTCAAGCTTTATAAAAGAAAGGTCACAGGACACAGGGCGAACTTGCCAAGGCGGTAAAATGTTTAAAGAGGATGACCTGTACACGTCTAAAAACGAAGCACTCAGATCCGAGGCTCGCTCTCTCGCTCGAAGTGAAAAAGGCGGAGTAATGGACGGGCGATTTACAAACAGCACAGATGTGGATGTATCGTTAAGGACAGGATAAAAAGGGTGGTTATTCTGAGATGAAATTTTAAAAGCATAAAGCAAGTCCATGTACGTTCGCTGGTTCTCAAGGCTCCACTTATTACATTCAACATATAGACTCTCGACAGGGCTAGTGCGAAAAGCACCCGACGCAAGCCGTAGCCCCAAGTGTAGTACTGGGTCAAGCATTCGCAATGCTGTTCTACTCGCCGACCCATATACCACACTGCCATAGTCCAAACGAGACCCAACCAAAGCAGTATACAAGCGCAGCAGGAGTTCTTTATCGGAACCATAGGATTGGTGTGAGAGAACCTTAAGGATATTCATTGTTTTAAGACATTTTTGTTTTAGTTGTTTCATATGAGAAATAAAGAAAAGTTTTTCATCAAGAATTATACCGAGGAACTTGTGTTCTTTTTTGACCGGAATCGAGACACCATTCAGTTTGATGTCTGGATCTGGCCTGATCCCACGCCTTTTGGAAAACACAACACAAGTGCTCTTGACTGGGTTCAGCTTAAAACCGTTCTGATCTGCCCAGCCTGCTAGTTTGTTGACACCAAGCTGGACTTGGCGTTCGCAGATTGACATATTGCATGATTTAAAAGAAATTTGCACATCATCTACATATATTGTACAGGAAATGGTTCGTGGCAACGCCTTTCGAAGTGAGTTCATCTTGACAATGAACAATGTGCAGCTCAAAACGCCGCCTTGAGGCACGCCGTTTTCCTGCAGGAAAACATTTGAAAGGGCAGTGCCAACTCTCACACGAAAGGTTCGCTCCGCCAGGTAGCTACGAAGTGTATTAAACATATTTCCCGAGACACCGAAGGCTTTTAGGTCGCAAAGTATCCCGTATCGCCAAGCGGTATCGTAGGCTTTCTCGAGATCAAAAAAGACCGTAGCACAAAACTGTTTGTGGACAAAGGCATCCTTTATATACGACTCAAGGGCGACGAGTTGGTCGTTTGTGGATCGCCCCACCCTGAAGCCGGCCTGGCAGCTCTCGAGAAGACCATTATATTCTAAGAAGTACACGAGTCTCCTGTTAATCATCTTCTCGAGAAGCTTGCACAGGCAGCTTGTGAGGGCGATGGGTCGGTAACTGGCGGGAGAAGACGGGTCCTTACCCTCCTTCAAGAACGCCACTACAATAGCCTCCCTCCAAGATTTCGGAATGTGCCCCGAAAGCCATATGTTGTTGTATAAGTGTAGGAGTGTTTCAAGAGTATCTGGGTGTAGGTGTTGTATCATTGTGTATGTAATCTGATCTGCGCCTGGAGCTGAAGGTTTACATGTGCTCAGGGCAGCCTTCAGCTCATAAAGAGTAAATTCAGAGTTGTAACCAGATTTTGACCTGTTATTATCATGTAAGGACTTCTTTTCACAAGTGGTTTTATGTCTCAGGAAAGTGTTTGTGTAGTGTGCAGAGCTGGAAACGTGTTGAAAGTGTTGTGCAAGTGTGTTAGCCTGGTCTTCCAGTGTGTCCCCTGTTGTACTAACCAGGGGCAGGCTGTGTGTCTGTTGTCCTTTTAGTTTTCGTATTCGTGTCCAGACTTTGTGTGTGTCTGTGTACGAGTTAATAGATGTAAGGAAGGTGCGCCAACTCTCTCGTTTTGCCTCACGGCGCACACGTTTTCCTAACGCCTTGGCCCGTTTGAACAAAATAAGGTTGCCCGACGTGGGGTACCGTCGAAGGATACCCCACGCCTTGTTCTGGGCCTCTCGCGCCCGCCTACAGTCCTCATTCCACCACGGCCTCCTCTGATTGCGCGGAGCACCAGAGGCGTGGGGAATGGACTTCTCAGCGGCGTCGAGGATGTGCGCCGTGAGGAGTTGGGTAGCTTCTTCAAGGTGTAGGTGTTCAATGGATGTGTGGTGTAGTTTAGATGTTTCTGTAAATGTACTCCAGTTCGCTCTATCTTCATTGAACCTGTTATGGGAAGATGGACTGCTCGGGCCTTTACCTAAGTATGTTAATGTGGTTGGGAAGTGGTCACTGCCATATGGGTTAGTGCCAACGTCCCATTCTAGAGATGGAAAGAGTACTGCAGAGCCAATCGCCAAATCGAGGTGTGAATAACTATTGTGTCCTATATTATGGTATGTAGGCTTGTTTGTATTGAATAGACATGCTCCCGAAGATGTTAGATATTTTTCGATAAGGCGACCTCGGGCATCTGTGCGAGCAGAGCCCCAAAGAGAGTTATGTGCGTTGAGGTCGCCTAAAAGAATGAAAGGTGTGGGTAGCTGATCCATAAGGCCCTCGAAATCCGAGCTCAAGAGCTGGAAATCAGGAGGGATGTAAACTGAGCATAGAGTTATTAGCCTATTGAAAATTATGGTACGAATGGCAACAGCCTCAAGGACGGTCTGTAACAGGATAGAATGACACGCCAAGGACTTTCGGGCAATGATGGCCACACCCCCGGAAGATGTACCACCACCAACCCTGTCCTTCCTAAATACCTGGTAACTATTCAAAAAGTTTGTATGTCTGGAATTTAAGTGTGTTTCTTGTACACACATGACACTTGGCTGATTGGAATGCAGTAACTCATAAACATCATCAAGATTTTTAAGAAGGCCTCTGCAGTTCCATTGTATGATATTTTCTCTTCCCATTATTGAGGTTTAGATCTACTGGAGTATGTGTGTGTTTACGTGTCGGCTTTCGGGGCTTGTACTCTTGGAAGGGGCTTTTTCATTTTGTCTACTGACCTGGACGCCGGAGCCCGTTCCTTCCGCTGTGGTGCATGCCGGAACGGCTCGATGTCTAGGTCGTCATCTGAGGGCAAGGGGGTGCCCAGCGGACTGGGCCCCCTAGACTTGGACTGGGCACCCTTTGCGGTGCCCTTCGTTTTGGCCGCGACCGCCGAGGGCGTCAGGAGCGCCCCGGGTGGCACAGGCGGTGCGGCGGAGGTGGGAACTGCTGCGGTTTCCTCCAGCTCCATCTCCTCCGGACCCTCGCAGGCGCTTCGGGCCGGTGGAGAGGAGGAAACAGTGGGTGCAGCAGCATCCCCACGAGACGTGGTTGCCACCACAGCCGCTGCTGGCTCAGCGAGCGGTGCGGAGGCGGGTTGGGCTGCCTGAGGCAACCCAGAGGGGGGCGGGGGCGGGACCAAGTCCGACTCGCGGTACTGGGTCCCCGCCGAAACAAGACGCCGCTTCGCCCCCCGGCGAGCTGCGTCGGCGTACCTCCCCAGGGGGAAAGAGGCGAACCTCTTTCGCGCCTCGGGGAAGGAGATGTTCTCGGTTACTTTTACGTGAATTATCTTCTTCTCCTGGTGAAACTTCTCACAGCTGCGGGACCATGCCGCGTGCGGCCCCTGACAGTTTGCGCAGGTGAAGGTGGTGGAGTCACAATTTTCAGTGGGGTGGTCGTGTGCGGCGCATTTTGCGCAGGTCTGTTTGCCGCGGCAAGAAGTCGTAGCGTGCCCGAACCGCTGGCACTTGTAGCAGCGGCGCGGGTTAGGTATGTACGGACGTACACCACACCTAATGAAACCAGCATTGATGTGCTCAGGAAGTTTTGAACTGCGGAATGTTAAGACGACGTGCTTTGTTGGTATTTCTACATTGTCGCGACGGATGGTGATTCTCCTGACAGCTGTTACGCCCTGATCCTTCAGGCCTTCCAGAAGGTCGGCCTCTGTTTCACTTAGCAGATCTGGCTGAGATATCACCCCCTGCGAGCTGTTGAGGCTGCGGTGGGGTGTGACAGTGATGTCCAGATCTGCCATGCGGGTTTGGGTCAGGAGATTTGTGGCTTGCTGCTGCGTCTTGACTTCAACCAACACTTCGCCTGTTCGTAGTTTTTTCGCTTCGAAAGATTTGCCAATGATTCCTTCAAGGAACTTGGAGACGAGGAATACAGATTGGGAGGAGACGGGTTTGGATTTGTCTATTGATTCGAGGACCAAAAAACGGGGATAGTTGTCATGTTTTGGAACGTTGATAGTTGGTAGGGGTGGAAAGGCAACTTCGGTGCGGCCCCTTTTCGGGGGCCGATCACGTCTGGGGGGGGGGGGGGGGGGGGTTCGAAAATGCCATATGATACATTGAAAAGAAGGGAGACTGGGGTACTTTCTTCTTTGACCTTACCCTGGTAGCCAAAGAGGTCCCGGAGCTCCCTGCCTGGTAGACAGACAGAGAGCCCATCCACCGGAGCTTGACCTGGGCTCCGACGGCCACCGTTCGTGGTTTCTAACCCTCCACCTATAAACACATTGCCACGGTTGGATCCAGCGTATGTTTGGGGGCTCGGGGTCCGCGGTATCGCCAGTACCGTCACCAAGATTGCTCAAGGTGCCCCGTGCGGGGGGGAGTCAGAAGAAGAAAAGTGACAACGAATGAGCAGGCTTAAGCCTCGATTCCGCAACCGTACACCAGCACACGGACCGAGCGTTATTTACACGGCATCCAGCTTCACACAGGGCATGATGGCCGAATCACGGATGCCTCTTCAAGGTGGATCTTCAAGGTGCTACAGCTAAGGCTGACGAGGTGCAAAGTCAATGCTTCCAGTCGGATGTTGCAATATTGACCAAGGACCCTGGGAAAAAAAGAAGAAAAAAAGAGAACTACAAACATAGGTCTGAGTTGGAGACCCCCTGGTACACCTAAGCGGGAAGGTGCATTTCATGGCAAGATGTGGGCAAATACCCTCCTCTGTGGGAGGTATCTTCAAGAAGAGCAGGGAATATCATGAAGGATTAGGGGAAATCAATTTCAGGAAGAGGGCTCGGAGAGAATTTTAATAGGATGTCATGGCTCGTCACATATGATGTCAAAGTAATACCCCTTACCCCTGGCTTTTTTCAGTGCTCCTCCTCTAAGGTGAGGAAAATACAGTAAATAGGTGCACACAAGAAGTTAGGTAGGATTTAAAGACCAGAGGTAGGTAAAATAAAGGCAAATTTAGTCTAATAGAGAGAACAATAGTTATGTATGTTGAGGTCTACACAAAAGAGAAAGAAGTCAGAGTGGTGTCGTAATTATGTAATTAAGAAATAGAGGTGAGAGAGTAGCTTTAGAATTCCAATAAATGGGAAGCGCGAGATCAAGGCGTAAACAACAAAAGAACGTAATCGCACATACGGGCATCAACAGGGTTCTGGTTGACAGGGAATTTACGATAGAAATTAATAAGCGAAGTTGAAGATCTCTGACAAGTTTCAATAGTAAACATTGGTTCAAAATTACCCCGAGTTCAGGTAGAGATATATGTAACACATGAAGAACGAGGAGACCAAAAAAGGAGGTATTACACAGTGAAGGGAGGGGTAGGGGATGTCGTAAGTTTTTAGTTTTACAGGAACAGTTACGGTGGGTACAGTGTTAACGCAATGAGCCCGAGAAGACAGCAGAGCGACGATGATGAGGAATGAAGATAGACAGAACGAGCGACTGTTCGGGAGGTCCACTTTCGAGGAAGCATTTAATTTGCGCAAATATTAGCACATCAAGATTACATGTAAGAAGTACTTTACTTTATGTCCAGAACCATAATTATTTCATTTTATTTAGCAATAAATGCCGCCGATTGCCTCCCTCCCTTGGCTTGGTTTCGGACGGCAGATCGCTTCTTTCCTCTTTCTTTCTTCTCCTCTCTCTTCAAAATTTCTATTTGACTTCGGTCCAGTTTATTTTTTCACTTCAATCGATGTCACCCGTGATACGTATGTGGTGCGGGTTGGGCTTTTATTTTTACCTCGTAGCCCTTTATTTTTGTCCCCATCTAGCGAAACCACAGCCAAGGGAACGGGCTTGGCAAAATCACCGCGGAAAGAAGACCCTGTTGAGCTTGACTCTACTCTGGCTCTGTGAAGAGACGTGAGAGGTGAAGCATAAGTGGGGTGGCGTGCGGTTCGGCCCCGTTACGGCGGGGTTCGCGCGTACGTCAGTGGAATACCACTACTCTCATCGTTTCTTACTCGCTGGAGCGGAGAGCGGACCAATGAGTGTCCACTCTTCTAGCGCCAAGTGCAGTGGTACCCGGGCCTCCGTCGGGTGCGCTCGGTGGGCCTGCACGATCTGTTCCGAGGAGAGTGTCAGGCGGGGAGTTTGACTGGGGCGGTACATTTATCAAACGGTACATCTGTCAGAAGGAGCAAATCGTCTGCAATCGTGGACTTAAACCTTCTTGATGGTCGTGAAGGTTGCGTACAGCCTCTCCCGCTTCAAGTGTTGCGCGTTGGGGTGAGCTTCCCTCATTTTTTTCTTTCTATGTTATATTCAAGCCAGTTTTACTCGCCGTACCACTGCACGCAAAACTTTCGATTTCCGTTTGCTGCCTCTTTCCGGCGATACCAGATCAAACGAGGCTGAATGGGATTGTGATTTTCTCATTTCTGAATGGTTTGTGATTTTGTGATTGACTACTCTCAACGCGTTGGGGTCTTACAGTGCTTACAAACCGATGAAACTACTATACAAATTTCGTAAATTTGATAATGCTCCATGAAAAGCGAACCAATTTTTCTGAACGGAGCTGGTTTCCGAAAAGAAGTAACGCGTTGAAGCTCCGCAATTTTGTTGAAGCAAAACTCTTACTGCCTTGAAATTTTCCCCATTCAACGCGACTCACTGTTCCGCGACTCTTCCGCGACTCTTTTCCGCCGTTTTCTTAGCGTATAGCCGTATCAGGACGCCGAGCTAGCTTTACTTCTAAAACCATCTGCCTTTAATAAAAGAACCACGATAACAGCGGGCACTGAAGGCAAGGAATCCTGTTCGGTACGCAAAGCTAATGCGAATGTATACCTTGTGCGCGTAATCGCTTTCGCTTTGTGCCAATAAGGTTCTGGTATGATAGGTATTTGGCCAGATATAAGCAGGAAACAGGCGGGTGGGGTTCATTTTCTTTAGTTTCTGGAAGCACTATGCGAAGGACAAGTAGAGAGACCAGGCTACGAATAATATACTAAGCCATAGGCGGGGAGTCCCGTCAGGAAATTGCTGCCTAAATCGGTTGTCCGCAGAACGAGTTGTGCATCCGTACAAATATGAAAAGAGAATCAGCGATGCAGCAAGACCTGGCGTCATCGTCAACTTCCACGGATTTGGACCTTGCCATCACAGCCATGGTGAATTTGGATCCGTCACTTTCTCTGACCGAGATGCGGCGGCATCTATTTTTGAATGTCTCTTTGCACCAGTCGGCGCCGACTGGCTCAAGCCGGTTTGAGGAGGCGAATTCCATTCCAGAGGCCCTGACTCTCACCCAGAGAAAAGGAAACGCGCCTGGTATTCCTGGAAGACCACCTCTCGTAGAAGGAGGAGGATTTTTCTGAAGTCGAGTTCAGCGACGAGTCAACGTTCGTCAGCCGATGGGACCAACAACAACGCCTGTGGCGGTGGTAGGAAGACGGTAAGATATAGCATTTGTTATTTAGGTGTCAGACACTGGAAGAAAAAATGCCTAGGCAGCAATCTACAATGACATTTATTCCTAGAAAAAGCGAACAAGTGGAACGTTCTTTCATCATTAAAAAATGAACGTTTTTGTGACCTTTGTATGGTTTGGTTTTGTGCGCTTCGAATTTTCTCTTAGAATTATTTGTATCTTTTCCAAAATTTGTGCATGAAACGTTGTTGCTGGAATTTCCAACTTTTCACCTAATAACGTTCGTAGGAATATAGCGCGATGTCATGAAAAGTGAAGCTTAATTACGACGAAGGTTTTGAACGGTTTAGAAATACGCGAACATTTTAGTTATTTCCATCCGGAACGGAAGGTTGTAGCAGTTTTCGGCATGTGTTCTAACAGTTTTAATAGATGTTCTGTGGGACACTGACTCTGCTGAAGTGGTATAATCACCATCTACAGCGTCAAACATCGGTTTTTTTCTGCTTTCAAATTACTCGGAAAAACACTCCAACAGACAAAGGAATATCTTTTAGCAGCAAGCAAGCTTGATGCAGTCCCGGAAGCATGGACTCAATTAGCCAATGCCTTCACAAAATTAGAATTCGCAAGCCCAAAGGCGTCAATATTTTCAATTCAATAGTACAACTGACCAATTTTCTTAAAACGAAGTTTTGAACTGTTGTGTTTTTCCTCAGCTACGACCCTGTTTGCATCAAGACGGTCGCTTCTAGCGGGCGTTGCTCGGTCAGCGTGTGGGACTTGATGGCGTGCCACACACTGGGCCCCTTGTTCGAATTGAAGGGACGCTCACGCCAGAAAAATACTTGGAAATCCTCCAGTATGTCCTGCTGCCGTATCTTTTGGATGGCGAGTTTCCTGATGGCCTCTTCGCATTCCAATATGACAGGAGCCCCCATTCACACCGCAAAGTGAGTTCCTGGTGAAGAAAGGAAAGGGGGGAGGAAGGAAGGTACAGTAGGTGAAAGGCAGGGGGGTTAACCAGGGTGCAGTATGGTTATGGTCTTCTATTTTTTCGCAGTCTATAGAATGCTCTGTATTGCCATCTGACTGGAAGGCGGGAAGGGTGGTACTAGTGCCGAAGCAGAGCAACCCAAGTCAGCCACCCCACTACAGACCCCTTACAAGTATTTCATGCAAACTGCTTGAATATGTTATCTATTCCAGTTTAACTACATTCCTGGAATCTAACATTTTTACAATTTTTTTTATAAATATCAGCATGGTTTTAGGAAAAGCTACTCGTGCGAAACCCAACTCTTGCAGTTTACTAACGACCTACTTTCTGCCATCGATCTGGGTTCCTATATTGACTGCGTTTTCCAAGATTTCAAAAAATCATTTGACACAGTCTCTCATCGCTTACTGCTCTTAAAAATGAGTAAAATTAACATTGATTTCAAATTCTAAGTGGATTGAGTGTTTTCTAAGCAACCATACCCAATACGTTAGAGCTAATGAGTGCGACTCACCCACTTCTCTAGTAACTTCTGGTGTACCACAAGGTTCTGTGTTGGGCCACTACTTTTTCTTATATAAATTAACGACCATCCTAATCATACTTGTTCCTCAATTAAGCTTTTTGCAGACGATTGCGTTATCTACCGCGAAATATCTAGTATTGCTTGCAACTTCAACGATTGTAACGATTGCTTACAACTTCAAACTGATCTGGACAACGTTTCAGTATGGTGTTTTGACCGGTCCATGCAGCTTAACCCGTCTAAGTGCAAACTAATGAAAGTTTCCCTACCCCCCTTCTATTTATCTCTACGTAATTAGCAATACTCGCTCACAACAGTTAACACGTCAAATACCTTCGCGTTCACATCAGTAGCAACCTTTCTTGGGAAACCCACGTAGATTATGTCACTAACAATGCTAATCGCATGCTTGGCTACTTACGTCGTAACTTTCTTTACCTCCTGTTTCCTTAAAATTACTGTTTTGTAAAACACTTGTTAGGACTAAACTCGAATGTGCTTCCGCTATCTGGGATCCACATTTATTATCGGTCTCCTCATCGCTTGAATGAATCCGGAACCGTGCCTCTCGTTTCATCGTTTCCAACTACTCTCGGGCAGCCATCGTTTCATCAATGAAAATAAACCTTAACCTTCCCACCTTAACAACTCGCAGGAAAATTGCACGTTTAAGTCTTTCTCACAAAATATTTACATTAACCCGGACATTAAATATGACATTGTTTCACCTCCTTCTTACATTTCCCAATGCTTTGATCACAGATTAAAATTTGCAGTCCCCAACTGCCGGAGGAATTTACGTTTAAATTCGTTCTTGCCGAAGACACCATCGTACTGGAACAGCCTTCCCGCCTTCTTTGCCAGCAACCCTGATCCTGTTTCATTTAGGACAGCCATAAATTGCGCTGTATAACCTTCCCACTTCTCTCTGTAACGCCCTTCGGGGCATTGAGAGTATTGAAATACCTAAATAAATATGTATACGTGACATTTGCTAAATTGTATTTTTTTGTTTTGTTTTTTGCAGGAAGGTTAAGCAGTGCCTGGACCAACTTGGGGTTATCGTGCTAGAATGGCCGCCAAAAGGGGTCTATTTGAACGTCATAGATAATGTATGGGGCCTTATGAAGAAACATCTAGGTAAACGTTCCTTGCAAGACAAGTCACGAGACCATCTGTGGTATGTAGTGCAAGAGGAGTGGGAGTGTCTGCGGCAGGTGCCGGAATTGGGGAAAAACCCGTACCGTTCTCTGCCAGGCCGCGTGCTCGTTGTGGTGCAGGCGAAGGGCAGCTTCAGGCGACACTAAGACAAAGCTTTGAGCGACCCTTGCAGCCTCACAGGACTTCCCGGTTAACCGGGATAATTCGTGTCAATGGCGCTGTACGTATTTCTTGTGCACCATTGTGTGCTGAATCAGTTCTTGTTCGGTAGACTGCAAACGCCAGTTTTAGCTTTAACAGACCAACTGGAACCACATTGAAATCGATTATTGCCTGGAACATGTCTTCTTAAATTTTCATAACAGCGCCAGGCAGCGCCCGACTATCTTATTCATTGTTTGGAGCTGAGCGCGAGCTAGTTTTTTTTTTTTTTTTTGTAGTGTGCCTCGCCCGGCAGTCTTGCTTGATAGGGAAGGGAACGAGTTTGACCTTGCTGTCACGAAGCCCGCACAGCCCGTTCGCTATTTTCCCGGTTTTCGAGAAAGGCACGTTGTGTGTGCGCAGAATAGGCTTGAACAAAAGTCAAAATGTCTGCATTGTTGATGTATGCTGGCAACAAGAGCCGATTACCCGGAATTCCTTTCACGGACGGTACATAGCGTCCAAGGTTTGATCGTAGAATGTTGAAAGTTTCTCAATTTTGTTTTCTTGTTGTTTTTTATTGGCGGGTTGCGATAAACACCTTTGAATACCTGCATAAGACAGAGTTGCGTCACGTTACTGTTTGTACACGCACCCGCGATTAGTTGTTGCGGCCAACCAGTGAACTAATGGGAGTTAATCGATAGGCCCTCCTCACTCGCTTTCGCGACGTCCTTTGGATTGACGAAGTTGCAAAAAACCTAAAGGTTTTGGTATTTTAGAGAGATTTTGGCGCACCAGAGCGAACGAGAGCAGGAGCAAGGAGACGCCGAAAGACCGTCGCTGGTCACATCAGTCGTGCTAATTTTAAGTGCGAATGCACTTCTTAAGAGAGCCTGAATCGTCCGCCGCCGTCGTCCGCATAGCAACAGCTGCGGGTGCGCGCGCTCCTCGTCTTCCCTAGCAACGGGGGGAGATGGGCGCGCGCTACTCTCCTCCTCCTCTCTCCGCTCAGTGACTGCGGGTGCGTGAGGGCGCTCGTGTAGCCCTCGCCGTAACGGCGGGCGCTACTCTCCTCCTCCTCTCTCCGCTCAGTGACTGCGGGTGTTGGGCGCCTCCTCTCCACTTCGGGCGGGAGAGCTCTCGCTCGCGTAGCGGGCGCTCCCCATTCCGACGCGTGAGGGCGCTCGTGTAGCGGCCGCGTGGCGCGGGAGGGTATTAGTCGAGCGCGCGCCGTCGTCGAGAGCGGTCGCTGGTCCTGCATCTCGATAACGATGATGGCGGACCGGGCAACGGTACCAGCAATAACGAGTGAAATATCTTTCTTTGTAGTTGTGTGCGTGCGTGTGATCTCTCGACTACTCATTAAGATCACGATATCCACCGTAATCGCGCAATCAACAACCGTGCATTCGCACTTACACACTCTCCCCCTCGGGGAAGTGCGAGGGAATTTTTTTGTTTAGTATTCTTATGCGTTCGATGTACACAGAGCAACATTTGCAATAATGTGCTTTATATGTTTGAAATGGTCATCGCCAGTATGCAAAACAAGTTAAGCCTAGAGCCTAAAGAGCCCTCCAGTACTTCATCGCAAAGATCAACATGCTACGGCAGCGCGTTAGACAAAACCACACGCTACACTGTTGTCCAAAACATACACTGTTCTTTACCCAGCAATGCTCTCGGTCTAATTCATCGTTCGGAAAGAAAGGTGACGAGAAAATGCAGGCAGAGCCAGGGGCGTCCGAACAGGGGGAGCAGGGGGAGAGACGGCTCCCTCTAATGTAAAAATGGGGGAGCACAGCTCCCCCAGTCAGAGGGCACTTCTAGACTTCCGCTGATGCCCCGTCAAACAATTGCTCGCTGACTAAAAATGAATCCGGAAATGGTGGGTTGCACAAATAGAATAATTCTGAGATTCAACCTGCCGTTTTGACACTGATGCGAACTCCGTGGCGTGGGTGTCTGTCTCCTTCACTCGCTATCAAATCACTGCTTATGTTTCAGCGTAATGTAAATACGACTCCTCATAATGTCTCTTAACTGTTAGCACTGGAGTATCCTGTAGATTTAGAGAATATGCAATTTACTTTTGATGCTTTGGTCCTAACGCGGAGCGTTAAGGGATCTTTTACTGCTCTCCAGCATCTGTGATGTTGGATAAAAATTTGATGGCATTTGATTTACTCTTATTCGGTGATTCGGCTTATTTATTTATCCTATTCAATATTTCCCATGCATGAGCCCTCAAGGAAAACAAATGATAATGACGATGATGATGATGATGTATGGTACAATTTTTTGGGCTCCCCCAATCGAAAAATAGTTCCGCCGCCTCTGGGCAGAGCAAACATCCCGGCATACAATCCATGGATGATTGATCATGCATGCCACCTTGTTGACGGCTTTTTTTCTTCTCGTTTATTCGTAGGAACAAGGTGGCTCCAATAAATGCTATTTCTACAATGCTCTGCTTCGACCTTCCGTACGTTATAATATAGAAATATGTGAGCGCCTGTGCATATGGTTTTTTTTCTTTTCCACTTTAAAAATTGAATGGCATGTCTGAAAGCTATTTTAAAGGCAAGCCACGGAAATAAAAATTACCACTTCAAACCCACTCAATTGACTACTAAATTTCCACCAGAAAATCATTGCTTTACAAAATAATTGTAATAACACAATTCTTCAGGAAAATATACCAATTCAAGTACAATAAAATAAAATACGGCACTGAAAATACAAGTAGGGTATGCGGAATTTTAATTATTTCAAGCCTTTTAATTATCACCTGGATATTTCTTGCCACTAAAAGTTCGCTTTTGTGTGATATAGCATTGAAGTTGCCGGCAGAAATTTGTGCTCCAATTTAGGCACAGGTGATCAATTTAGAAGCCTATGTAGTTCAGCCGATCTCTTCAAAATCCTGTATTTGTCCATCCACAGCTTGACACGCTCCGTTTTAGTTGTTTCATCGTGCGTCCTCGGACGTTCACGCACGGAAAATAACTGGTGTATCCTGCGATAAGTATTTTATGCCTCAGAAAAAAGCGCCCAGAATAAACAGCACAAGCTTCGCCGCGCAATTAGGGAATCACGCCGCGCAATTAGAGAAACACCACCTATCACTGCCTTATCATTGAAAACGGTGCGACTCATCGGATATGCGGCAATGGTGCTTCGCTGTCACACATACCGTGCTGTGGCTACGTTGGGCTCGTAACCCTTTCTTATTCTTCTGTAGCACAAGGTCGCAGCGGTAAAGCATTGCGGTAAATACATCCGAAAAAAAGGGCAACCAATGTGGGTGCAACCAATCGTGGGTGCTCACGATGGTGTACGCGCTCTTAGCTCAAGATTGTGTACGGGCTATTTTGCTTGTTTTGATATAATTGCACGTGCTTCAGGGAAAACTTTTCCCCTACTGGAACCCGCTTCCCATCACATTACAATGAATCCTGTCCTATTCAGTTGCCATAATCTCTTACGCCTCGTCACCAAATCCTGCAATTGTTCACATCACACCTCGTTATAGCATTTAGGTTTTCGCCTAGGAAACCCACGCAATCGAGCAGAGCAGCTTTTTTGAGACCAATGTGTCGATGTGTGCGCGTGCTTGGGGCAGTTCGTATATTTCCCATAAATTCAACGGCTCAAAAAGAAATACCACATGGGTGATTGGTTGGGTTAAACACAGTATATCTTGCTTTTAAAGCATTTAGGAACTGCTTCGAAATTATCAAAACCAAAAGCAAAACGGGCGGCCCACTAATTCATTGATAACATGAATGCAACCAGCGAAGCTGACGTGCCCACGTTGCTTTGTTTCGCAATTTAATAAACTGAAGTTATTAAGATGTAGGATATATACACAAACAGCTTACTATTTTTTTTTTCAATTTTAGCGAAGGCATTAACCAAATTAGCTCAACAAACTGAACTCAATCAGTTCTAGTTGGCCATTAACCTACTTTTGTGTGATCGATGAAACCTGCAATTATCCTAGCGGTCAGAAATGTGGATGCTGTGGGCGATTTCACAGTGGTTTCGGCAAACCTGGTGAGGCTTTCTCGAAAGGGTTCGGACGCAGTACCTTCATGTTATCGTATTAAAACTGAGGCTGCTAGCTATCTATGAAGCCAACTGAGGTAAATTTCCCTGCGATTGAGCAGTCGTTGAAGCAGTCAACCATAGATAGTATAATTTGATATGTAATGGCTTTTGAAAATGCGATTTACGAGCTGGAACGGTTCACGGGAATGATGTATTGACAGCCGCAGGCATTTCGAATCCTTTGCAAGTCCCACGTGAACTAACTAGAAGGATGACGTGGCACTCCTCACAGTGGTTTTTGAGGAGGTCAAATATATATAGTGCATTCTTTCCTTAGATATTCGCATTCAAATGGAAGTTATAGGGCCCCTTTAAAGGTGGATTGGATGCAATGCGTGTTATGGCTGACCGACGATGACGACACGAAATATTCAAGGTTAGATACCACTAACAGCTTTGCTGTAAAGTAAGTTTGTTTTGTCAAACCAAAGCCCAAATTATTTTATTTTAAAGATGCTCTACAGTGACTAAAGCGTAGAGCCATTCCTCCCGATGTGATCTGTTTTTGCAGACAAGCAGCTTATGCCCCGGCACACCGCCGATGGTCAAGCTCATGCAGCGTGTAAATTTATCGACCTTTTTGTGTCATTATCGCAAAGCCAAGGACGCAGCACGTAATGTATTTTTGTACTTTTGATGGTGGTGATTTCTAAAGTGGTATAACGCTCACTCCAAGCCAAGGATAGGGTTTCTGCCGTATGATGGGACAGAAACATGCATGCAAGGGGACTGCTCTGCTCGTGCTTTGTCTTCTGCAAAAATCCCGCTACAAGTGCCGCACGAAGAGAGGGTTTATATTATAAAGTTTGCGATGGCAGGTGTTCCGCTACGCAAAATCTGCCACAACACCCGGAGATGGAGAACTGCGGTGAGCTGAATGATTCAGGCTTTCCGCGATGAAGGTGGACGGGTGGGGGATATTCATCGTAGTGGGCGGCCAAGCGCTGCGGGAGAAGAGGAGGACAGATTAATCGTTGCTGCTTCCGTTGATGAACCGTTCATGAGTTCAGGGTCGAGTTAGACCTTGATATTTCAAGCACCACCGTTACAAGGAGTTTGCGGGAGGCTGGACTAAAAGGCTGCGTGGCCGCACAAAAGCCCTACCTTACGGAGCCCCATCAGCAAAACAGACTTGAGTCTGACGCGGAGTGGAAGGAAGTCATTGTCACCGACGAATCCACGTTTTCTATCCGAATGGAGCAGAGGCGGCACATCTGGCGTCCTCCTAATTCGATGTAAGAACACAGCTGCAATTCACTCCAATACATTAGAGTCTATAAAATATCAATCAGCGTAAAACACCTTACAACACACCATATAGAGATACAATAGCGCTTGTTAACTAATCATTGTGTGAAGTAGCTTACTGTTACCATAGCAGTTTCTTGCAATAATTAACGGGAATACTTTATTGTGACTTCATGGGTGCAGTTCTATGTGTCATTGTTTGGGTGAGAACATATTGTTACACACCACACAATGGCACGCTTTTTCAGGACTGTATAGGTCGCATTCAACTGGTAATTAATCTCTGATTAACATGTGCCATCGAATTAGTCTTTTTTTACATATAGATGCGTTGCGTGTTTTTTTTTTTTCTGCGCAGATACTTTCCCGGATACACCTCTTCAGTGGTCGCTGTACAGTGAGAGTGTGGGGAACCACAAGCAAAGATTGTCTGGGTCCCCTTGTCCAGATAGACGAGCGCTTCAATGCGTCGGTCTACTGCGGCATCACTGACGTCGTGCTTCGCCCGTATGTGTACACCGATTCAAGGATGCTTCCTGATGCAGCACTACCGGAGCGCCATCCATAAGGCGCGCTATGTCATCCAGCTATTGGATGGCAGACAAGTGCCCCAGCTAGAATTGCCACCGAACGGCGCTGACCTGAACCCCATAGAAAATGTTAGGGGTCGCATGAAATTCCAACTAGCCCGCACCAACATTGCCAACGCAATGACAGATGCTTTGTGGAATGCGTCCCCCTCCAGTGACGCACCGACGTGGTGGCTGCCATTTATGAGTGCATGCCAGGTCGGATTCATGATGTAATTGCCGTCGACGGGAACTACACCGGTCACTAATCTCGAACTTCTTCAAAGTGGGAAGCTGTGCCTATTACGTTCTGTTTAAAGCGGAAGTTACCTGCAGTATTTTTATATTTTCTGATGTAACTGAAATCATTACCTCTAAATTTTTATTTTTGCAGAGACAAATGAAATATTGTAAGAGCCTTCTGTTATGTTCGCGTGCCTCACTTTAATCATCAAAACCGCAAGCTTATTTATTAGTGTCATTTAGATTATTTGGTTTTTGTTTATTTGCTTTTATGCCGGCTTTGCCGATGTGCGTTGGGGAGTGCGGAGCACACGTGTGGGAACGTTTTTAAAGACGATGGTCTTTCTTGGTATACTTAAGCCCAGACATTTTGCTCTCTCTGTATGTCTGTCTGTCTGTGACTCGATTTAGCCACCCGGCTAAAGTTAAACAAGGCCTGCGCAATATTCTTATATAGTCACAGCTAAATCTACCCGTCAAAGTCCGGTGTAATGTTCAAATACTTGTCAACATTGTTGAAGAAGAACCAGACAATCCGCAAATATTAGACAACAAATTCATACAGAAGGTATATTTGCAGTGTTCCTTTATAAAAAATCATACATGCGTGATTTTTGCGAAAATAAATACTTCATAAACTGCAGAAAAAAAATCACTCCGCCGTCCCCTGCTGTCGCCCGCGCCACTATAGCTTATGGCGCCATTTTAAGAAATCAACTGGTAACAGTTACGAAAGGTTCCACTAGATAGGTTCCACGTTGTGCTTGGAACGCACGTGAAGTAGGGCAACGTGGTTCTGTCAACGTTAAAGTAGGGCGCCTCGATTCACGCGCGTCTCCGCCGAATGGCAGCGTTGGCATCGAGACACACGGCCTGGAGTAGTGGAACGCAGTAAATTTAAAATCATTTAAGCAAACCTTTGGCGTCTTTACCTTGAGAGGAGCGCGACGCCAGACGAACAACATGAGAGGGGAGCGGGAAAGCGAAGGGACGCATTTACTTGGCAAAAGTCGATAAAGACTATCGTTTCTTGTCGACATTTGCAACGAAAGGAGCAGATACGCGGCCAATTTTATGCCTTTCGTCACTTCTAGGAAAGTCTCGATGTCGCGTAATATGCCCAAAATTGGCGGAGGTGACCTGGCAAAGTGTAAGAAAATTTTACCAGTGTTTTCGACGTCGTCTGAGCGGCACCATTTTTGTCCCGTGTTAGAAAAGCGTCGATAATTGTTTTTGAGGGTGTTATAAGAATCATGGTAGATAGAAGCTCGCAATAAAGACGGAAGACCTGTGAGGTCAATCGAAGGGTAAGGAGGTTTAAATGGGGTGAACACGAAAATGTGTCCACGGGGATTATGTTGTTAAAACTACGAAGGCGCGTTTCGATTCCTCGCGGGTCTACGGTTGTAACCATTACCGCAAAGATTTGTTGACGAAGGAGTGAGTGATCGCTTTTTTGTAATGCGTGCGCAGCCCGTCTTCTTAGAACACTGGCGCCAGCTATCAAAGATGGGAATCTTCGGCGCGGAGCTTAATTTTCGGCGTACATTGCAGAGCTCGGGATTCAAACGTAGCATCCGAGGTATGATTGTTCAATGTTGCAAGTTTCTCAGTTGAGATCTGTTGTCTTGTTGTTTCTTCGGCAGCGTGTTTTTGATAAACACCTTGGAGTTTCCGCATGAGAATGACAGCTAGAGTTGGGTCATATGGCTATTTGTGTACACAACAACAATGGCCTGTCTTTGTGGCCGATCAGCGGCCTAGTATCGGTTAATTGATAAGTCCTCCTCACTCACTGTTGTCATGTCTCTTTGGTAGGTGGGACTTTTGTAATTAAACTTAAGTGTAGGGCGTTGTGAAGGAAATAGCACTGCCCGCAGGACTTGAAATTTACCCGACATCTGATTTTTTATACCAGTGGTACTCGGCTCGTAGTGTGCCGAAGACCGCTTTTGGGCTTGCGAAAGTGGTGGGGAACCCCTCTATGAAATATGATGATACGGGTCGTATTGTCACGCAATTAACCCTTGAAGCCTAACTCGCTCATACCCATATCTCTATGCTCGACTTTTGAGTGTGGCTTTTCTGAATAACTATAACGTTGTGCAAAAAGCCAGCTTTGAAATTTGTTCTGTGAGGAGACGTTATTCTAACATATCATGCGGCAAATCCACTTTTTTTCGGGGCAGGGTTCAGAAAAAAAAAGAAATTTGGGAGTATCGCGGAATGACCCACAAAGTCCGAAGTGTCTTCACGGACCCCTTTTTCTCTGCGGACAAACATTTGAGAACGACGGTCCTGTGAAATGCTTTGTAAAATATAATACGTGTAAAAACACTTGGCTTTTTTGTAATTTTACCGTCGTTTCTTTGTCGCATGCCGTCGACCATACCCTAGTAAACTTTTTATCCACAATCATCAACTGACCGATCCCCCTTGGGATCAAATATTTCCATTTCAACTCGTTTCACAGAAGTGCACAGGAGCTGTCAATACTGTATTCAAGTGCAAATAATTTTAATTTATACCTGTAGTTTGCTTGCGTTTTAACAATCGCTGGGCATTCAAAACGGGGTTCAATGTTTTCTGACATCACGAGAGATTTTGAACTTTAAATGTATGTGTCGGTGCCTCGAACTTGAAAAAAATGCGCAGCTGGATTTTCCCGAGCAATTGCGAAATGGCACATATAGCGCATATGGCAAACGAAGTTTCGTAAAGCGATGCACTACATACCTAAACACAGTAGTATTTGTCAAAGCCTTAGCATGTAAGATTAGCATAAACAATCTCTAAATTTCGCTGACATTCTGAGGGCGCTACAATTTCGCATTTATCCGCAAAACCGACAAATATGGTGTTTTGTCTTATTTTCTTCGATTGCACAGTGATTTTTTTCTTCTTCAGTATCTCCTTCAATATATGACGGGGGGGGGGGGTGCAAAAAAAAGCTACAAACACGAGATAATCACCATCGCAACAACGCTGCCAGCGGAGCTGCGTTGCCGCCGATTATGCCAGCGCGCCGTTTCCACAGAAGGTGTGTTATGAAACTGCACAAATTCCCAGGCAATTCGCCATGTTTTTTTACATAAGCAAGACGTAGAAATTCGATGACGTATGCGTGTATCGCTCTGACGAAACTGGGCGTAATTTGACGTGTCTTTTATAAAAGTTTTATGACAGATTACTAATTTTTATAACTGCATGGAAACAAAGCAACTGAGGCATATTAAAAATAAAGGTGAGTGTTAAAACGTATTAAATACACCATTGTTTGGTCAGAACTAGAGTCGGTAGCATACTCATCTGGTAACCACACAAAACCAAAAATGTTTAAAGTGTTGTAAAAATGCGGCGAGTTTGATTTTATTTAGCATTTTTTGCTGGTTGCAAATATGCTTTTTGAACGACGTACCTTTGTTATCCATTTCGCCATCGTCAGTGCCAAGCTGTATCGTCAGCTTCAAATGCACATGTTTCACTTGCGCAATGGACGAACCCTCGACGAGTCGGACATTGAGACAGTGCGGGCCGTACGGGCCCCGCATGAGCCCACAGAAGATGCTCAGTTGCATGACTGAACTGCCACTTCTCGGAAGGGAGGCCAGTGAGTTGAGGCCTGACCTGAAGGCCCAATTGTGGCACTCCCTGTCGAGGCTCCTCAACCGCGGAGGGCCAGCCAGCCGCTCGGTGCACAACTGGCGGCGTTTGTGGCGTCAGGATGGGGCTGCGGCACGTGCTGAAGCAGCTAAAGCCGTCGCTGAATTTAGATGTGAAAAACTAAGAAGTTCTCCGCAAATGCCGCTCGTACCGTACGCGCACGTCAACTTTACGCATGCACGTGCATCGACTGTGCGCCAGTAGTATTACGGATGCACGCACTTACATACAGTCTGTTAAACGTTTCTAGGCCATGCCAAAGGTTCACTGGTCACACAGAATTCAAAACGCAAGCCTAACGTTTCAGTGAGACAAACGTTTCATACCAGAAATTCGGCAAAGAGCCTCTGGTACGGTCATAAAAGAACTTCGTCGCATAAGAACATTAAAGTTTGATTCTTTGGGACCAATTACTTTTGCTATGACTAAGAAAGTTTTGCCAGACTATGTTTCTGTGCGCTTGCAAGATATGTGCGTACCCCTGTTCGTAATACTAATGCTTAACAGTTGTCAAGCATGTCAATGTTTCTTTTCCATGACAGGGGCACAGGTGCGGGGGAGTCCTACATGCTCGATGGCCTAGACGACAACACTGTCCGGGTCATCAACATAGCTGGGTCAGTTGTGGGTGGTGGTGGGCTCTCGTACCAGGCGCGTCGTCGACCTGCTGCCTTTCCTAACACCCAGGCAACTAGAAAAATGATGAAATGAATAGGCGCATGCATTGAGGCTGCAATTATGGAATCGTAGCTGCTTAAACAATGAGAAAAATACTGAATGGAAGTGCCACATTTGGCAATCATGGCACTAGTGGCCTGCCATGCTCCTGAAATAGATCTCACATGAGGTAAATCCCCTATCATTTTTTGATGGACATTGAAAGGTTGGCAAGGCATTCTAGGCAGAAAACATTCGGGGGATTGTATGTTACACTCTATAATTGCAAGCTGCAAGCTGATATTGGTGGTCACACCGGTGACCTTTTCTTTGTTTTGCCATTCAAGGGTGGAGAATGCTCTGACCACTGATTGGTTTTACTGTGATTGGGTGGGAAGGTCTTCCAATGTGAAATCAAATGTTCATTATTGCATCGTGCAGAGGGGAAAAACAAGCTGTAATGGGCAATCAATCTTATGTAGAGGTCATCCTGCATAAACAAGGACAGTTGCCTCATATACCAAACCTCCTTTTGTAGGGAGGGAGGGGAAGGCAAGTTGCTGCATTCACTACAGCAACTTGCCTAAAAACTAAGCCATTTGTCATAACTATCACCCTATAACATCAAAGATGGCCACTTCGCATAAACATGACACCCATGTCTTAATAAAAATGCCGAGGCTTGCAGCATACAGTACAAATCATTTTTCACCCGCAGGCAGCCATACGAGCCAGGGTCTGCAGGATATCAGCAGCCCAGGGCTCCTCCCAGGGCTCCTCAAAAGTGCTGCAGGGTGAAAACGCGGCTGCGCGCAACTCATCGCCCGACCACCCACCAGGCACGACAGGTAGACATAAGTGTCTCGATTAGGGACACATTACAGTACATGCCCTGGGGTCACTTTTTCTAAAACTCCACCCGCCAACCCAAGCGTCTCCGCAGGCAGCCTGCCTGGCGCTGGCTGACCACGATTATGTACCAAGCCTCGCCCCACCTCCTCCCCCCCACAGTGTCACCAGGCGCGGGCTTCACGTAAGTAAGCCCCCCAAAACGAAACAAGCTAAATGTTTCATATTGCAAGATTTTCTTGGTGCTAGGCATGTATCTGGCGAGTGATGACCATGCTGTTTTACAGGCAGCGGTACAGAGTGACCGTGCATGTATGCAAGTTACATTTCGTAAAACAAGTTACCATTCCCTATGAATGAGTCAAAGGCAGTCTGAATTAAGCCGTTATCCTTTATCGCACATTGCCCTTCCATATATTACATATTCCGTACGTTGCGCCCAACTGATGATGAGATGGTTGAGTTTTTATGGCGCAAGGCCGACTAAGGGCAAAGAGCGCCAGAGAAAAGGTTATTTAATGAAGTGAAGTGGTTACCACAAAAAGGTAGGTGAAAAAAACGTGTAAACCGAACATAGTAAATCAGTTAAAGATAATGGTGATGGCTGGTGTATGGGGCCAGTTTTGATTATACGTGATAGGAAATGAGGTTTAAAAACTTAACGTCTGACAAATACTCAAACACACGTTTCACGGAAACCATGGCATCGTCACCCAGAAACAGCGATGGATGTAGGGGAATATGTTGTCTGTACAGTTCTCTGAAGTGTTTGTGTCGTGTTGTGTGAAGTGCCTTGCATGTGATTAGTATGTGCACTACGGATTGGGCCTCTCCGCACCTGCTGCACTGGGGTCTAGAATATCCCGTCAGCAGATACGAGTGCGTTGCATGGGTGTGCCCTATCCGCAGCCTACCCAAGGTGACTTCCGTGCGTCTGTTGTGTGAGTCAGCTGTGTACCGTCCCAAGTGTGGCTTTATTACATGTAATTTGTTGTCTGTCTGTACGTTCCAGTGGGTTTGCCATGTTCTGCACAAGTGTTGTCTTATGTGTGGCTTGAGGTCTGTATATGGTACGGTTGTTATGTTTACAGTGTTCCTGAGTGCAGCAGCAGCATCCCTCTCATCTGCCAACTCGTTCCCAGCGATCCCAGCGTGTCCTGGGACCCAGCAAAGGAGCAGCTGATGCTTCTGCGCATACACAGACATGATGGAGTTGAATACAAGATTAACTATGCGGTTTTTGGGAGGTGTATGCGATGATAGTGCGCGAACAACACTCAAGGAATCTGTGTAGATGATAGACTGCGGAATTTGATTTTCAAGTATGTGTCGTACAATCAGTAAAATTACATACGCTTATGCTGACAAAATTGTTGTGTGCACGCTCATGGTTCTGGCTGCATTGAAATTCGGACCATGAGCAGCGCAAGAGACCATAGTGGAGGTTTTAGAAGCGTCAGTGTAGAATTCTCCAAGTGGGTATTTAAACTGCAGAGACAGAAAGTGCTGCAGTATTGCAGCTCGCGGTACCCGATTTTTGTCAAGTTTTATAAAAGGAAGGTCACAGGACACAGGATGAACTTGCCAAGGCGGTAAAATGTTTGAAAAGGCTGACCTGTACACATCTAAAAATGAAGCGCTGAGATCCGAGGCTCGCTCTCTCACTCTAAGTGAAAAGGGCAGAGGAATGGATGGGCGATTTACAAAGAGCAGAGATGTAGATGTGTTGTTAAAGACAGGATAAAAAGGGTGGTTATTCAGCGATGAAATTTGAAAAGCATAAAGTAGGTCCATGTACGTCCGTTGGTTCGCAAGGCTCCACTTATTACACTCGACATACAGATTCTCGACAGGGCTACTGCGAAAAGCACCCGACGCAAGCCGTAGCCCCAAGTACAGCACTGTGTCAAGCATTCGCAACGCTGTTTTCGTCGCCAACCCATACACCACACTGCCATAGTCTAAACGAGAACCAACCAAAGCGGTATGGAGCCGTAGTAGGAGTTCTTTGTCAGCCCCATAGGATTGGTGGGAGGGAACCTTAAGGATATTCATTGTTTTCAGACATTTATGCTTAAGTTTCTTGATATGTGGGATGTATGTGAGTTTGTGGTCAAACACCACCCTAAAAACTTGTGCTCCTTGTTCACAGGAAGCGACATGCCATTAAGAAGAATGTCTAGGTCCATATGGACCCCGCGCTTCCTGGAGAACACAACGCAGGAACTTTTTACAGGATTCAATTGAAAACCATTTTTGTCTGCCCAGCCAGCAAGTTTCTTGACGCCGAGCTGGA
This sequence comes from Haemaphysalis longicornis, assembly GCF_048455015.1. Classification (NCBI taxonomy): domain Eukaryota; kingdom Metazoa; phylum Arthropoda; class Arachnida; order Ixodida; family Ixodidae; genus Haemaphysalis; species Haemaphysalis longicornis. Next base: position 148,427,722 of record NW_027526460.1, on the reverse strand, counting down.
CTTGACGTTCGCATACTGACATATTACATGATTTAAAAGATATCTGCACGACATCTACATACATGGAATAAGAGATTGTTGGTGGCAGTGCTTTTCCAAGAGAGTTCATCTTTACTATGAAGAGAGTGCAACTCAACACGCCACCTTGCGGCACGCCATTTTCTTGGACGTGAACCTTTGAGAGAGCACAGCCAACTCTTACTCGAAACGTTCTCTGACAAGGGTGTTCAACTAACAAGGGTGTTCAACATGTTACCCGAAACACCGAATGGCTTGAGGTCACTAAGGATCCCATAACGCCAAGCGGTGTCGTAGGCCTTCTCGAGGTCGAAAAAGAAAGTTAAACAGTACTGCTTATGCACGAAGGCATCCATGATGTATGAGTCAAGTGCTACCAGTTGATCGTTCGTCGATCGCCCCGCCCTGAAGCCTGCCTGGCAGCTCTCGAGAAGACCGTTGTACTCAAGGAAGTACACGAGCCTGCGATTGACAATCTTCTCGAAGAGCTTGCACAGGCAGTTCGTCAAGGCTAAAGGATGGTAGCTTGAGGGGGACGTTGGGTCCTTTCCCTCATTCAAGAAAGATACTACTATGGCCTCCCTCCAAGAGTGTGGGAGGTGCCCAGAAGCCTAAATTTTATTATATAGATTTAGAAGTGCTTCAAGTGTGTCTGAGTGTAGGTGTTGTATCATTGTATATGTGATGTTGTCTGGGCCTGGAGCTGAGGGTTTACACGTGCTCAAAGCAGCCCTCAGCTCAGGCAGTGACAACTCTGAGTTATAAGAAGATGTTGGCCTATTGTTATCTGGTATAGGCTTCTTTTCGGCCGTTTGTTTGTGTTTCATGAAAGTGTTTGTGTAGTGTGCTGAACTGGACACGTGTTGGAAGTGTTGTGCGAGTGTGCCAGCCTGGTCTTCGAGTGTGTCCCCTGTTGTGCTGACCAGAGAGGCAGGCTGCGTGTTTGTTGTCCTTTGAGTTTGCGTATTCTTGTCCATACTTTCCGTGTGTCTGTGTAGGAGTTTATTGATGTTATGAAGGAACGCCAACTCTCTGGTTTTGCCTCACGGCGCACACGTTTTCCTAACGCCTTGGCCCGTTTGAACAAAATGAGGTTACCCGACGTGGGGTACCGACGGAGGATACCCCACGCCTTGTTCTGGGCTTCTCGCGCCCGCCTACAGTCCTCATTCCTCCACGGCCCGCTGGTTGCGCGGGGCACCAGAGGCTTGGGGAATGGACTTTTCGGCTGCGTCGAGGATGTGCGCCGTGAGCAGTTGGGTAGCTTCTTCAACGTGTAGGTGTCCTATGGATGTGTGGTGTAGTTTGGATGTCTCTGTAAATGTATTCCAGTTAGCTGTTGCTTCATCAAACCTTTTATGGGAAGATGGACTGCTCGGGCCTGTACCTATATACGTTAATGAAGTGGTGAAATGGTCACTACCATATGGGTCCGTGCCCACACCCCACTCAAGACATGGAAAGAGAATTGCAGAACCAATAGCCAAGTCAAGATGTGAGTATGTGTTGTGACCTATGTTATGTTATGTAGGCTGTTTATTGTTGAAAAGGCATGCTCCTTTAGATGTAAGGAATTTCTCTATCAGGTGACCTCGGGCATCCGTTCTGGAGGAGCCCCAAAGAGAGTTGTGTGCATTAGGTCGCCTGTTAGAATGTACGGTTCGGGCAGCTGGTCGACCAGCGCCTCGAAGTCGGAGCTCGAAAGTGCATAATCAGGACGAATGTAAATGGAGCATGCCGTTATCAACCTATTAAAATTATTGTGCGGATGGCTACAGCCTCAAGGACGGTGTTCATGGTGACAAGGTGGCATGCTAAGGATTTGCGGGCGATTATGGCCACACCGCCAGAAGAGTGTGTGCAGCCATCCCTGTCCTTTCTGTATACCAGGTAACTATTCAAGAAATTTGTGTGTTTGGAATTCAGATGTGTTTCCTGGACACACATTACACTTGGCTGATTGGCATGCAGAATCTCATACACGTCGTCAAGATTATTCAGAAGGCCTCTGTAGTTCCATTGAACTATGTTTTCTCTTCCCATTAGTATGTGTTAGAGCTAGTGGAATGTGACTATTTACGAAGGTATTTCGGGGCTTGCACTCTTGGGAGGGGCTTTTTTGCCTTCTCTGGTGGTTTAGATGGAGGGACCCGCTCCTTTCTCTGCAAAGCAGACAGGAAAGGTCCCACATCCATCGTGTCATCAGATTTGGAAGGGGTACCCGGCGTACCGGACCCCCCAGACTTGGCACCCTTTCTGGTGCCCTTCGTTTGAGCCGCGACCGCCGAGGGCGTCAGGAGCGCCCCGGGTGGCACAGGCGGTGCGGCGGATGTGGGAATTGCTGCAGTTTCCTCTGTCTCCATCTCCTCCGCGCCCTCGCGTGTGCTTTGGGCTGGTGGAGAGGAGGAAACGGTGGGTGCACCAGCATCCCCACCGGACTTGGATGCCAACACAGCCGCTGCGGGCTCAGCGAGCGGTGCGGAGGCGGGTTGGGCTGCAAGAGGCAACCCAGGGGGGGGAGAGGGGGGCGGCGGGACCAAGTCCGACTCTCGGTACTGGGTCCCTGCCGAAACAAGACGCCGGTCCGCCCCCCGGCGAGCTGCGTCGGTGTACCTCCCCAGGGGGAAAGAGGCGAACCTCTTTCGCACCTCCGGGAAGGTGATGTTCTCTGTGACCATGATGTTTATTATTTTCTTTTCTAGCTGGAACTTCTCGCATGTTCTGGGGTACGCCGCGTGTGGGCCCTGACAGTTAATGCAGAGGAGTTGTTCTGAACTACAATTATCAGAGGGATGAACTTGTTGCGCACACTTGGGGCATGTTAGTTGGCCCCGACACGAGTTGGTACCATGCCCGAACCGCTAGAACTTGAAACAGCGCCGTGGGTTCGGGATGTACGCTCGGACGGAGCACCGGATAAAACCAGCATTGATATGGTCTGGAAGTACAGAACGATCAAATGTCAGGATATGTTTTGTGGGTAATACCTTATCGTCTATCCTTATTGTTATGCGCCTGACAGCCGTCACACATTGACTTCTCAGGCCTTCAAGAAGATCGGCCTCTGTCTCATTTGCAAGATCTGGCTCCGATATCACGCCCTGCGAGCTGTTGAGGCTGCGGTGGGGCGTGACCTTGATGTCAAGATCGGCAATACGGGTTTGCTTCAAGAGTTTTTTGGCCTGCTGCTCACTATGTACCTCGACCAAGATTTCACCGGTTTTCTGTTTCTTAGCTTTATAGAATTCACCTACAACACTTTCCAGAAATTTCGAAATCAAGAACACGGACTGATGCAATAGGCCTGGCTTGTTCAAGAGATTCAATTACCAAGAAATGGGGGTAGTTATCAGGTTTTCGGATTGTCATGGTCGGAAGGGGTGGATAGGATACTTCGGTGCGGCCCCTTTTAGGGGGCCGATCATTGGGTTTGGGAAATTTAGAAAAAAACATACAGCATGTATAAAAGCAGCGGACGGGGGTACTTCCTTCGCTCGGGTTACCCTGATACCGAGAGAGGTGCCGAAGCTCCCTGCCTGGTAAACAGACAGGGAGCCCATCCGCCGGAGCTTGACCTGGGCTCCGACGGCCACCGTTTGTGGTTTCTGCCCTTCACCTTAAAACTCGTAGCCACTGTAGATTACAGCAAGAGTATGGGGGCTCGGGGTCCGCGGTATCGCCAGTACCGTCACCAAGATTGCTCAAGGTGCCCCGTGCGGGGGTTGCGCCCGACTGGCCTATAGCTCATGCTCGTGGGGACACCACATTTTAAACTGGCAAAGCTCAATTAAAAGAACTATTGCTACCACGTAGGCATAAAAATAACCTTTCAATAAACAGAATTTCAGCAGTAGCGGTTACCGACTTGCAACCCTGAAAACTAATCAAAGTTCACGTAAGGAAATGTTTGAAAGCCAGGACGGCTTCATACTTCTGCGGGCGACGGAACTTTGCAAAACCACTTTTTTGTACAGGTTCCCCAGCATATGTTCGGCAATTATTGTGAAACTAAAAGTTTGTATTGCTGATGGGATGACATTCCATCAGCAAAGCAGCTCATTTTATTCAAGAAATGGACAAGTGTGTTCACAAATTCTACTACGTGAATGACTGTGGTAACACACACCACAAGCTCTAAATGCACAGTTGCATTTGCAGCCCTGCAGCAACCCAGTACCAGTCAGACACGGCGGCCCATGCCTTCACCAAGCACACCAACAAGGAGTAGGCAGACATCGCCACCCTCTCCACGAACTCCACCAAACCGTTGGTTGCCACCCCAGCACCGCTCACCGCCACAACGTCGCACGCCACCGCACCGACTCACGCCAGCACGTCGCCGCAGACGCCTTTCTCGAGACGAAGCGAACCGCCACGGTGGTGCGTGGACAGCGCGGTTAGAGAGCCTGCACGATGTTGCAACCACCTTGGCAACAGACCATCAGCAGTAGATCTCAATACAACGCCGGCAGCTTGCTGCCGACGAAGAGTGAAGGGCAGAACTTCAGCGACACCTGGAAGCAGTTACGTCCCCAACATTTTATAACAGACGCGTGCTGTGTTCACAAGAACGCCGCTGGGCATATCAAAAAGTTGTGGCTGTAGTCTTCAAGTATGAACAGGCCTTAGGTGCCGCATAAACATAGAAATGTAACACGAAAGCACCCACAGGGAGGCAAATGGCAGCCACACTGACACTAAAGGTACAGGCGATGAAATACGCAATTTCACGTCACTTTTCCGCAGTTCGGCTTTCTGTGCTGTGTGAAATAGTAAAATTATTATCATTTGCGAATGTAGAATGCATCGGAGGATGGTATTTCCTTTCCATCCAGGTTAAAGGCAAAATTGGAACTTTGGAACTGTGAAAAAACAACTGCTTTCTAATACACCACATGAAACAATCATGTCCTAGTTTCGTTGTTCCTGCTTCATTCTCTACAAAAACGAACATGGGGACAAAAATTGACAAATTTCTGTGAGCCACACAAAGTTTTATGATGTTCAAAATGGTGGAACTCTGACGCCTCTCCTCTCTTCTAAGTTGTTCTTTTGTGTGCCTGAACAGGAGGCGGTGCGGAGTGACAAGCTGGTGCAGGCCATAAACTGTTGGCCGGAAGTCAAGACCGCCTGGCCCAAGCTCAAGAGCGCCTGGATGATGCGCAAGCACAGCAGACTATGGTGCTGCAGCAGATGCTGCAGAGCTGCGAGACAGCAGGCAGCCACTTCAAACAAGTACCACCCACAATGGTAACAAAGGTGTGAGTGTGAATGTTAGGGCACAGGATGATTGCTGCCTTGCCTAGGGCATTTATAAATTGGCAATAATATAAATGCAAGACCATAAGTAGCTAGGTGATCGATTTGTAAACCATCATCGTGCGACAGAACGTGTCCAGGTTGCTAACAGCACTCAGGCATACATTTTGTGCAGAATACAGTAAAATCTCGTTAACAGGAACTCAGTTATGATGCACTTCATCGTTGAGATGAGAGCACTTCTCGCTTGACATGCACACTGCAAAACACATCCGGTTAGGAGGAATTCCTGATAATTCCACCCGATTTTCATGGTTCCTTCGCGTTGGATTTGATGGGAGATAACTATTTATTTATATGGCATAGCAGATTCATAGCCTTCTGATAAATCCTTTTCTGTAGCATGATAGCACTTCAATGACATGACAAACAGTTCGAAGCAAAGTTAACTCTTGTAGGAAAGTGCGTGGAAAGAACCTTCTCACACCATGTTTTGCATTGCATATGCTAACAGCCTGCAAACAAAACATCTGCGCATTTACAAAAACCAAAGAAAACTAATCTGTAACTACGCATTGGCAGCCCATTCAAAACAACTGTAATATGCGTAAAAGTGAAAGCCATGTAATGTTAGGGTGCCCCACATAGTGCATGATACTGCACATGGGGCTGAAAAAGAATGGCACAAACGCAAATTTCCCTTGCTAAACTTGGTGTGTGGACTTTGCGGGGGAGACGGCCGCGTTCAGCGCAACCTCAACCTAGAAGTATATTATTGCATTCTATCTGCAGTGCTGTAGGTGGTGCATTAGGCAAACCTGGCACATTGGACATTACCTCAAAAATAAAGTCGTAGCCGAAATTGGACCATCTATTCCATTTCTTCGCTTTCACATGCAACACAGGCAAGGGAATCACAAACTAGAGACCTTGCAAAGCAACGTCACATACTTAAACAATTCGAGAAGTTGCACGCGCCAAGCTACATCTGGGCCATCAGGTGCACAGTAGCGAAGGGTTTTGGGGTAATGTTTGACCACGTGGGGAGCTTCAACGTGCACCAAAGTGTCGACACATTGGTATTTTTATAGTACACCTTTATCAGAAGGTAAGATAATATAGCAAAGTTGATCATGATGATTAAACCTGTGCTTGCTCTCGCTTTAATAAGTGAACTATCCTGCGTCTAACCACTTATTTTTTGTACTTCTAGCTGGAGGCAGTAATGCAAGCAGCTCCAGTCCGTGTCATTGCACTGGACCTTAATGACGCAGACAGACCAAGGCACCAATACTTGGCTGTGCCGAAGGCGGAGCAGCCACACCAACACCATTCCCCAGCACCACTTGGCCGTGCCCACGGAGCAAGAATAAAATAGGAGGGCAAACTGAGCTTCCTGGGGCAGCCTGATAACGTCACAAGCACTTGGCGAACGTCAAGTTTCCGGCATCTGGCGGCAAGTGAAGGAAGTGCGTGGTCATCGCCACGGCCGGCGCGCGTTCTGTTCGCGCTCGCCCAGTACAACCCGGCAGCGGCATCGCGTCGGTATATCCCCGGGCCGCCGAAACATTCCGTGGCCGAAGCGAGAGTGTGTGCGCTCTTCTGCACTTCCGTTGGCTGAAGAGCCCGCCTTCGCGATTATTTTCCGGTCAAATATAAACCGGCCGGTACGAGCGAATAAAAGGGGCATTTTCTTCTAATGCGTAAGCAATCTCGCGTGAGCAGCAAGCCCAAAATACAAACCTGTAAACGCAAAAAAAATGTAAAACCTGTAAACGTACAGCGCTATCTCGCATTCGATGCGCTGGAAGCGAGTTTAGTGCACCGGCCAATTTATTGTTTGTGCGACAGTGCGCTGAAAAGTGCCAGCATCACCGACGTTGCGCGACGATGACGCGCGTACGCGCGCGTGCGCGCTACTTCTGAGATAAACACGCGTTCCGTCCCTGCGCCGTGAAGCAGCTCGAGCGCATAGCGGTTCACGCCTTGTGGCGAATGCTGCAAACAACTGCAATGATTTTAATACATTCATCCAGGTGCCGCTGTCAAATCGTTCGCCGCCGCTGCTGTGGAGCTCCGTCGGTCACCGTAGTTATCATTGTGGCATTATCTGGTCGCTCGATCGCGCCGGCCGCAATGGGCGTTTCCTCTCCTATATATTCTTACTCCGTGGCTGTGCCGAAGACGTAGCAGCCACACCAAGAGCCTAGGGCGAGCTGTGGCTACATTAGAATCTCCAGCGCAACTGATCCCGTTGTTATTTGGCACGTCATGTCATTCCTGCTGGCCCTCCTCGTTCCTCAGCATTGGCACTTTCCTCGTCATCGGTGCGCTCATCATCGGTGCTTTCCTCATCGTCGGTGCCTTCCTCGTCATCCCCAGTGGTGTCAGGTTTGAAGAACTCGTAGTGCAAGCAGAGGTTGTGGAGCACTGCACATGCTGCTACAATGGTCGATGCCCGAATCGGTGCATTTTGCAGTGTGTGCGGTACCTTTGCAGGCACCGAAATCTAGCTTTCAGCAGCCCTATACAGCGCTCCACAACCGACCGCACTGACGCATGAGCGGTGTTAAATCTGGCTTCTGGAGTCCTCGCTGCGTGGTCACCAGGCACTGGGGTTACATGCCATGGCTGCAGAGGGTATCCACTGTCACCTGTGCGACCAACAGATTAAAATGTATCACATCAACTGTAAAAGTAAAAATCAATTTGCCAGGGTTTCCCGCCTTACCAGGCAAGCTGGTGTGATGGCACCATAGGCCGCCTGTGCAGAAGGAAGAGAAGGACATCGGCCCCTGGGGGTCAGTCATCAATTTGCAAGTCTCCCAATCAGTGCTTGAGTGTGATGTCCTAACAGGGAAACCACCGCCTGCGATGTAAGTGCCAAGAAAGCCGCTGCTGGAAAACTGGCGACAAGGACATCCACTAGACTGTGTTTAGAACGCAAAACGATTGTGTACTTATGCACAAGCAAAGCTGCTGCTAGTGTTAACATGCCAACTGCATTATACACAAACATTTCAAGGAGAGCACTCTTGCTTATTCTTGGTGTGCAGACATGATGAGCGCCGCCTTCTGTTCTTTATTTTACTGGAGCTTGCCAAAGAGCTTTACCAATGTCTGTGAAGGGAGCAAGTCAATTTATTAGCACTTCAACAGCCCACAGTGACTTGCCTCGCAACCTGCTGCCTATGCCAACTGGACAGGCTCATCCACATGTTTGCTGGTAGCTTGGAGGTTGTATTTAAAAAAAGTGTAGTGTCAGATACACTATGGGATTAAAGTGCGTAACAAATGTCCCCTGAAAAGTTTGTTACTGAGCTAGTTGAGATACAGTCACAAAAGATGAAAACCTTGCTGCAAATAGACATAGATCTAAAAAAATTCACCCCACCTCCCCGAAGGGAATCGTGAGGAAATGCGAATGCACATGTCGAACACGTATTTCGGGGTCTTCGGCTCGGCATTGGCGTTTCGCCGCGGCTTCCCGAGCACGGAGTTCGGCGTCGGCAGCTCGCTTCAAGCGCTTGCGTACGGTATACTTGCGACCGAGCGAACGGGAGAGTGGGGCGAGCGTCGAGAGGAGAAGCACCGAAGCACCGCGCCTACCCTCGCCTACACTCTTCCACACACGCGGGAACTCCGGCGAGCTCCCGCGATGCGAGCGCCCTCACACGCCCGAGCGCGCTCCTCCTCTCCACTCACTCGCCGCTGATCCGCCCGCACCACCTGCTCCGGTTGCTAGGGGAGAGGAGGAGCGCGCGCGCTCGACGCTGTTGCTATGGGAGAGGGGGTGAGAGCGGAGAGATAACACCTGCGGGCGCGTGGACGCCGCACGGCGCCTGACATAGCTCGACTAGGAAATGCATTCGCATTTAAAAGCACCGACTGCCGAACCATTGTGAATACATTTTACATGCAAGCTTTTTGTAGCACATGTTCTTTCATGAAATAATAGGAACTGAGGCAACGCCACTACTTCACCAGGGGTGTGGATGCCACCTGCACCAGTACACAACTGTTACCCCTAAGAAACATAATTCCAGGATTTTTGAATGGTTACATGTGAATTAAATGACTGGAAAGGTGGATATGGGCACTGCCGCAGAAAACGTGGGAGTTTTCCCATGTTTTTTCATTCATTTATTTCATAGAAGAAAGAGCTTGCCTTGATAAGACTGGAGTTTATTCAGGCTAAACTGTTGGTCCACGGTACGTCTGTGACCCTTATTCACATCTGTTGCACTAAGAAATTAGCCAGCACCGATACACCAGATATGCACATTTGCCAAGAGGAAAACACCTTAGCTGAAATACATGAGAAATTTACACAAATGTGCAGTGAACATACAAACGTGCTCACTGAGCAATAATGCAAGGCACATTTCTTGAAATGTGCTTCAGAGAATTGAAACTGGTCATCAACTATCTATACTGCTGCTGTAAGGGTGACTAGGTTGGTCAAGTTTCTTAAGTTAACAGAAATGTTTACCTTCACAGCAAGGTAAATGTCTTTTCCTCCCTTTTTAGGTAACTACTTTGGAAATCATTTTCCCAACAAATCTCAACCTGCCTGCGTTTATGTTGTACTACTGGTAAACGCTGAACCCTCTTAATTTAAACATGGTAAAACCTCACACGGCAACGTGTTTCTTACAAGTTTGTGCATAGTGATTTTTTCCATTCTGCCAGTATTAAGCTGAGAATCTGCGCTGCTTTTAGGTGTTCATATATACAAATGTGGAATTTTTTTGGCAATGGATTTAATGAATTCGAAAAACTTAACACTTATTCCTAAATCAGGCCGATTCGATTACTTTGAAAGCCGCTTGACAAGGTGTGCCTTATTATGACCATGCTGTGTTGTATTTGCAAGCTTTACTGGGGAAGAATTTTTGTTTCGTAATAAAAATCCGTTTCCCTTGGTCTATGTTTGTATGCAGGTTGGTGGCCTGGTAACAGTGTTCTTCCAAGGCATTGTATCTGATTGTTTTATGGCGCAAGGGCAACGATGGCAAAAGAGCGCCAATGCAATGGTTAATAATTTTGAATGATGTTTTAATAAAATGGTGCTGTAAATGTGACGATTTTAAAAGAGGTTAGTGTGGGGGGTGTATACAGCCCTTCATTTAAAACAACAATAAAATTGGGGAAATGGGGAATGGCAGGGTAAGAATGTAAAAAATAAATAGACACTCATAGCGTCCTCCCACTCTGAGGGGCCCCAAGGTTACACGTGGTATGATATGCGGTTTAAAAAGCCAATGTCTCCCAGGTAAGCAAAAAAGGCGTTTACTTGGAATTAAGGGTTGGTGAAGAGGGATGAAGATGAAGAGGGATGATGAAGAGGGATGAAGAGGAATCATGTGAGTGTAAAGTTCCCGGAAGTGCTTTTTCCTTGCCTTGTGGAAGTACCCACACTCAACTAAGACATGGCTGACGGATAGGCGATGTCCGCACCTGTCGCATTGTGGTGGTGGTTTGCCCTGCAGAAGGTGCGAGTGAGTAGCGTATGTATGACCTCTTCGTAATCTGCACATGTATACTTCCGTTGTTCTGTTGTGTTTTTCTGTGTAGTAGCTGCCTAATTGGGGTTGTAATAGTGTGGAGTTTGTTATCTGTCTGAGTGTCCCAGTGTTGCTGCCAGCGTTGTCGGATTGCCCTTCGAATTAATGGTTTCCAGTCAAGATAGGGAAGCTACTGAACGTCGACGCTGCAGCGAAGTGCTGCCGCAGCGGCGCTCTGGTCTGCGAGTTCATTACCAGGAATGCCACTGTGTCCAGGCACCCAACACACGACTATGACCTGTTTTAAAGCGTAGGCTGCCATTATCTCTTTAACTAACCGGTTCAGCACAATGTTCCTACTAGGTTTTCCATAATGCAGTGCTGTCACAACACTCAATGAGTCTGTGTATATAATGGATTGTTGTGTCTTTGTTTGTATTATGTGTTCTAGCGTAATTAATACAGCATGTGCCTCAGCCGTAAATATACTTGTGTTTCTGTTTAGTGTCCTTGTGCTGGCAAAATTGGGACCGTGTGCAGCACATGCCACAGCAGTGGCAGTTTTGGAGGCATCTGTGTAAAAGGCAGTGTAGGGGAATTTGTTTTGCAAGTGCAGGAAGTGTTGTCAGATGAGTTCTGCGGGTGAATGTTTTTTGTAAATTTCCTTGAACGACATGTCACAGGTGACAGGGCGCAGTTGCCAAGGCGGCATGAACTCAACGAAGTCAGCTTTGTAAGATTCTGATAAAATAACCCCAAGTTCCTCCGCATCCATCTTCACTCGGATAGAGAAAGGCAGAGGAAGCGACGGACGGCTCAAAAACAGCCTTTCGGACGCTTTGTTTTCAAGAATAGCATTTAGCGGATAACTATTTAAGGATGTTGCCCTTACGCAGTACAAAAGTGCCATGTATGTACGCTGGTGCTCTAAGCACCACTGATCCGTTTCTGCATAGAGGCTTTCAATAGGACTCGTCCGGAAAGCCCCGGATGCCAGGCGGAGCCCCAAGTGCAGCACTGCGTCCAGCATTTTTAGAGCTGTTTTTGAGGCAGACCCATACACTACACTTCCATAGTCTATACGGGACCTGACAAGACTGTTAAAAACACGTAAAAGGCATGTTGTATCTGCACCGTATGACTGGCGGGAAAGGACTTTTAAGATGTTCATAGTCTTCATGCATTTCATTTTAAGTTGTTTAATGTGTGGGATGAATGTAAGTTTATCATCTAAAGCTACTCCAAGAAACATGTGTTCTCTTTTTACGGGTATGTCAACTCCCTTAAGTTGTATGGTTGGTTGTAGATGGATCCCACGCTTCCTGGAAAAGAGAACACAAGTGCTTTTCTGCGGATTTAGGATAAAACCATTTTTGTCTGCCCACTTGGCTAGTCTGTTCACAGCAACTTGGATCTGCCGTTCACAGATAGAGGAGTTGCATGACCTGAAGCTGATGTGAACATCGTCTACATAGATTGAATAAAAAATGGTGGGTGGCAGTGCTCTCCCTAACGTATTCATTTTTACAATGAAAAGTGTGCAGCTAAGTACTCCACCCTGGGGAACGCCATTTTCTTGTGTATACGTCCTGGATAATGCTGCACCAACTCGTACCCGGAATGTTCTATCTGATAAGTAGCTTTCCAGTGTGTTTAACATGTTTCCACAAATGCCGAAAGATTTAAGGTCATGCAGGATGCCATACCGCCAAGTGGTGTCATAGGCCTTTTCGATGTCAAAAAATACAGATATACAGTGTTGCTTATGGGCAAAAGCTTCTTTAACATAAGATTCAACAGCTATAAGATTGTCAGTTGTTGACCTGCCCAAGCGAAAGCCTGCCTGGCAGCTATCAAGGACACCATGATATTCCAAGAAATAGATAAGCCGTCTATTGATCATCTTTTCAAAGAGCTTGCTCAAGCAGCTTGTCAAAGCAATAGGGCGATAGCTTGTCACAGAAGAGGCATCTTTCCCCTCTTTCAATAGAGCCAACACAATTGCCTCTTTCCAAGCATGAGGAAAGTACCCAGCACACCATATCTTGTTGTACAAAAAGAGAAGAGTATTGAGGGTATCTATGTGCAGGTGCTGAATCATTGTGTATGTTATTTTATCAGCTCCTGGTGTCGAAGCACGGCATGTGTTGAGGGCTACCATAAGTTCCTGCAGCGAAAAAGGAGAGTTATACCCATCATTAGATTTCTTGTGGTCACGAATAGGCTTTCTTTCAATAGATTCTTTGTATCGCAGGAATGTCTCAGTGTAGTGGGAGGAGCTGGAAATATGTTCAAAGTGCTGTCCCAGGGTGTTTGCTTGGTCTTCAAGTGTATCGCCAGTGGTGCTGACAAGAGGTGTGACATATGTTTTCTGCCCCTGCAGTTTCCGTATCCTGTTCCAAACTTTGCGCGCATCTGTATAGGAATTTATTGATGATAGAAAAGACCTCCAACTATCTGTTTTTGCCTGACGTCGGATTCGCCGTCCCATGGCTTTTGCGCGCTTGAAGGAAATTAGGTTTTCTGTAGTAGGATACCTGCGGAGGACCCCCCAGGCCTTATTCTGAGCATTTCTGGCCTTCTTGCAATCGTCATTCCACCAGGGCCTCTGAAGATTACGTGTGGTGCCGGAGGTCTGGGGAATAGAAACGCTAGCAGCATCAAGTATATGTGCTGTGATGAAGAAGCACGCTTCATCAATACCTAAGTGTGTTATTGATGTGTAAGTAAGTTTCGACATCTCTTTAAACGTTGCCCAGTCGGCACCAGCTTCTTTAAACTTTTCATGTGAAGTGTAACTGTAGGGGCATTTTTCTAAATATCTGAGGGTGACAGGGAAGTGGTCGCTCCCGTAGGGATTCGTACCCACTTCCCATTCGATGGATGGAAAAAGAACGGGGGAGCCTATAGCAAGATCAATGTGTGAATATGTGTGGTGTGCTATATTGTAGTATGTCGGCTGCTTTTTGTTAAAGAGACAAGCCCGGATGACAAGAGAAAGTTTTCTATCAACCGGCCCCGGTAATATGTGCGTTCCGATCCCCATAGTGGGCTGTGCGCATTAAGGTCACCAACTAGTAAAAACGGTTCTGGCAGTTGATCTATAAGGGACTCAAATTCGTAACTGGACAGACGATATTCAGGGGGAATGTACAGTGAGCAAATTGTTGTTAACTTATTGAAGATAATTGCCCGAACAGCAACCGCTTCTAGGCCGGTGCGCAAATAGATAGATTGACAAGGGACAGCTTTTTGTATAACTATTGCCACGCCACCAGAGCAGTGCGAGCAGCTGTCTCTGTCTTTTCTAAATACTGAGTATTGGTTTAGGAAGTTGGTGTGCTTAGAGTTCAAGTGAGTCTATTGTAAACACAGGACAGTTGTTTGAGTTTTGTGTAGGATTTCATATATATCATCTAGGTTTTTAATTAATCCTCTAGAGTTCCACTGCGTAACTATTTGTGCTACCATAAATGTTTAAAGAAGATTTTGGCTGGTGAAGACTAGGGATGGATGTATCACCTACCACACTCAGGTATGATCTGGGCCAGTGACACGGGGGGCTGCTGGCTTTTTTCCCCGCCCCGCCATGGAGCGCTGTTCTTTCACCGCCTTTGGTGCTGGCCGAGACGGTGTCATGTCCATGTCCTCGTCTGAGTGCTGGGACAGCGACGAGATGGAGTCCTTGCGGCCTCCGACACGGAATATGTTCGAAGTGGTGGAAGCATTTCCTCCCACCATCGTTTGTTGCGTGTTGGACGCAGAGGCGGTCGAAGGACCCGCCACATCTACATCCATGGCCACCTGAGGTCTGGTAGCCGGAAGAAGGGGACCAACGGCAGAGCCGTCACTCCTGGCGTTCGTGGCCGACGCAACACTTGCGGGTGCCACAGGTGTGTCAGCTGGTTGGGCTGCCTTAGGCAGCCCCTTGGGGGGCTGGGGCGGCACCAAGTCTGCTTCGCAGTACTGGGTGACCGCAGTGACAAGACGCCGCTCCGCCCCCCGGCGAGCTGCGTCGGCATACTTCGCAGAAGCAAAGGCGCTGAGCCTTTTACGCGCTTCTAGGTAAGAGATGTTCTCGCTGACTTTAAGATTGAGTATTTTCTTCTCAAGTTTGAATGTTTCACACGTCCTTGAGTACGCTGTGTGCGGGCCACTGCAGTTCGGACACTTAATCAAAGTGCTGCTGCAATTCTCTTTGGCGTGGTCGTGCTCTGAGCACTTTGCACACGTTAAACGCCCACGGCAGTTGTTAGTACTGTGCCCATAACGTTGGCACTTAAAGCACCGACGCGGGTTGGGGATATATGGTCGGACGGTACATCGAAGAAAGCCTGCATTCACAAATTCGGGTAAGGTACTGCGGTCAAAGGTGAGGACAACGTGTTTGGTTTTGATTTCCTGATTTTCTCGACGCATAGTGATCCTCCTTACTGCAATGACGCCCTGGTCGCGCAGGCCCTCGAGGATGTCAGAGTCAGTTTCATTGCAGAGATCAGATTCGGATATCACACCTTGAGATGTATTTAGCGTTCGGTGGGGAGTGACCTTGACTTTCAGGTCGCCAATGAGGGTTTGTTCAAGAAGCTTTTTTGATTGTGCCGGG
This sequence comes from Haemaphysalis longicornis, assembly GCF_048455015.1. Taxonomy (NCBI): domain Eukaryota; kingdom Metazoa; phylum Arthropoda; class Arachnida; order Ixodida; family Ixodidae; genus Haemaphysalis; species Haemaphysalis longicornis. Next base: position 148,412,332 of record NW_027526460.1, on the reverse strand, counting down.
TTGTTTACTTCTACAAGGATCTCTCCAGAGGTCAGTTTCTTGGCTTTGTAGTGTTTTCCCACAACGCGTTCAATGCACTTAGCTATTAAGAAAACGGATGTAGATGTCACAGGCTTTGTATTGTCTTCGGATGCAATGATCAAGAACCGGGGAAAGTTGTCAGGTATTTGGAACGATAGGGCAGGCAATGGGGGAAAGTTCGCTTCGGTGCGGCCCCTTTTGAGGGGCCGATCAGTGGGTTTAGAAAATTTTGAAAGGACCATGCAGCATGGAAAAAAAGCAGGGAACGGGGGTTCTTCCTTCGCTCGGTTTACCCTGATGCCGAGAGAGGTCCCGGAGCTCCCTGCCTGGTAAACAGACAGGGAGCCCATCCGCCGCAGCTTGACCAGACTCCGACAGCCACCGTTTGTGGTTTCTAACTCCTAGCCACGGTAGGATACAGCGTGAGTAGGGGGGCTCGGGGTCCGCGGTATCGCCAGTACCGTCACCAAGATTGCTCAAAGTGCCCCGTGCGGGGGTTCTTCCAAGGCACAAGTTTCACAAGCATTAAGTGTGTATGCTCCGGTAACATGTGTTGGTGGGCGAGTTGGGCCATTATTATGGAAGTGCAATTTAGAAAAGGACGGCAAAAAACAAGACTGTTGCTATCTATCTTCTCTGTTCCCTGTCCTTTGTTTGAATGAACTAAATCTTCCAGTAACTGTGTATGCAGTCACCAAACAAGTATTCGCCCGGTCGAACAGGCCTCCCGCCGACGAATTCCTCATGCAGCGAGTAGGCTTTCCAGACGAAGTAATCATGCACTGAGCCAGGGAAAGTTGGGTCCAGAGCGGCGATTCGCTTTTCAGCGTCACGCGCCCGTGAAAAAAGAATCGCTTGAATGGTTGCAGTTTTGCAGCATGTTTCAGTGACCTAGGCAGCATGTACGTGTATTTGTTGGGGCTATAGCCATATGCGTCTGCTTTAATTGAGGGAATTTCTTGTACTCCTATCAGGCACCTCTCGCAGAATCAGCAATCCACAATAATGGTCCTAAAATCGATATTTCTAAGGTGGAAGAAAAATTCCGACATGACATTGCATAACCCTACTAACACTGTGCATTTCCATATTTTGTGTCGATGAATGTAAAGAGCTGCACACTATTCTGATGTAGTGGCCGGGTGAGGATGGAGTTGCAACATTTATTATAGGAGAATGCCAAGCAAGAAAGGCATGCTTTGCTTATCCTCGCAAAACCTTGGTTTAGCTCGCTTTGAAGCAAAGGTATTTAGCGGTGACCGCTTTGCTTTAATGCACGTTTTCGATGATGGCATGACATTTTGCTCAAATTTCGCAGTAAACTGTTCCTGCAAACCTAGGAATCTTTTCCATCATTCAGTGCAGCAGGTGACTTACCACAATTACACTCAACGCGTAGAATCCCTTCCTACAACAGTAAACCGCCTTGTTGATGTCAGGGTAATTTGAGTAAGGGGCTTGAATAGGGATGAGGGTCCCATCAACACAACCTATCAAGCCATCAAACCAGTCGTCTAGCCTCCTGAGACCCCGCGTGCAACGTATTGCACATTCAGATTTCAGCGCTCCATAAACAAAGTGGGCCGAAAGCGAAACCGAAACATACTCTGCATCCAACAGCACAGACTGGTGGTGCCATGTGTTGGTGTTTCATGCAACTGTACGCGCGAGGTGGCGCTCGTGCTAACAAACAAAAATGGCATCTTTCACTCCGGAGATTTTCTATCGACGCCGCCAAGGTAAGTTCTTTTCGTGTGTTTAAAAATGCTCTGATGCGCTTGCACATCGTTTTAAGAACTCATGAAAGACTAAGGTTTCATTCACCACCGCTATTTCTGCCTTCACTTTTCTGTTTTCGTCTTCATTCAACTCGTAAATTTGATATGCAACAGGTTGCACGTCAGGATAATGTTGACTCTCTGTGACTACATTTGGCAGAGCCCATTATTTTGATTTGCTATTTCTCTCTGTTGAAATTAGGGGTTTATTTATTGAAAATAAATAGTAAAATTTTTTTAAATGCCGCCGATGCCTCTGCCCTCGAACTTCTTGAGAGGATTGCGGCAAATGAAGACAATTCAGACTTGGACTTGTCAGACTCCAAAGATCCGGCGGATGGCGCGGAAGCAAATCAGCAGTGCGATGGAGTTATAGGTAAACCTTTGTGGACGTTGTTCGCTTGAAAACTTTACTGCACCCCCTTCTGTCCCCTTAGATAAATTTTTATATTTATTGCAGATGAAGAGGAGCAGGATTGCCACTACGACTCGGACACCGATGTCAATGACGGTGTTTCCAACGCAGCCATGCCTTCTCGCGAAAGGTGGCCTCGGAAGCAAGTCTACGCATCCGTCCTTCCCGACCTACCTGACGTACCGTCGTCTACGGCCGACGAAAGAGATGGCTGGTATGCAAATCAGTACTACATAAGATACATGGATGAGCAGGCATTTGAACGTCTCCACGAAATGACAGAAGTTTCGTACCTGCAGCGCACAGGACGGTCGTTAAACTCATCCCCTGGTGAAATGAAGGTATTCCTTGGAGCTGCTTTGCTCATGAGCTGCTTAGGTTATCCTCGAGCGAGAATGTATTGGAGCCAAGGAACGAGTGTCGCCGCTGTAGCCGATAAAAGAACCAGGGATCGGTTTTTTCTCATACGATCGAACCTCAAGGTCGTCAATGACCTCGCTGTTCCAGACGAAGATAAAAAAGCTGATCGGCTATGGAAAGTCCGTCCTCTTCTTGACATCATCAGAAACGCCTGCCTCACTCTGCCACGCTCCCCAAACATCTGCGTTGACGTGCAAATTATTCCCTTCACCGGCAAGTGCCCAGTGAAGCAGTTCGTTCCTGGGAAGCCCAACCCAACAGGCCTGAAGAACTTTATGTTGGCAAGCCCTGAAGGCCTTGTCTTAGATTTTGAAATCTTTCAGGGGAAAGGAAGCCTCGCACAAAAGAAACAACATGAAATCGGCGCTGCCGTTGTGCTGAAGCTTGCAGAGACTTTACCGTGTGGAAGCTCGCTGTATTTCGAGCGATATTTTACAGGAACGCATCTTCTTGAGTCATTGGCTGAAATGAAAATTAGAGGGACAGGGACAATCATGAAATCACGGCTTCCAAAAGGACTCAAACTAAAAGGTGACCAGGAATTGCGTACGGAAGGTCGTGGGGCAATGTCTCAGTGTGTCAGCACTGTCTCTAACATATGCATCACGAACTGGTATGACAAAAAACCGATCGTGTTGGCCTCCACCCACGTGGGGATGGAGCCTGTGGATGATTGCACACGATTTTCAAAGAAAGAGCGAAATAAAGTTGCTGTCAAGAGACCAGCAGTCGTCGCAGAGTACAACACTTACATGGGGGGTGTTGACCTGTGTGACAGAACGCTGAGTTACTACCCCACTACCATGCACACAAAGAAGTGGACGATTCGGACTCTCGTCTTCATGATGGACCTCGGAGTTGTGAACTCTTGGCTGCTTTACAAGCAAGACCATCGAGAGCTGGGCACACCGAGAAAAAACATCATGCAACTGCTGCACTTTAAGCTCGAGCTCGCCCATTTTCTGCTTGCCTCTGACAAAGGGTTTGCTTCAACTGAGAGTGATTGTGAAGCCTTGCCACTGCGTAAGCCAGCAGTTCTGCCACTTCCGTCACCATCCGTGCGCGCACTAAGTGCGTCACACATGCCGGACCTCGTGGACCAAAAGTTTGCAAGCAGGTGTCGGAACCCCGGCTGCTGCGAAAGGACGAAGTTCCGATGCTGCAAGTGTAATCTATTCTTGTGCTTGACAGCTGGCCGCAACTGCTTCAAAGAATTTCACAAGCCGTGAAACCAGAGGGGTCAATAAAAGCGTTTGTCTATGACATCATATTCCGTGGTTTTTTTGACAACTTAGTCCCAGTGTGCAATATATTGCACATCTGATAACTCTTCAACGAAACGTCCTAGAAATTAACGAATGACATTGAAATGATCACTGCACTCTGATAAATTTAATTATTTAAAGAAATTTAACGGTTTTTACTATGTCATGTCTCGGGTCTCAGGAGGCTAGACGAGCGAAGGCTGCCTTCGTCGCAGCCACAGCTGCCGGAGTTGCAGGGAACGCGATCCACTCTTCGCCAAGGCAGTCTACAATGGCTTGGCCAACAGCCCGAATGGAGCGGCCGACACTAGACTGGCTGGTCGCCAAGAGCTCGTCTGTTGCCACCATGCCCTGGAAGCTGCCCGTGGCATAGAAACGAAGCGCGCACAACCCCTGCAGCTCGACGGTGAGAGAGGTAGCAGTGTTTCGCCGGACTCTTGTGAGCTCGCCCACAGTCGTTCACACACCCAACGAACCATCTCTTTCGTCAACCGCTATTGACGCCTAAATGCATCCTCAGAGAGCAGGAAAGCACCCCTCTGAAGCCGATAAACACGTAGATCGAGCTCGCACTCAATCAAGGCGACGACGAAAGGAACCGCAATTTTCGCGTTCTTTTTTCTCTGTTGTTCGCAAGTATGGAGCTATATCCGGCATAGCAAAAACATTTTTTTAAATAAATAATCCACAGTTTAAGCATATTTAACTGTTTATTGTTAAAACGAATTAGAGTATTATTACTTACAGTAAATGTAAAGATGAACCGTTTATGCGAAGCTGTGCATGCTGCGAATTCGCGGACATTTCGCGGCGCCCAAGGTCGGGGAAATTTTTTGCCCTATTTTGCGGCAAAAGCAGCCGCCATTTTCAAGCTGTTACGTAACATTACGTCACTTTTACGCAGCTGAAGCTGCCAATGTGTGACGTAATCGTTCCCGCCAACTGTATAAATTATGTCACCCCTTCTCAGCCAATCACAGAGAGGGTGTGTATTACAAGCAGTATTGTTGTTGAATAGCAAAGACAGGTTTACGTTGTCATGCCCGCTGCATTTCGTCTAGTTTTTCATTGCCGGCCAAGAATTATGCGCATTCATTAAAGAGAAATGAAGCAAACTTTAGAAATGGAAAAAGTCATAAAATCTCAAAATGACGGCAGCACACACAACCGCTTTCTCAACCGGAAGCACGTGACCAAAACTGAAAGCCAATCAGAAAAGGCTTCCGGCAAATTGCCCGATACCCCGGGAATTTGTGCAGTCGGGATTAGGACCCCAGCAGAGAGCAAAAAACTAGCGCGGTTCCCCTGGCGTCAGTTTTTCGGAGCACGAAGCAATCGCGAAGAAGCGAGCTGTACTGTTAGGCCGCGCCTCCGCTGTGCGCGGTTTCGACAGCAGGCGCCGAGAAACTAGACAGCGAAGCGATTAGATTTGGCCACCACTCCTGTGGTCCTTATACTTCAGCCCACGGCTGTACCAACTAGCCGCGTTCAACGCCTTGGTATTTTCAACAGTCTCGGCTTTCGGTAGCGGAGTACATAAGGCAGTTTCCCTAGTCGAAGAGGGGAGAAAAGGAGTCCTTGTAAGCTATTCTGACTATAACATCCAGAGTTCGAGGGAGGCGCATTCGAAAAACTCAAGCAGATAGTGGTCGCGCATAGCTTAAAAGAATGTTTGCACGCCCAAACTAAGGCGCATATTGTTCGTAACGAACAAGATGATTGTTTGTCGCCCAGTGCCGTATCAAAGCTGGCGGAGAGAGTTGAGGAGAGCGAAAGGTGCAGGAATACGCAAAAGGAGGGAAGGGTTGAGGATGGGTAAGAGAAACCTTTAACGCGCGCAGATGTCACCGCGGAAGCAAGGTAGAAGAAACGATGTTTTCAATGCAAGGGCACTGATCACTTTGCCGGGAATCGCCCCACAAAATGCTTTGTTGTAAGGCAGGGCTCCAAGCCAACAGCACGTCCAGACAACAAACATACTGGTGGTTGCGAGAGTAGCAGCGCTTTCATCCGAGTCAACCGCGGCAACGACAGACGGGGTTTCGGACAATGTAAACAGCCCAGAGAACACGGGTTGCGAACGGTTGCGCTTAAAATCTCAGGTCACCCATTCGACGCTGTAGTAGACTAAGGAGCCGAAGTGAGCGTAATTATAATGCCATCTATGCTTCGGGTTCGCAGATATAAAGCTCACGGGAGCGTTCGGGTAAGAAGTAACGGCGGAGTTGGCTTATGTTCCGTTGAGACCTACTGTTGGAAGTCCATACCTCGGATCTGAAGTGGTCAAGGCGTCCAAGCTTTGTGCCCTTCCGGATACGCTACTCGAGGGGACCGATGCACTGTTCACGCCTAACGATAACACACCACTTCTCGAGAAAAGAGTTAAACTTGATGGTGGGTGAAATGAGCGGCCAACAATCAAATAAACCGGATTGGTAGCTGTGGGGTCAGGTTAGCATTTCTGTTCTAATAACCCACAACAACAGCGAAGGCTCTGGGCTCGTCAAAAGCAAACGAGAGGAGTTTTGAGACTCTGAGGTTGCAGACTGACAGCACCAAATCCGCAGAAAGTGCGAATCTTTTCTTGCGGCTTCTATCACAATGTTAAGTTTTTTCGCTGATTCCAGGTCCAGTTCTGCGCCATTTAAGACGCGGGTCTGCATATCGGAGTCGTTAATTGCACAGACAATTTGATCGCGTGCCATCCACTCGCACTGCGCCAAAGCCTCAATGATCTACTAGCTTGTTCAGTGTAGCCACGTAGTCACTGACGGCCTCACCTTCCTGCCTTTCTCTTGCAAAAAAATTTGAAACTTGCAACTACCTCGGGCTTGCAGTGTGCGCCGAGGGCAGTGAAGATAGCTGCAAGTGACGCATCACCCGTTGTTGTAGGCGACAGCAGATGCCGCAGCAGCGAGTACGTTGCTGCGCTCCAACCTCTCAGAAATGCCGCCCTTTTTATATCCTCGGCCGCAGCGTTCACAGCAAAGTAAAGCAAAATACGCTCGTGATATTCCGGCCCCTCAATTGCTTGTCTTGCGTGGAAAACTTCCAGACTCACCACGGGACGACATTCTTGTGATCTTGTTGATTCCAGTGGTGCGGTGTCACTGCCACGCCCAACTCGCGGGTTTTATCTCTCGTCGCCAGTTGTCATGGTCTGCCGAGATAGCGCGCGCGCGAGCGTCGCTCCAAATGCTGACTGGCCTGCCGGGCCAGCAGCATATTTATTTCAAAGGTTGTGAAAGCGCCATCGCGTGGCGGTAGAGCGTATTGCACAGCCCGATGGCAGCAACATAAAACAAGTAATTGAATGTGTTTATTGGTTGCCATGAAGGTAATTCCCAATATTATATGAACAGATGCAGGCGCCACGAACACACCCCAGAGCCAGATCCAAGAAGAGAGCAATTGCTAGCCTTCAAAGCACCTTGATTCATTCCCTTATTGTGACCATGCGCCAAGGTACACACCCCTACCCCCCTTCTTCAACGGGTCAATTTATATCCGCTTCAGGCGAGGTAAAGGTGCGTTTCCCATTTTTGAAGCTGTTCAAGACGGCAAAAATATTCATTCCGCCAGGCGGTAAGCGCCATTTCACCTTTTCCGGGAGACCTCACTTCGCTAATGGACCGTGCTTAGGGGCTGCACTCCAAAATCACCCAACTGACACGACGCTCAGTCACGGGTGCGACACCACGACGCCACAGCATGAGCGGAGCAACGGGGGAGACAACGCTGCTCACTTCCTACTTTCGGATAGAGCGATAATACATTTCGTCTACTTTCCAACGGGGGCGTGGCCTCCGGGGCCTCTGACGTCGAGGCCACGCAGCCGTCACATCCGCTACCCGCTTTTTAGGGGCAGTGGCAGCAACGAAGCTGTTACAAATAAATTGAACAATTTACCTGTCAAACTTTTAAACTGCAAACGGGAACATATGCGCTTTTGAGATGATTATATTAGGGGCCAACAAATTTCGAATTCACGTCGATTGCGAAGTCACGCTTTAGCGTAGCTGGTCAGCTGTACGAAGAAAATGTCGCGCACCGTGCGCGATTCACAAGCTGTGCTACACTGTAACTGCTGCGTCGTAAAGTTTCTCTCAGCTGTGCAACCACATAACCCCTGGCGGGGTTGGGTGGGTGGTGTTGACTGTGATGAAAGTGCGCTGTGTACTTCATAAGACGTTCTATTGTGAGGTGCTGAAAAACCGTTCGAGATTCCCAGCCCAACTTTCTGAACCTGCGATCGTACATTTCATCGTCAGGGGATTTTCTGCGTGACTTGATGAGTTCGTTTCTTCATTACGGTGTGCTCGACGCCTGAGCGAACATGTTTGGTATGCCCAAACGCATCGCCGCTTATCTTTCGGTTTTTGTAGCGACCAAGGCGGAGTGGCGCTGTTTTCGTGCATCCGCTCTGCAAGCATCAAACAAGGGTTATCATCTAAGGCTAATCAAGTGTACAAGGTTCCCACTGGTTAAATACGTCTAATAATGCCTTCAACAATGCCTTTAAGACTAAAAATGGCGTGTAGTACCTGCTAAATTAATAGGTAATGCCAACGCCAGTGCCGCTCTTTTTCGTATGCACATTGACATTGACATTGTTTTATTAATTAGTTCAGTACAGTTTTTACAAAAACAGGGTTTTACAGAAGGAGGTCCGATGGAAAAAATCCGACAGGGGGACCTCCCATTTCATAACGCAAACAAAAACATCATTGGGGAAGCGGTATACACAACTATAAAAATAGAACACAAAGGAACAAATTCATACAAACAGTTATTCATTGGTAGTATATTCGAGTACTGCGCACGTGCGTAGTAGGTGGTTCTAAAAGGTATCATCTATATTTTTTCTTGGGCCCTAAGCACGAGGCACCGTCTACACCTGAGGTGGAGCGGGGAAAGAAGCAGGCGATCAGAGTTTGGTTATGAGAGTGTACCAAGTATGTATTTTTTTACAGACCTATAAAAAGAGTACTGGGAGGGGTACGATTCAAGGGAAAGGGGTAAGGCATTCCAGATGGTGGCAGAAGAAAAGAACAGTGCTTGTTTTCCGTAGTTGGTCCGGACATTTGGAAGTAATATATTATGTTGCACTGAAAACCTGGTGTTTGTGTTAAGCAAACATGTTCTGTCAAAAGACCGGAGAAATTCAGGATTATCTCGTAAACGGGAAATAAGTACGCATAGCTTGAGATGAAGTTCGAAAGAGAAGGGTAGGATGCCGAGGTGGTGGAAGATGGATTTTATAGTAGATCGGCAATCACTGAATGTAAGCAAACGAACGGCTTGATTTTGAAGACGACGCAGTGGTGCGAGATGGGTATTATACGTGTTGCCCCAAGAAGACAAAGAATACGTAAGGTGGCTGTGAATGAACGAGAAATACAACGATCTTAGAAGGGACAAATGGAAAAAAATAACGAATTTTAATGAGGACACGATATCCGAAAAAAAATTTAGATGTAACCGATCTTCTATGTTTGCCAAATTTCCTATTTTTGTCTAGGATAACTCCAAGAAACGTAGTAGTATCTGAAGAATAGATAACGTTATTGTCAAAAATGATATATGGCGTGTTTGTGAGTTCTTTGTGAGAGGAATGAAAGATCATGAAAATGGTTTTTAGCCTGCTAATGGTCGTTAACTTTGCTGTTGGATTTGAGATATCATTGTCGTAAGAAAATATTGTCGTATCGTCAGCATAGAGGATACAGTTACTGTTGTTGAGGCAGGGAAGGAGGTCATTGATGTAAATAAGAAATGGTAGGGGATTGCAGCAAACAAACGTGTTTGTTTCAAATATATTGTAGAATTTTCTAGTTTTTAATATGATTTCGTTCCACTTTGAATTGTGTAAAGTATCCAATAACAATATATTCGTTTTTTTTTCGGAACTCCGGCTTTGCGGAACTCCGTCGTTCCAGTTTGTGTTGCATCAGTTTCTAATTTGACAGCTTGGAAAGCTGCCTGCTTGCTGTCCGTTAATTCGAATGTAGTGTGCCAGCTCTGTCAGGCAACTGCTCGTGGGTGAGCATTAGTATCTTAACGACTGTTGTGAAAAGCCAAATGTCGTGCTGTGCTTCGTAACTCCTCAAAAAGTGGTGCGCAGCATTGTTATCTTCTGGGAATGCTTTTTTTATGGGATAGAGGTATTCAGTGGGCAGTTGCCGTGCGTGACGCTAACTTTTCTAGATTACGATGGCTCCGTACGTGCAGCTGCACTGCTTCCTTTGCCGATGCGCTTCGAGCTGTACCCGAAAGGTCGACATGTCGACAGTGTACCTGTATTGACTGATATTAATTGGTGTTTCCTGTATCTAGATTAACCCACTAAGTTTCTCTGTATTTTTTTCATGGGTTAGTAAACACATTACAGTGGAGCAATTTAAATCAAGCCCTGCAAAGCCGGCTTCACTAAGCACAGATGCATTGCTAGAAAGACATCTAATGAGGGATATATAAGCAGTGTGACAACGAAATGTAGGGTTCCCGGGCCTTTTTTAAATACCCAAATATTGCATTACGTCACAATTTTATTCTTATCGAGTCTGAAGGTACGAGTCTATCATAATTACGCATGTTAATTTGTCTGATTGTGGGTTTACTTACCATGTATTAAGTATTACACTGGTTTTTCATTAAGAGAAGGCTGTGCGGGTGTACTTAGCAAAGAATGCTGACACATTAATACGGGTACACATCTGGTCAATGGATTTTTGAGTGAAAAGAATTACTGTAATGGCCCGTTAAATGCTGCTTATCTGATACCGTTTTCATAATTTTCACAGCAGTTCTTATATTCACAGTGTCTACCATCTGCCCTTAGCAGACAGCCAAATACTTATGAAGGCATTGACAAAATATTTTGATGCATATCAGATAATTGGGTACCACTGCGTAGTTACACGTTATATAAGCATGCCACTGGAGCTATCTTTTGCAAAGTACATCTTTGGTGCATAAAGGTGCCTATTCTGTGAGGCGACCTGTTTCGCCAAGAAAAACTATTTTATTTTAGCCGAGAGTTGCTTTGTGCCTGATAACCCTTAGACTGCAGTTCCCTGAATGCTTGAAATTTACCCAATTGTACATTCTTGGCAGCTGTTTTGTGTCACTCCCCAATAGTACCTTTCAGGCACCTGTTTGTTTTGTGTGACTCATTGATTTTGTTTGTGTAGCTGAACTTGTCCTGCCACCAATGATTTCTAACATCTTAAAGGAGCCATGAAGAGAAAATACAACTTCGTTTAATTTGAAAGAACTAGGATTCAGTATCTCACTCAGCTTCATTAGAGCCACAAAAGATGTTTTTTAACGAAAAAAAGCAAAAAGTATTTAAAACTTTCAAATTTTCCGCCACAGTGACGTGTTATGAGCAAGAATGACGTCATACGGGGCAACAATAAAATATAATTTTCAGTGCGTTAACTGCGCGTTAGCATTCAAGTGATGCGGTCAAATGGAACTAGAGGCCCCATTACAGACGTCCAGTCATGTGTCGTCGCGACAGGTGAGTTAGGCGGCCGCCAATCGCACAAACAAGGTTCCGTGACGTCATAGAAAAGTTTCGGGAAATTGGCTAAGGGGTCGCGACTGCTTCGCACGTTTTCTTGAATATCTCCGTTATTTTTTCGAAGATTGCGATGACATTGGTATCATTGTTATCGGGACTAAGCAGTCTTTCTAATAACCCAACTTGTATTTTGTCTTCATGGCTCCTTTAAGACATTCAATTTCCATTTGCAATGTTTGTACTGCCTCTTATGTGTAAGGTGGCAGATGTGGCCACTAAACACAGATTTCCTGCTAACATTATTCTCAGCATATTTTACATAGCCTATTCTTTGCTTATGAACCTACTATTCCAAGCTATTGCCTTTAAACCTACCTAAAAAACAATAAATTTTAAAACTAATGTTATACCGGTGTGTAAACTCAGACCAATTTATCAATGTATGGGGTACTGAGAGTTCTTTCTTGCACACCGGTAGTTGCATTTTAAATCCGATACATTGCGATAACCCAAAATGAAGAGAAGGACGGACCAAAGGGGGCAGCCTTGGTCGTCTGAACGAGGAAGACGAAGACCATCAGAAGCCGTGGACATTCTTAGCTGTCTAATGTAAATACTGTTATTCTTTCTTATTAGCGGACATCGACTTTTTTATCGTCTTATGGTGCCTGGAAAGCCGGGAAGGATGAAGTCGGGGCTGCTAAGCTGGCGTATCGTGTCCAATCGGCAAGAGCGACGTCAGTGACCACAAGGTGGAGGAGGCATTGTTATAATCGGGAAAGCAGAATGCAAAAGAGAACACCTCGTCGGCAACAAAACACAAGGCTTATAAATGAAGCAAAGACGGTGTTGGACACTCGTGATGTGGAAACTTCAGGCTCATTTAGAGCAGCTGCAGTCCAAAAACGATTAGTTGAGCGAGCTTAATGCCGAGGTGGAAAACATTGACCTCACGACGAGTTCGATGCAATTATGAGGTACGATGACGCCGCCAAAGGCATGCTAGGCCACCTAAGGGTAAGAAGAGATCGCTACGGAATTGTCAACGCCTGCCGGGACCGACAGCCCCAGCACCTTCTGTGGTGGATTCTCAGAGTGATGAGCGCCACCTCCGTGGAAGCTCCATGAAGCTCCTAACGCTGCAGCTCCAAACATTCAATGGCGAGTTGTGCCAGTGTCTCAGCTTTCGACGCCGTTTAAGGCAGCCATCCACGGAAATCCCACCCTGAACAGTGGAGAGAAATTTCATTACCTTTGGTCGCTGCTGGATGGGTCAGCTGCTGCTTCCATTGCCAGGGTGCAACCGACGTTAACCAGACGCTGTGGAAATTCTTTCATTACGTTTTGGTGACACACCGGATTGTACAGGAATAACTTGGACACCTTCGATCGCTCCCTTCAGTGGTGTCATCGAATGATGTTGGCGGGCTCCAGCGACTGCTGGACCAAGTGCAGTGTCACGTGAGCAGACTGGCAGCCCTGAAGGATTCTTTACACGCGTACTCTATGATGACGACAAGCGTGCTTCTGAGAGCATTGCCATCAGACATCGTAGTTGCTTACCAGCGACAAATACCGCACAGTTTGCACAGGTCAGGCCTTTCAGGCGGAGAGTCCTTCGTCGGCGGAACTGCTGTGCCCCAGGAATCCATGAATGGTGAGCTTGAAGCGCTTTTGACCAACCTTATGATCGAAGTAGAGTGCAGAGTATGGAGTGGGGTTGACAGCACAATTGAACAAGCTTACCCAAAATCCCAAGATGGCCAGAAAGGCTTGTGCATGCCTCCAACTGCAGTGGTGCTGAGTTCTACAGCCTCAGGACAGCACAAGTGTCTATTTTGCGGCGCAGACCTGCACTCTGCGAATCAATGCGATGGGAATATCAGTCATAAGGACAGATTAAAGAAGGGCAGCTGACAGACGATGCTTTCATTGCACTATGAAAGGGTATTTTTCTAAAGAGTGTAACCGCAACGTCAAGGGTGAAAACTGCAACGAGGAACATGCAGCATCGGGTTGCGATCCTACATGGCAGGACAAAGGAACTGATAGAACAGATAACGTAAGGAAGATGAATGCCAGTAGCCTGCGCTACAGCAATAGACCTATTCTGGACGCGCAAATACTACTACGAAATTGTAGGTTCTGGATTCAGGAAGTCAGCAGTGTGCATACGTCTGTGGCATCATGTATAGGGGGCGTCAGCACTCTTTCATCCGCTAAGAGGTATCTCGTACCCTTTGTCTGCGGGAGATTCGGAACACAAACTTTCATCGTCACGCATTCGGGCAGGATGAGTCATCAAAAGAGAAAGCCGCCTTGTGCAAGTGTTTCTACGTAGTCAGTACAGTGACGTGTTGTTTTCTCTGGAAGCGATGTAAGTTCCTTGCATTTACAAAGAAATCATGCAAGTAGCCATGGAGAGAGACTTTGTTTTATCTATCAAAGACAGCGGTCAGCCCATTGTGGACAAGCTTCTTCAGCCATGCGTGGCTGCTGTACCGGGGATTAGCCTTCTAATTACAGTTGACCACCTCTTGAAGGTCAAGATAGGAGAGCTGCGTCATCACCCAGGAAACAACAGCATTGTCACACTCAAATCTATCTTCGGTTGGATGTTCCAGGGGCCCCTTTCCGTACTAAGTTCATCAGATGTCGCATCGAATGTCAGCATGTCGAGAGTGAGCCAACATTGGAGCCGTGAACCATCTCCACGAATAAATGTCCCGTCTCCGGCAAGAAACGACACGAAAAGACCGCTGAAAGAATGCAATTTGATTTGTATACAGCATAGGTCAGATGTAGACTTATCTTCCTCACACAAGCACAAGGGCCAGATAAATATGAATCGGGGTTCCTCGGCTGAACAATTTTATTCTCGCGCTACTGAAGCCAAAATTAATGTGGAACCAAGTGATGCATCTTACGAGAGGAGGAAAGAGCAGGAAAGCAACTACAACACCAAGTGAGTCAGAATACCCGCTTCCGAGAGCAAGATGCCACGGCAGTGAGACTCATCGCTGTTCCAGAAAAGACAAGTGACCGAAAGATCAAGTGAGGCACCGCTCTTTTTATGTACGTAAAAAGGCAGCAGTCACGAAGATAACCACTTTTTCCACAAGACGACCATGATATGCAGAGTATTGGCAGCGCACAATGGCCAAGATATTGCGTTCAGAACCCGTCGGTTGAATTGTTTCACGAATAGACGCTCATAGGATCTTTAGGTTCCAGTATTGAAGGATGACTAGTCAACTTGTTTTATTTGTGGGGCGTAGAGTATGTTTCATTTTAAGTCTTCGGATACACATAAGTAGCCCAGATGAGCCAGAGGAACAACAAAGGCGCAGTCACAGTCATTTGAAGGAAGAATAAAAGAAAGACTAGGATTATCGGGAGCCATGTACATTCGTAGCTATTAATGCAAATACAATTATTCTTTCTTATTGTGAACTTAGACATTTCTTCATTACTGGTACACCCATTCCACTGGCTTAGGCGAGGGGAGTGTTTTGAAGCTCCTGGAACCTTTCCGGCCTTACCATAATCATCTCAGTATAACGATGTCCACATTTTAGATAAAAGGGACGGTGAAGGAAACATACAACTTCCCTCTAACCGAAAAATTGCCTCGCCACAATATGTCATGCCACTTTTAGTGCAAACTTTGATCGAACAAGTTAGACATTGAATCAAACGAACAAAGGGTGGTTACCCAACAGCTGTTTGAAACCTCACTAATGATGCTATAAAACCAAAATGGACTCGAGGCAAATGGTATGAGCGGCTTTACGAGTTGTGATTAATGCTGTGCCATGTTTTAAGTGGCTCTCGCGGTGGTTCCGTGGCACTTAAAGTTGAAAAAACACAAACTTTTTCGGCCACTGTTTTATTACCAGCCAGCGAAAATTCATATTAGCTAAACTTCTACTTTTATTACCAAAAGCAAGAACTGGGAAATAGTAGAAATGAAAATGCGCAAAGCAAGAACAAAGGTTATCACAAACGAAA
Source organism: Haemaphysalis longicornis (assembly GCF_048455015.1). Classification (NCBI taxonomy): domain Eukaryota; kingdom Metazoa; phylum Arthropoda; class Arachnida; order Ixodida; family Ixodidae; genus Haemaphysalis; species Haemaphysalis longicornis. The sequence goes on along the minus strand of NW_027526460.1, from coordinate 148,396,894 downwards.
ACTTCCTGCAAGGTTTTCGGACTACGCCAAACTTTCAGCGTGTTCACGGCGCCATTTAGTCGTACTGACTGCCAGTTATTGGCTGCTCCACCAAGTGTGCACAAGTTCTTCGCCATGTCATATATCGCACCATAAGCAGATAAATTGGCAGCCACAGCGTCAATGTTTCCCGTTGAACAAATTTTTTATTGAAATCAAGTGCGTGAAGGAAGCTCGTCTGGTCGGGATGCGTGTTAAAAAATAAAAGGCAATGACGCCGACCACAAACTTAGTGCGTTTCAAAGCATAACATTATGGTTCCCTCACGGTAGCCATGCGGCAACAGACATTGGGAGCAAGTGCTCAGCTTGAAACACAATAAAATGCCTGAGCACAGCAGCGCACTGGTAACAAAACATAAACAAAAGGACTTTCAAGGCATAGTCTGTGACAATCTTTACATATGCTGATGTACTGTCAGATACCAAAAACCACCAAGAAATTTTGCAAAACTTCCAAACTTTGCAATGAACGATGTCAGCACTGACATAATTGAGAGAATATTAAAAACAATCCGTGTGTTGACTCTGTAGGGCAGATGAGGGAAGAAAAAGGAAGAGGTAAAAACAGCTAACACGTAGCTTTGAGTGAGTGAAATAGAAGTCTAGATGTCCTTAAGAATGAGCTATTTACTCCCAAATATCCTCAGCGACGCTGCTGTCATGCACGACTCGCACTTCACTTTACACAATGAGACTGCGAGTACGGCAAAAAAAGTAGGAAGATATGATAGTTACAGCAAACACTAGGTCGCAGTGGATGGCTAAGGCGTTGTGCAGGTGAGCCTAATGACTTGGGTTCGATTCCTAGCCACGGTGGCCGATTTTCTGATGGAGGCAAGAAGCGAAAATCCACGTGTGTTCGAGATTTCAGCACACGTTAAATATCCCCCGGTGGTCAAAATGAATCGGGAGCCTTCCAGGGCGGTGCGCCTCGTCGACTGTGTAGCGTTATAGTTAAATCCCATATTCAGGTCGCAGTGGGTCTGCCGTAATGCAGCAACACTGTATTCGAATAAAGTTACATAGATTACATAAAGCATCACTGTGGTTTGGTTCCATCAGAGGTTTTTTTCTTTACTGGACCTTTTATTGAACGTAATTTCTATTTACATTTACTTATTTATATATTTGTTTACAACAACGCTAGACCTTGCGGGTTCCAGCAGAGGTAAAAGGTGAACAATACAGAATCTTCACATAAACAACAAACCCAGCTGTCCTTCAAAGTTTTCAGAGGATTTGCATCTTGTGAACACCTCGGGAGACAGAGAATTCCAATTCAGAATTGATTGTACAAGAAAGAAAATTTTTAACAATACAGGGTGCATGTGATTGAAGAACACATGGATTCAATTTTGGGTTCTCTCAGACGGGAGTAATTTTTTACTGTGGATTACACCGGACGTCACTCTAACGTAAATTTAAGGTTAGATCAGTCGTAACATAAGCATATGGATAACGTTACATCGTACACAACTTTAATTTTTCACTCTTGGTTACGTCAAACACATCTGACCAAATTTCTTGCATAGCATGTGTTTGAAGGTCAGCTTCTTCTGCAACAAACAAGTCATACAACAAAGCCCGACACACTAAAGGGCATGTATATCTATGAGTAACTTTAACAATAACACAGTTTCTCAATATGGCATGGGTCTACATATTTAATCGAGTTGGTAAATACATGAGAAATATATAGCTGTCATTCCGCAATATTCTGGTTTGCCTTGACAGGATGCATTGCCGATGACCAAAAACCAAGACTAGCATTTTAATTATGTGGCACTCAGCTCTGAGCTAGGCTGAATGACAGCCTTTTCACTTACTTTTTTTGCCAGTTTAATAGTTCATTTCACTGCCTGTCAAAATCCTCGAGGCCTATACGACAGCACCGCTTCTTATACATGAGGGTGGCTTTAAGAATTTGAAAGAACTGGTTTATGCAATTTTTGTAATAAGGAAGGAAGTCAAAGAAGTAACAATAGAGAAGAAAGACTCCCACTCCTAAAGACATATTGAGAAGGTAGTACAAAAACTGAAAGATGCCATGCAGCAACAGTAGCAGACTTAGGCTGGTCATGTAATAAGAAATGACAACTAGTATTGCCAAGGTAAATCGATGAAGAGACGAAGAAAGAAAATTTGGGCATGAAGAATGGACTCGGGTAGCTCACGACAGGAGCTGTTGAAGTTCAATGGGAGAGGCCTTCCCCCCGCAGTGGACTTAAATAGGTTATTGGCGATTGATGCTTAGTATGTCTGCTCTTGTGTGTTTTCCCAATTGGGATGTACTAGAAAAGCGGCGTCAATAACTGGCCACAGTCACAAATACAGAGCAAAACATGACTTAAAGATATAGAGTCATCCGCAACCTTCCCGTCGCAACTTGCATCTTGGGGAACAGCGCGAACTAACAGGGACACAAAAAGAAAGAAAGAAGTGGACAGGACTAGCGCTGACTTTCAACTCGATTACGCACGACTGGCCGAACATTGCCGCACGTGTGAGCACCGATGCTATCCCCTTTTCCGCGAGACTGATATCCTGCTTAAGCATAAAGACAGGCGTACTAGAGAGCTGATGGAATCATACTACATCAGAAAGTGGGGGAGAGATTGTATCAGTGAAACATCAGTTGTCCTGCATGACAAAGAATTTGATTATTTGGAGCGGTCGTCGTGATAAGGTGTTCCTGTGTTAAGAAATGTGCGTTATCAACAGTGGAGTTTTGGTCTTGATAGTATGTCATTGGCTGGAGTGGGCACGTGGCGTGGTGGGGGAGGAGGATTCTGTGTATGTATAAGTAGTTACGTCTTTTCCAATAAATCGAGTTGAAAGTCAGCGCTAGTCCTGTCCACTTCTTTCTTTCTTTTTGTGTCCCTGTTAGTTCGCGCTGTTCCCCAAGATGCAAGTACACCAATTCGCCCAACTCGCAACCCTGCTACAGTTTATTCCCGTCGCAAGACAAAAGGTAGATTTGTAGTGGCGAAAAAAATTTCAACCGATGCGTTTCAACGGTGAAAATGAACCTACATGACTCTTTCAATGGCAGTACTTTTAACAGATGCTCCTCATTTTACACGACTGACTAAATGCAAAATTGGCTTGGTTGTGCCTAATAAAGGCTGGCTTTCAGTTTTTAGTGCCTACTGTTGCACCTAAATTTTCTTAGTTCTGAAAAGTTTGCTTGGCAAGTGCCAAATGTTTGATCTTGTCCAGAGCTTTCAATTTTCTTTTTTTGCAAAAACAAAGCAACATCACTGATGAAAAATTTACCGCAAGGCTAAATTTCGCCCTTCTACTTTCTTTAGAGGGACCTCAAAGCATAAGTATTTTATTTGAACTTCTAGAACTGAAGTTTTATTTCTGCTTTGTGACCGATGACGCTTTGTTTGCAGGGAATAAAAAAACGAAGCACTTTTCTCATTTCCCAACCATCTTGCATGATGTAGCAGAATGTGTATGAACTGCCACGCAGTTCTTGGTAAAGCTTAAGCAGGTTTACAAAAACCTGGTCCCTTTTACAAAAGCTGTGTGAACGACCACAGTAAAAGGCAAAGCTGATGCCTAACTTAGTTTCCTATTTGCTGGTGGTAGTACACCACAGCAACGAGCAAAAGGTGTTTCGTGTACTATACTTCGCCGTTATGTTTTAAGGCACCCATGATGCCAAGCCACTTGTATACAGCCGTTGTAAGTGCATCTGTCGGCACTTCACTTCCACAAAAATGGTGCACTCCAATCAGTTATTCCACCGATGCATGGCTCTAAGCTTTACTAGTCTTTTATTGTGGTAATATTTGGCACGGAAAACACAGTATTTCACACCCTGCAAGTTCTTCAACCGGAAAAATATAGCAAAGGCAATCTTTTGTGTCCAGCAGGTAAGAAATGCTGTACATAATGGCTCTGGTGATTGCCATCATTAAGGCAGAGAATGGGACATAAAACTGAGAGCAACAAGTTACACTTTGTTCACACTGCAGTTTCTACTATCGCTGCTTCATATTTACGGGACATGAAAAATTCTTGTCAGCTGTGTACTTAAAATCGCCTTAGTTGTATTTGCAGAGAGAGGGATTTTCACAGCAAGTTACGTTTGTAAACTCGAATAGTGTTACATTTCACCTAGCGGCCAAAAAGAAAAGCACTGCACTTTCATTGCGTAAATTTATACGGATGCACTGAACAAAAACAATGTTTGGTCAACCAAACAATGACTCCACTGCACTAGCTTTGTCATCACTAAGCTTTGCACACCTACAAGCTATGAGAAAGGACTGTATTGAACACGTCCAAGAGGAGGTTTGGAACACACAAGTTTTTGGGCTATCATGAGCCGTGCAGCCATGAATTTTGTGGACAGCTCTACAGCTAGAGTATTGTATTGCTGGCTGAAATGCAGTGCCACAGAATTATTGTTTACTGGTCACTCTTGTCCACGTTCTTATTGCTATGAAATCGAAAAAAATAAAGAAGGGAACCATGCACAAAAATTACTTGTATTCAAGCGCATTCTTTGGATATAAACAGAACAATTTAACAATCTTGTCGTAAAGCCAGTGGAGTTAAAATTTCCCATGCAACATAAACAATAATAAAACAACAGAACAGTTAAACAACAGAGAAACGTTTGCTAAAAACTAAGCAATAGTACAAGTTTGTTCAAAGGTGCCCGCGCATTTCTAGTACTTTCTAGAAGATTTCAATGGGCAGTACTTCAATGCAGTTTTTGCCACTCGCGCTTGGAACTTCAGTTACACCTTCAGCCCGTCGAGCACGTGCGATGTCTCGCCATAATCGCTAGAAGTACGCAAGCTGAGTGAGTACAGCTAGAATAAAATAATTCACAATAACATAACGGTGAAACTGCAGACTTTGTTAGTCCAGACATGACATTTTTCAACCAGTGGAAATCTAGTACGCTTGATTAGCCTAAAATTAAAAGTCGTGTTTCATTCTTTCAGCGCGCATACAAGAACACAGTGCCGCTCCGCATTGATCAGTACCAAAACAAAGACTAACAGCGATGCGTTTCGGCATGCGAAACATGTGCACACATCTCAATTCGTAAATAAAAAGAAAAAAACGCACACATCTCGTCACGTAGAAAATTTCCTGACGACGAAACGGGCAATCGCGGGTTTCAGGAAGTTTCGCTGAGGATCTCGCACCGTCCGTCAGCATCTAACAGCAGACAGTTTTAGTTGAGCGTACGCAGAGAGTTGCGCGCGCACGTAGGGGCAGCACAGCGCGCGCAGCGAAGTTCTCGCGAAGAACCAGTTTTAGTTGACCGCACGCAGAAGTTGGTGCGTGGATAAACCAGTAGCGCCGAAATCCGCGCTTTGTGTGTCACGCAGTGCCACTGAACGCCAGATTGGCGAACGAAACAAGTGGTTGTCGGCCAGCGCCACACGTAAACCTAGCCAGAAGAAGCCGAAAACCAGTTTGTGGGGAGACGCCGTTCCTTTGTTCCTTTCGTTCACGGGCGAGAAAGACCGGAAAGAGGACGGGAGGGGCCTCGCGCACGGCGCGCAAAGCCCGCAAAACCCGCAACGCAAGAATCCAAAACTTGCGGGCGCACGCAAAGCGCGCGGCTCCGGCTTACGTACTGCGCATGCGCTCTCGCGCCGCCGCAAGTTCCTTGCGCGCGCAGAGCTGCTGCGTGCGCTCAACTAAAACTGTCTAACGATAACGACGTCTTCTGAAGCACAATGCGGAATTTTTTAAGTCACCACCACCCACCCAACCCAGCGGATGGTTATTTGGTTGCACACACACATCATGAGGATTTGTTGCACACCTGGCACACACCACAGCAGCTGTCACCAGCTGCCCGGGCACGCAGAATTTCGGATTGGCTAGAGAGTGACTGCAGAATGGATGCCGGCGTGGATTCAAAAATTTTTCGGTGCTTAACAAAATGATCGCAAAAGCGCATATATTCATTCGAAGCAGTTTAGAAGCACTACACGCTAGTTACAAAATGTATTTGGGACAGCTCCGCCGCTGCTACTGCCACTAAAAAGCGTTGTTGAACCAAAAACATTAGCCAGCACCAATACCCCAGAGATGTACATTTGCCTAGATCAAAACACCTGAGCTAAAAGCTATGAGAAAAATACACAAATGCGCAGTATACACACAAATGAGCTCACTGGGCAATACTGCACGGCAGAGAGAGAGAGAAAACAATTTTTTTTAAAATCTGCTTCCGAGAATTGAAACTGGTCATCGACTGTCTATAATGCTCCAGTAAGCATGCCTTGGTTGGTCAAGTTTCCTAGGTTAACAGAAATCTTTACTTCCACAGAAAAGTAAACGCCTTTGCCCCCTTTTTAGGGAACTACTTTGGAAAGCGCATTCCCCAAGAAATCTCAGCCTGCCTGTGTTTATGTTGAACTACTGGTAAGCGCAGAACAGCCCTCTTAATCTAAACATGGTAAAACCTTACACTGCAGCCTGTTTCTCACAAGTATGTGCATAGTGATGCTTTCCATTCTGTCAGCATTAAGGCGTGAATCCGTGCTGCTTTTCGGTGTTCATATATAGCATGTGCAAGTTTTCTTGCAATGCATTTATTATATTCGAGAAACTTCACACTTTTGCCTAAATCAGGCCGATTCGATTACATTGAAATCCGCTTGAGAGGGTGTGCCTTATTATGACCATGCTGTGTTGTATTGGTACGCTTTACTGGGGTAGCATTTTTTTCGCAATAAGGATCCTTTTGCTTTTATCTATGTTTGTATGGAAATTGGTGTTCTGGTAACACTGTGCTCTGGTAACACAAGCATGAAGTGTGTATGCTTCAGTAGCATGTGTTGGTGGGCGAGTTGGTTCATTATTATGGAATGATGTAGTGCATTATAGACAAGGACGGCGAAAAAACAAGAGTGGCGCTATCGTTCCTGTCCGTTCACTGTCCTTCTTTAATTGCAATAAATCTTCTTCCCGCAACTGCGTATACACTTACCAAGCAAGTATTCGCCCGGTCGAACAAGCCTAGCTCCCTCCTTCGAGCAGCGAGGATGCTCTCCAGATGAAGGAATCATGCACTGAGCCGGGGAAATTTTGGTCCAGAGCGGTGATGCGATTTTCAGCCTCACACACCTGTGAAAAAAAGTCGGTTGAAGGATTGCAGTTTTTCAGCATGTTTCGGGGAGCTAGGCAACATAAAAGTGCATTTGTTATAGCTATAGCCAGCTTCTCCTTTAATCGAGCGCGTTTCTTGTACTCCTATCAGGCACATCTCGCAGAATCAGCAATCCACAATAATCGCCCTAAAGCAGACATATCTTAGGTGGAACAAACCTTCCGACATGACATTCCATAACCCTACTAACACTATGTGCATACAACTTGCTTTTCCATATTTGCTTGTTGACGAATGCCAAGAGCGGCACACTATTATGATGTAGTGGTCGCGTAAAGATCAAGTTGCAACATTTATTATAGGAGAATGCCAAGCAAGAAAGGCAGGCTTCGCTTATCCTCGCAAAACCTTGGTTTAGCTCGCTTTGAAGCAAAGGTATTTGAGCGGTGATCGCTTTGCTTTAATGCAAGTTGTCGATCATGGAATCGCATTTTGCTCAAATTTTGCTATAAACTGTTCCTGCAAACCTAGGAATCATTCACATCATTCAGTGCAGCAGATGACTTACCACCATTACATTCAACGCGTAGAATCCCTTCCTACAAAAGTAAACCACCTTGTTGATGTCAGGGTCATTTGAGGAAGGGGCTTGAATGGGGATGACGGTGTTGTCAACACAACTGATGAAGCCGTCGATCCGGTCGTCTAGACGAGCGAAGGCAGCCTTCGTCACAGCCACAGCTGCCGGAGTTGCAGGGAACGCGATTCACTCTTCGCCAAGGCAGTCTACAATGGCTTGGGACAGCCAGAATGGAACGGCCTACGCTAGACTGGCTGGTCGAAAAGTGCTCGTCTGTTGCCACCATGCCATGAAAACTGCCCGTGGCAAAGAAGCGAAGCGGGCACAGCAACCTGCAGCTCGATGGTGAGAGAGGTAGCAGAGTTTTGCCGGACTCTGGTTAGCTCGCCCCGCAGTCGTTCACACAGCCAACGTACCATCGCTTTCGTCCACCGGTATTGACGCCTAAATGCATCCTCAGAAAGCAGGAAAGCAGCCCTGTGAAGCCGATAAACACATTGATCGAGCTCACACTTGACCAAGGTGACGACGACAGGAACCGCCATGTCCATGTTCTTTTTCTCTCCTTTCCGGAAGTGCGGAGCTATATCCTACAGGGCAAAAGCATTTTTTAAAATAAACTCTACACAGTTTCAACAAATTTGACTTTTTATGTTGAAAAAGAATTGTAACGTTTCCCTTTATTGGGTCGAGTTCACTGAGTAGTCAAACAACAGTCTGGTCCCTGTCCTTTCACCTCCTTTTCTTCCTCCTCTTCTGGCTGCTGCCCGGCTCCTCGTCGACCTCTTCCTCTTCCTGTTACACAGGCCGCCCCTCTGTTGTCAACCCTCCTGGGTTGATACGGCACTACGTTGCACATAGACGCAGCTTCCACGATGTTATTAGGTCCATTGTAGCATATGTACTTCAAAATTCCTTGTTTGCGAGCAGTCTTCACAACCATGTAGGGCCCTGAAAAAGGAGCCTTGGAACCCTGCAAGCCTTTCCGGACAAGGACGTAATCCCCAACGTTAATGTTCGGAACCTTGCCCGTGTGAAGACGGTCGTAATGCTTCTTCATTGCGATCCGGTACCTTTCATTTTCTCTCTGGGACCTTTCTTGTTCACGGAGCACTATTGAATCGGTAATCCCCAGGAGGTTATCGGCATGCAGCCACTCAGATTTCCCATGATATGCAAAGTATGGACTGCATCCTAAAGCGGCTGTGTGCGAGTGGTTGTGGTGTGCAACAGCGGCTTCTAGAGCACATTTCCAGCCCCCTTTGAAATCTGGATAGAGGGAAATGAACTGCTTGATGTCACGTATAGCTCTCTCAGCTAAACCGTTGGCTTCAGGGTGGTACGGCGCTGAGAAACATAGCTTCACATTGTGCTGGAGAGCCCAATTCTTCAACTGCTCGCTCCGAAAGGCTGGTCCGTTGTCGGCCACAATTGTTTTGGTGTCTTTAAACATATCCCGGTTCAAGAGAGAGATGACGCTCCTTGCATCTTCCTTTCCGGCTTTACACGCGACCATTCGCGTGCGCTCATCAATTGCCAATAGGAACGCTTGCGTGCTGCCTCTCCCCTCGCCTTTTTTCCTGAGCTCCGCGAAATCAAGGTGGATCGTTGCGAATGGTTCTTTGGAATGTTCTGCGATGATCATTGCACTACCTCTGGGTTTGAACTTGGCCTTGCAGATTTGACACTGGTGACAGGTCCGTACGTATTCAGAGATGTCTTGCTTCATGGTGTTCCAATGAAATCTTTGCTTGATTTTCCAGTATGTGCGCCAAAATCCGTCATGTCCGCCAGAGTGAGGTGAATCGTGGTAAAGAGCCAAGATTTTCGGTACACTAGTCTTCGGTACCTGTAAACGACCATCTTTCAGCGACATCGTCTCTGTGCCATCCCATAAGAGCGCGCTCACGTGGTGATCATCACATGGGGCAGGTATGTGGAGTCGTGACATGGCATCGGCGTCCGGTAGCTTGTCACCTGGTCTGTGAGCAATGTCAAATGCGAACTGCTGCAGTTCACTGACCCACCTGGCCAGCCGCCCTTTTGGATGGGACAAATTCAGTATATAGGTCAAGGCTTGATTGTCTGTGAATAACTTGAAGCGTCGGCCCTCCAAGTACGTTCGGAAGTAACGTAGCGCCATCACTACCGCCAGGGCCTCTTTTTCGGTTGTAGAATAATTAATCTCTGCCTTGGTAAATGTGTAAGAATAATAACCAATGGCCCTGAGTTGTCTTTTCGGTGCTTCCTTGTCATCCCTTTGGTACAAAATCGCCCCGGCTCCGTAATGCGATGCATCTGTGGTCAGTTCAAACGGTTTGGTGAAGTCTGGGAGCGTCAACACTGGGTCCGACGATATTATCTTTGTAAGCTCCCGATATGCGCTGTCGCATTCCTTGGTCCATTCAAAGGGAACATCTTTCTGCGTCAATGCTGTGAGGCATTTCGACTTAGTGGCGTAATCCTTGATGAATGCCCTGAAGTGGCCGGCGAGTCCTAGGAAGACGCGTAGAGAATGTACGTCATGGGGCTTGCATAGCTGTAAAATTCGCTTGACGGATTCCTCTTTCGTGCTTTTAGTCTTGCCATCAAAAACTCTTCCAAGAAAGACAACAGAATTTTTAAAAAACTCACTCTTCTTGAAATTAATCTTCAGTTTAGCTTTACTAAGGGCGTCTAGCACCTGTGAGAGATGTGATATGTGCTCATCTCTGCTCCTGGAATAGATTATTATGTCGTCGACGTACACTCCACAAAATTGTCCAATGAACTCTTGTAGGATGGTGTCCATCATTTTCTGGAACCATGCTCCAGAATTCTTCCATCCGAAGGGGAGTCGGTTGTACTCATATGTACCAAAAGGAGTCACGAATGCAGTGAAGTGCTTGTATTCCTCCTGAAGTGGTACTTGCCAATACCCTTTGCACAGATCAACTCGAGAGAACCAAGAGCAACCACCGGTTTCATTGATGATGTCGTCTATTTTTGGCATTGGGTACGGGAACAGGTCAGTCTGGCGATTCACAAGCCTGTAGTCTGTGCACAGTCTATATGTACCATCGTCCTTGAGAACCGTTGTGATAGGCGACGCAAATGTTGATACGGAAGGTCGGATAATACGATACTCCAGCAGACTTTGCAGTTCAGTTTTTAGCCACTTCTTTTTTTCGTAGGACATGCCATATGGTTTTTTTCGTACAGCAGTAACATCGCGCAGTTGAAACGGCACTTCCATGACTGCTGCGGCTGGCGGATAAGTGCCTACACACAAAAGTTCGGGATATTGTGAACAGACGTTCTCGCTATTCGTGACCAGCCTGATGGACGGCTTTGTCTGCGCGCATATCGTCTCAGTGGAATGGTCAACGAGCACCTCATCCTTCCAAGAAAGGTTGAGCTTCAATCTCTTCATGTCAGGACGGGCTAGGATGAAATTAAACTTCGCGTCGTCTATTAGTAATGCTTCTACGAGCACTTTACTTCCCTGGTACTCGACTTCGACGCGCGTCCATTTATCAAGCACCCTAGCAGTCCCATCGTAGCCATGTACCTGGACAACCCTACCAGGAAATATGTCATCTGGCGAGGCACGTCCTGTACTCATGATGCTCACTGATGCTCCTGTGTCCACTAAAACGTTTTCTAGTCGCCCGCTGACATACATTGGTGCATACAGCAAGCTGGATTCAGATTTAATTAAGTATACAGTCTCGCTTGGGGTCTTTGGGTGGGACCGATCACCCTCTTTTATTCGTTTTTTTGGCTGATGAGCACCACTAGGCGTGCCGACCGATGGTAGGGCATTCCGAGCAGTTTCGTACTGTCGGGTCTGGCCTATTGGTGGCAGAAGGTCGACACAGACGTCCCTCAGCGCATGGAGGAGTTCTTCCGCTGTGGTAGGAGCCCTTGGAAGAACCTGGCGTTGAACGGCTTTCGTCATACCATGGATGATGAGTGGTACAATGGACGACTCGGGGAGATTAGGATCGGCAAGCTGCAGGAGTCTTCGCTTCTCGTAGAAGTAATCCACCAACGTCCCCTCCTTGTGTTTGAAGAAAATGGCCTGATCCCAACGCTCAACGGGGTTCAAGTCGAATGCGCGGATGAAGCTGGCTCGCCAGTCGTCCCAGGGCTTGTCAGCGTTCCCTGCCACCCGCAATTCATACCACTTCTTCGCGTTCCCCGAAAGGTATACTCGTAGGTTATTTATCCGATCAGAGTCTGTTATCCAGTGATTGTTGGAGCACGCGTATTCGTAGAACTGAATCCATGCCGTTGGACTTGAGGTGGTACCATCAAAACAATCAGGCTTAACTTTCTGTCTGTACCGGGACGGATCATGACTCAATTCCATGAAAGACATAAATTGCTGTTGCTGCTGAAGTTGTTGTTCTTGCAAACGCACAATGTGTTCCATGATACGCGTGAGTCCGTCTGGTTGGTCTGACCTTGCGTTCACTGATTCACTTGGCTTAATCACCCAAGCTTGAAAATCAGCGGCGCGCATGTTCACCTTGATGTTACTATTCAACGCTAACTCGTCTAGCGTCAGTTTAGCTTTCGTGGCAAGGAAAGATATGAAGTCAGGTGTGCTGACCTTTTCTGGGAGGATCACGGTCGAATCATCCCCGTCCTCTTGGTAACCGTTGACCACCAGACGACCATCTTCACGCTGGGTCAGATTGAACAACACCCACATTGTCCGGAATAGTCGGCTGCGCCAAATGTAACGTTTCCCTTTATTGGGTCGAGTTCACTGAGTAGTCAAACAACAGTCTGGTCCCTGTCCTTTCACCTCCTCTTCTTCCTCCTCTTCTGGCTGCTGCCCGGCTCCTCGTCGACCTCTTCCTCTTCCTGTTACAAGAATTATGATATTATTACTTATGCCAATGTAAACAAAGTGCTGTTTCTGCGAAACTGTGTCTCCAGCAAATTCACGGACTTTTCACGGCGCCGAAGGTCGGTGAAATTTTTTGCCCAATTTCACGGCAAAAGCAGCCGCCATTTGCAAGCTGTTGGTATCGCCACGTCATTTTTACGCAGGAAAAGGTTGCCAATGTGTAACGTATCCAACCTCTTCAACCGTTTACGTTACGTGACATCTTTTCAGGCAATTACAGAGCGGGCATGGCCTGCAAGCCATAATGTTGTTGAATAGCAAAGACAGGCTTACTTTGTCATATCCGCTGCATTTCGCTGAGTTTTTCATTGCCGCCAGGAATTGTGCACTTCACGTAGAGAGAAACATGTCAAACTTTAGAACTGTTAACAGTAAACGTCATGAAACGTCAAAATGACGACAGCACACACCTTCACTGTCAACCGGAAGCACGAGACCACAATTGAGACAATCAGAAAGGACTTCCGGCAAATTCACAGTTCACTGTGAATTCGTGCAGTGGAGAAAAATGCCCCCTGGGAGCATTAGGCGCTAGTCCCAGAATTAGCCGGGACGCTGGGTTGAAGGATAAGTAGCCGCCGACTATTTCGGCTACCCCGTAGCTCGTATACGCGGTAATTCAGAGTGAAGAAAGCAAATCCACATACCGCTTAAGGATGCACTCATCATTCCAAATGACCAAGCCAGAAGCAGGGGTCTTCCCATAACCCCCACGACGACATGGATTCCCAGGTGCAGTTTCCTCTCTAATAAACGTACTAAGAAACTATATGCTACCAAATACCGAAACGTACAGTAAATATTCTCCCCGGTCGTCTGCAACCTGCCGAGGGCGCCGACAGCGATAACGAAACACTTCATGGTTGCGCAGTGGCTTTCGCCGATCAGGCGTAAACGACGACTTTGTGCAACACAACCCCTTCATTGTGTTGCTTCCTTGTCCTCTCGCTATCTTGTATCACCTGTGCTCACGGAGCAAGAATAAGGCAGGACGGGAAACGAGGCTTCCTAGCGCGGCCAGATACTGTCAATACTGCCACAAGCGTTCGTTGCAGGCTAAGCTAGAGGCAGCAACAGCGGTTGGTGCGAAACTGCGCGGCCGCCGCGATCGGCATTTCCCTGCGCAGCCACGGCATGAATTGCGGCCGCTATCGTTTCGTCCATCAGGCGCCGCTACCCCTCCTTCGCCGTGGCAGCTACGAAGCTTTGCAGTCTGCCTTGGTTGCCTTGGTTTTCATTGTGATTATCTCGTCGCTCGCACGCGCTTGCCGCAATGGGCTGTTTCACCTTCTTGCTCCGTGCCTGTGCTCGCCGCGCAAACGCACGGCTCTCCAGCCGTGTGTATGGCGCACATTCTGTGGTCGCCTGTGCATTCCTGCTGTGTGCGACTCGTTTGCGCCCTGTTTCAACATTAGCGAGTTTTAGCTGCCCGTTTTTCACGGTCCGCTCCGCTCCAAAAGCAAGCGGGAGCGCCATTGCGCATGCGTGGCGCGCTTGGTCGCGCACGCATTGGCTCCGGTTGCGCTATAGCGTGCCGCCGATACCGGAGCGGACCGTCGAAAACGGTTAGCTAAAACTATTACCAGCGCATCTTTGAACACCGATTATACAAAATTTCCCCTCTGTTCACCAACGATCACGGACCGCAGCATATTGATGCACCAGTCACCAACAACAAAAGCCCCCATCGGTAGCATTCCGGCCGCTGTACCCAAATGGTTGCCAGACCGGGGTGTGGTCTTCGCTAAAAGAACGAAGTATCATTGAGTGTCTCACTGGAGTGTTTGAGAAAACTTAAACATACGCGCCGTACGGTTTCTCTGCACGTGCTACTTTTGTTTTTCGAACTACTTTAGCGCTTCTTATACAAAACTTGAAATTAATAAAAAGTAGCACTTGCACAGGTTACATTAACGAAAGAACAAAACACAGGCGAAGCTCACCCATTGGTGTGGATAATCAAAACAAACAACACGCTCAGTGTTCCTACTTGCATGCTCTGCGAGCAGTGTTATAAATACTTTGTAGCCGCTGAAGGTTAGTTGTGCTTTGTGATCATGCGAATGTTGTAGACATGTGAAAATTGTACTGTACCGTCAGTGAAGTGTATATGTCGCTTTGTTGTCGCTGGCATTGCCTTCAGTGAAGTATATGTCGCTCTGTTGGGCTGTTTCTTCCAAATCTATGCCCGCCAACGTGCGGCCTCTGTAATGTTGCCCTTAAATAGACCCTTCCAACGAGAGCGCCCCCTTCTTGCGTGACAGCGCCCTCTGGTAGCTGGCCGATTTGCTGGCTTGGGCGTTTGCTCCGCGGCGCATGGGAGCCAGCGGCGGCTCGGGGAATTTTTCGTTGCTGCGCGTTGTACATTCTTTTCTGTAATATACTTTAAATTCGAAAGTTGTTGCATAGAACCAGTTTAAGCGATCTGGCTTAAATTGGCGGCTTTTGGGCATCAGTGGAGGTAAAATTCGCCACGAGGTTACGTCGTCAACGGCAGGTAAACGATGCCGCGTTGAACATATGTTTGCAATACTTCGTCAAATATTCTTGTTTTCGTGTGTGTGTCCGGGATCGCGTGTACCGGGTATTTTGATCGCTTTACTGCAAAACCTGATGTTTGGTAAAACGATCTAACCAAAATACGCTTGGCGCCCATGGGCAACAAGCACAAGCGCGTGTCAGTGTAACAGTCTTCTGGCTTCATATCCCTGCAGGGTTTAATACAGGTAGTTTTGGCTGAACTTAGTAGGTATTTGGCATATTACATAGTTTGTATTAAATCTTATCGATATATCAGCACCTCACTCTCAGCCACCACTGCCGCCAACTATAAACAAAACTCCCTCTCTCTAGAATTTCAAGCTGCTCTGCAGCACAATTTAGCCGTGCAACTAATCTACAACATAAATAAAATAAACATCACAGCTCCTGGAGAGCGTAATATAATTACTTATCAAGCGTCCGCCATTGGGCAACGAGACAGACGTTTGCTTTTGAGTTGCTTAGTTTGATGTTGCCGACAAGGAGACATTTGGGTAATAGACTGAACTCTTGACTGAACTCCTACGCAAAATGGCAAACGGTATAACGCCCTACATTTTCATAACAATCCAGATTTCGCGGATGTTCCACTTCTAATCGTTATAATAGCGCAATAACATCAATGTTAATGTCGCCTATCGTTATAACGATCTTTTCATTCGTCTGACGGTTTAGCAGTTGTTCCATTTCATCTAAAAAAAAGTGAATGTTAATGTTGGGTGGCCTGTAAATCGCACATATCGTGTAAGCTGCATTTCTCTTGCGGACCGACATCAGCAATGCCTCTGCCTATTCAAAGTTTACCTCAGTGGAACCTAACAGCCAGTTCTCCTTTACGAATACAAAGATTTCGCCACTTTTTCGATTTTCTCGACACAGCGTCGCTCTCGAATACCCATTAAGTTGAAAAAAAAAATTGTCCTTGCGCATCAGTGTCCACTTCAGTTAAAACAATTACAGCGACAGCAATCTTTCTTTCATTCACATGCGCACATAAGTTATCCAACGATTTAGAAGATCACAAAAATTTGGCTGTACGAACTCACACTCAAGACGAGCGACATAAGAATGCTACACATTAGTAGATAACTCTCTGAATTCCGGCAGAATTTTTGTGTTCTGCGAGATGCGGACGCATGCGAAGGCGCAGCGGACACTGTCCTGGCGATTTTCAGTGTTGGCAAGAGAAGAAATCGCCCGCTTAACTTTTATGCGGATACCATCTCTAAAGCTGGTGTTCACATAATGCTCCATATTTGTCACCATTGTTCTAGCATAAGATAACATTAGGCCTACTGGAGGAAAAACATAACTGGGGCTAGCAGTGTTCTTTAAATCACCAGTGGATGTGTACTCGATTTTCACAACAGCAAATTAAAAAATACCGCATTGAAAAAACGTTTTAACGCGGAAACAAAAACAAGGTGGCCGCCCGGACTTCGCGCTCGTGTCTCGAGCGACGACTCAACGGTCCCGAGAGACGGCGCAGCAGTGAGCACGCGGCGAAATTGAGCTCCGCAAATCTTCAATGGGTCCAGCGTTACAGGAGGTAACAGCGTGACAAGTGGGTGGATGAGACAGGAGAGGCATGTTACGTGGCCGGGGCGGCAGCGACGGCAGTGACATTTTCAGCGACGCGAGCAGACGCCCGGACATTTTTTGTTTTAAGTGCGAATGCACTTTATAAGCGACCCCAAACCATCCACCGCCGGCGGCGGCGGTGGCGGCGTCCGCAGTGCTCCTCTATATTTAAAAAAGAAACAGCATCCGGCACCAAGTTTCGATCCGAGGACTTTGCGGCCGCAGCGCGACGCTCTACCGACCAAGCCACGGACGCGACGCTGATATCAGTGTTAGTGACGCGCCTTATATCTTTAACGCATACAAACTACGTCGTCAGCGGCGTGCGTTGGCGACTCAGCGGCGTTATAGCGGCTTGATAACTGCGTGGTGTACACGTGATACTACAAACCCGATGGAAGAGATGGAAGAGAAGGCGGCGAGGCGGTGGGCTGCGGGGGCCGAGCGCAAGCGCCGCAAGCGGGCCGACAACCGTGCATTCGCACTTTCACATTCTCCCCCTCGGGGAAATGCGGGGGAATTTTTTTGTTGTTTTTGTTGTTGTTGTTCTTTCCGTTCCTTCCCTACCTCCTCCCCCCTCGCGGCAAGGCCCGTGGTGACACGGTGTGTGAATATGTTCCACTATGTTCCATAATGCATTTAACATCACTGTTACAAAGTGTGGCAGTGATGTGACATCACTGTTACACCACTGTTACAATTACTGTTACAAACACTATTCCTGCCTTCGGTGTAAAATAAAGCTTACCGTCTTACCCATGGGCAGTGCACCCACCACCGCATCAGAATCATGAAGCCTTGGTTGCACGGTTGCACACCCAGAGTAATAAAAATTATGCAGAAATTCACAGAATTATCTACTAGTGCGTAGCATTCTTATGCCGCCTGTCTTGAGTGTGAGTTTTTTTCAGCTTTTGTTTTGTTTTGTTTTTAAATCATCTCCTACCAATTATCTCCAATTACGCTATTATAACGATTGCAGGTTAAAGTTTTGCAAAATCTTCATTATTGTGGAAATGCTGGGCGTTACGCTGTTCACCATTTTCCGTAATTATTTTACATTTTTTTTTTCAGTTTTTCACAACTTCCTGCTAACAGTTATCTCCTTTCACGCTTCTATAACGATTACATGTGGAGCTTCGTGATATCTGCATTTTTGTGGAAATGCAGGGCGCTACACGGTTCTGGCTGGGGGGGGGGGGGGGGGGGGGTACTCTGCAAAGAGTGCTACGCATTAAAAAGCTAGCACATAGCCCCCTTCCACTCGCTCCACCTTGTATTTCTACGTGTCAACGTACACATTCCTTGACGGACGCGTGTGTATGCAGTAAGCTCCTTTAAATGGGACGTGTTTCTAGTATGTACTCTAGGCCGCATATTTTAACCGTACAAAGCCCTCAAGCTCTGCCATAGAGTTTGCAGGACTACACCGCTGGGTTAATTTCGCAATACGGCTTCCGCCAACGTTCAGGGAAAAAAAATGGCTGTTTGGTTTCTCATTTCAAATAAAGAAGAGATTCGAATGAATATTTTGTGAGCAAGTTCGTCACAACTCCTAGCATACTTGTCTGAACGTTTCCTTGTCAGTTAGGCCCCCTTACTGGAAATCTTTACCAGAAATACCAGCTTCCATTGTAACCATGATAAGCAATCCCCTCCCCCCCCCCCCAAGTAAAAAGAACACGCGGTTAAACATCATGCCACTATTTTAAGTCGGTTTTAATCTGTGTTAAGGAACAGAAAGGAAATCATTTCACAACGACACGTTCACGCGTCGCCGCGACACCTGAACAATAGGCCTAATCCTCGTCGTCCGCGTCGTTAGAGGAAAATCTTGGACCACGTGTTCGCAGCCCTAGATAGCAAGGTCTCAAATTCATCAGAAATCTACAGCCAGTTCATGTACACCGCTTTCGCCAGCTCGCTTTTTTTTTTTCGATATATCGGTGCGTATCGGGTTTATGTTATACCCACAAACTGCCCATGCTTCACGATGAGAAAAAAAAAAAAGAAAACATTCAGAGTTTGAAAAGTTTGAAAACTCGGCTCTCGTATTGATTGGCGCCTCGCTCCGCTCCCGCAATTTTTCTGTCCCTGACTTTAGCGGAGGAAGTCATATAGTAAACGCATAAATCCGGTACTCTGCGCTTCAGTCGGGCAAACATCGACGCGGTCTGGCTGGCGGCGGAGCCACTGCTACCCCACACGTTCGCCGCCGCCGCCGCCGCCGCCGGCCAATGACGACGGGCACAAAGGCAACGAACGCCCTATACCCGAAAGGGGCGGGCGCTCGGGCCGAGGAGGCACAGAATTTGTGTGCACTGGGCAGAGAACCTCCTCGGCAGTCAGACGCTCCGCTCGCGCCTTGTAACTGTGGTCACTGCTGCTCAGTGCTTCCGTTCGAGTGTCGTGGGTCAAAGGCGATTTTGACCCCTCTTTAGTGCTGCGTCGCTTTTTCGGTGCTTTGGCGACCTAAGACGATTTATAACGGAGAATTTTCATGCCTACTGTTTAGCATTGTACTCATAAGCCAGCAGAGCTAAAAACTGCTGTGCCCTTGCGGGCTTCGCAATAACAAAGCTAAAAGGGGAGTCATGGAGTGCGTGATATCGGCAATGCACTTTGCCTTTCCAGTATACGGTTTCCGAGAAGCCCGTCAACTACACTTCAGCTTACTTTTTAAACTTCGCTTGCGCATTATAAGACAAGGTTGAGATTTGCTGGAAAAAATTGTTCATCTTAATGGTGTTCTTCGTCATTTCCGGGGTTCCCCATGGTAAAGTACTCGGTCGACCACTTCTGCTGGTTAATACAGTCCCCGTAACGGCTTCTTAACCAAGCTGCAGGTGTTCACTTCAAACCGATGTCTTTGCTACGTTCTACGTGTTATATTGTCGCGAAGCCGAGGTCTCTTGATGTTGTTCTTTCGGTTTTTGCGTTCTGTGCCCGCAGCCAGGGCTCTTCCTCCAAAGTTTGTGTGAAAGCGCTTCGGACGCGGCTGGGCCCTGCCCCGTTTTTTCTAAGAAGCACATGCGAAGTTTGTCTCTGCGCGCTGACCGACCGAGAGAGAGAGAGAGAGACGGAGAGTCGCGGCTGTTTCCGGCAGCGAGCCGCTTCGGTTACCGCGGCCGCGGCGTTCCATGCCCCCCCCCCCGTGGCGTGTGCGCTGGTCGCGTTCGGGCTCCGTGCCTTCATGTTCTTCCGACGACTTTCCCTTTTCCCCCTGTTTACTTTAGTGCGTTTTGTCTAACTACTTGCTCTACACCGTAATTCTCCAAGCCGCGCGTTTTCGAGTCGAAACCTTGTGTCTGTGTTTTTGGTCCTTTTCACTTTGGCGGGGACATGTCTGATTGGAGCTTAGAAGCGTCTTCCTGATTGGCTGCGGGTGTGCCTTAGACTTGCTCCCGGTAGTCCGCACACGCTAGGATGCGCTTTTTCCCCAATTGCGTCCCCCCCGAGGCAAATATAAACGCGGCCCCTCTGGCTATTGAGCGAGCGGAGAGGGCGAGCAACACCAGGAGTGCCGCTTGCTGCCGATCGTCGGGGCCAGACCCGGGAGCCCTTCGCTCGCCAACCATGTTTCGTTAAGTACTCTGAATCTTTTGACTGTCTTTTTCATCT